>NC_092876.1:127071595-127396595 GCF_028372415.1 Notamacropus eugenii
GAGCTTTTCCTCTCCCTTTCTATATGTCCCTCACTTTCTCTTACCTCTCTTTCTCATGGACATTTCCTTTATTTCTCCTTCTTGTCTTTCCTCTTTTTTTCTGGCCTTTTTGCTTTTATGCTTTCTTTCCTTCTTTCCTTTATCACTCACTCTCCGTCTCCATGTCTCTTCATCTTTCTCACTTTCTCTGTCTCTGTCCATCCCTATCTCTGTCTCTCTCTCTCCTCTTTCCCTTCTAATCTCACACCTTTCCTCCTCATATCTCCCCATATTCTTTCTTTCTATAATTTTTTTCCATTTAAAATTCTTTGTCTTTCTCCTGCTTCTGAAATCTACCCTAGGCATTTTCTTGGTGTCTTCAGTGACAACACAAGGCCCCACACAAAGCAGCTGTTTAGATACTACCTGTGTGGCCCTTTGCAAATTCCTTTTCCTCTCTGAGCATCAATTTTCTCCTCTGTAAAATGAGGGGTTTATAGGTAGCAAATTTTTTTCCAGCTCTGAAGTCTATGATCCTAGGTGGCCAAGTCACTTAACCCTGTTTGCCTCAGTTTCCTCATCTGGAGAAGGGCATGGAAATCCATTCCAGTATTTTTGCCAAGAAAACCGCAGATGGGATTAGTAAGAGTCAGACACAATTCAACAACATTTACACATAGCACTTTAAAGTTTCCAAAGACATTTCTTGACAGGTCATGTGACTTTGAGCAAGTCATTTTCTCTGATGATTTCAACTTCCTATATGTAAAATGGAAATTATAATATTGGGACTACAAACTATAGGATTGTGTGTGTGTGTGTGTATGCATGTGTGTTGGATATAATATTTATATTCTAGTGTAATATCTATACCCTGGGTCTAGGTATAATAGGCATGTAATATCTATTCTCCATATCTATATTTAGGTCTATGTATGCCCTGTTTAGCCTCACCTACCTTAGGGCGCCTAGGTGGTGGCATAGTGCACAGGAAGTCTTGACTTCGAATCCAGCCTTTGACACTTACCAGCTGTGTGACCCTGGGCAAGTCACTTAACTTATGTTTGCCTTAACTCTTAGTATAGTGCCTGGAACATAGCAGGCACTATATAAATACTTATTCACTTCCTTATCTGAAGAGTCATTATTGGCCCATGTTACAGAGCATCATAAATTTAGAGATAAAAAGCCACTGAGTCCAACACTCACTTTACAGATGAGGAAACTGAGGCTAACAGAGATTAAGTGATTTATTTAGGACCACACACCTAGTAGGTGTCTGAGGCAGGATCTGAACTCAGGCCTTCCTGAATCTAAGCCCAGGTAGACCCTGAACAGAAAGCAGAGACCTTTCTAAGAGACTAGCTCAGACCTGGGAATGATGTGACATGCCAGTCTTCAGGTTACCATTCCAGGAGTGGTAGTGTAAGTGGGAGAAGGAAGACTGTAGCCAGAAGAATTTCTCCCAGTACATCATTTGCCTCTGACTCCACAATTCTACTAGTACTGAACAAGAAAAATGTATCCAGTAGTCTCATGTTGCCCATGTAATGAACCACTTACAAAGAAATCGCAGGATCAGGAGTTATTTCCAGTAATAAAGCTTCAAGTGGAAAAGGAGCAGCATTGGGAGCAAATCCCAGTTCCCAAGTTCCTTGGTCTTGGTAGACTTTTCATTTATTTATTTGTTCATTTAGTCAATAAGCATTGACTAAATGCCTACTATATGCCAAGCATTTTGCTAGGCACAAGACAGAAAGATTTCATAGATAAAATTGAAAACGGTCCCAGTCGTGAAGGAGTTCCTATTCAACAAAGACAAAAATGAAAAAGGTCCTGCCCATGGGAGTACGTTTGCTAAATCCAGCAATGTGGATATTGGTTTTCTTCTGGTGGCAGTGAATGATGGGTCACAATGAATTTTAGTCAGGAGCTCTTGGGTTTGGACTGCACTTATGACTGGGTTATAACTATAGTTTGACCTGGATTAGGAGTTAAAACTATATTAGCTAAAGCCAGCCTAGGTCTGAGAGAAGCCATAGGGGAATTCTTTCTTTTCATTTCTTTGGTAATGAGTTAAGACTGGACACAGTTAAACCGTGCTTCTGTGTCTGACTCAATTACGCCATTCTCTTGGGGTCTGGATCTGTTGAAACACAGCATGAAGGGGAGAATGATAGAGTTTTCCTGGAATGTATGGGCTCAAGCCAAGAGTTTAATTTGATAAATCTACATAAGACCACAACCCTCAGACTGAGGGAATGAACACTGACATTCCCAAGAGAGACAGAACTAGGGTACAGAGATTCTCACTGCTCTCTGAGAATAATACAAGACATAACAATCCTCCTGCTACTTGTTGGGGCACATAACCACCTGAGAGAATATGGGACCACTCAGAGTCAGGTTGTTGTGGAACAGAATCAGACTAGTTGGAGCTGAATCAGGCTAGTGGCTAGCAGTGCCCCCTGGTGGGTTAAGTGTGATCAAACAAAAGCATGTTTGTATAAACCAGTTTGTGACTGTGAAGATTCCAGCAAACTGAAAAGGTTGGTTTTATACTAAGGACCAAGGTGAGAAAAAAAAGCAAAACAACGAGGTATCAGGGGGTTCAGCTCTTGTCACTGTCATTCTTTTCACTTTTAGAGGACCATGAAATATCTGAGTTGTAAGAAAATTCAAAGGGCATCCAATTCAAAATGTACCCAAATAGAAAAGCTCTCTTAGTCATCTGTGACTAAGGGTCAACTAAGCATCTGTTTGAAGACCTCCACTGCCAGGAAAGTCATTACCTTATGTGGCAGTTTTATTTCACTTTTGAAAGTTGTTAGGAAGTTTTTCTTTACATCAAGCAGAGATCTGCCTCTGCATCTTTCATTCATTAATCCTAGTTGTAGATGAGAAGGATTTTTTCAGTCCACTTCATCAGTTTTTCTTAGTTAAAAGAGAAGGGTCAATGGAGGAGGAAGCTGATTGGGAAAAAACTGAAATATAAAAAACAAAAGGTCACAATAAAAAAAAATTAAGAAGCTGAAACTAAATTGAAGGATGAATTATAAGTTCCACTTGGATAGGCAAATGAAGATATTTGCAAATAAAGGAGAATTGGTTTTTATCATGCGTATCAGCTATTTTGTTTTGTGTTGCTTATAATAAGCATTTGCAAAAAGACCACCATGAAGATAATTGTAGCTTATGCAACAGGCTCTGCCTGAGAGGAAGAAGAGATGGAGAAATTCTTTGAAGAACTTTATAAGACCCTCCAAATTAAATGAACATATATTTTAATACTAAATGACTGCACTGCAAAAATAGGAAGAGAGGAAAATGGGGAAAAAATTGGAAAACATGTTTCAGAAGTAAGAAATGAGAAAGCCCACAAGGTTACAGATTATGCAGAAGTTTCCAAACTGTGTGACGTTAATACATTCCTTACTAAGAGTCAGGAGGCACAGGACGTGGCACATACTAAGTAAAATCACAAAACCTCTCTACAGTTGATTATATTCTAACAGAAGGAAAATCTGGATTACTGCTGTTGAAGTCACTTCCAAATCAGTTATCTATGCACAGTCAGACTGCTGACTTATTAGAAGAAAGATAAAAATCAATAAAAAATTAGAAGAAAGAAAAATTAGAAGGTATAGCACACATATTCAAGAATTATCTAAATATAATTAAAAAAATCCTTTAAAGAAATAAAGAACAATTCCAATAATTGGAGGAACACCCAGTTCTCATTTTGGGGCTATACAAATAGAATAAAAATTATAATTCTAACTAAATTAGCATATATAACCAAACTACCAAGGAGATACATTATAGAGCTAGACAAAAGAGTAGCAAAATTGATTTGGAAGAATAAAAAGGATAGAACTTCAAGGGAAATAATGGGGAAAAAATAGGACTGGAGGGAGATTAGCATTTCTAGACCTCAAATTATCCTATAAAGCAGAAATTATTAAAATAATTTGGTAATGATTAAAAAATAAAGAATTATGTAAGTAGAACAGATTAGATAAGAAAGAACCAGAAAAGAGTTAATGTAATCACCTAGGAAAGAACTCTCTGACAGAAACTGATGGGAAAATTGAAAAGCAATTTGGCAGACATTAGATATAAAACAGCAGCTTACACCACACAGCACAGTGAGCTCAAAGTGGATGTACAACCTGAATACAATAGAAAAAATTAGAAAAGAACCACATTAGGAATTTCTTACCACTATGGCTAGAAGAGAGTCCTTAAGAAGGAGAGATAGAACAGTTATAAAAGAAGATAATTTTGATTACATGGAATTAAAAAGTTTCTGCACTAACAAAATCAATCCAGTTAAGATCAGAGGAGAAGCTGTTGATTAAGAAGATGTGATATGCAGTTGAATTAACTTTGACCTGGCCTAATTAAGGAAATTACTGACCCTGAAAAATGGGAATTGGATTTTTTTTAAAGAAAAAAACAAACCAGATATTGACCAGGGCCATCACCATTTCTTAAGAAGTTTAACTGAAGTAAATCAATTTCAGAGAGAGAAAAAGAGGAGTCTACAAACCTTCGAAGTCAACAAATACATGATATTCGAATGGGTGATGAACTATGGCAGTCAACATAAGACAACAGTGGTTTAGAATTTAAACTAATTTGCAGAATCTCACAGAGAAGGATGGGGAAAACTCATGGAGGTATGATGCAGGAACAAAAGCAAATGAGGGGAAAACAAATGTAAAGAGAATCTGATGAGAGACCAGATTAAGTCATATCTTCATGAGGCCATTTTAGGAGAAAACTGGAAACAAGACAAAAAAATACGAAAAATAAAACTCCTTCAAAATTTTTATAACAAGCTCTTTTTTACCCATTATTGACAGTGTGGTTACTATATCTCAGCTTTGATGAGTTATATGAGGAATCAGAGATGGCATTAAACAAAGATGGGAAAAGCAGCTGGTTTAGACTAAGTATGCACAGAAGAGATGCGTGCTAAAGGGAATTAAATTTTTAGGGCACTGAGGGATCGATTTCCCTTATATCTTAAAGACAGGAGGTAACAAAGTGTTGGAAAAAATCTCAAGCATTATTACAGATAAAAAGTGATAGAAAATCAATAAGTAATGATCCATTTGCTTACTTTCACTGATGAGAATACGAGAAGGCTTTTACAAATGATCCCCTCTGGCAGAACATGTTTTTATAGTCACACCATTGAAGGAAAGATACTGAGAATACAAGATTTCACTATAATTATTGTTAGCTGAGAGATATCCTGGCATTGTGGATGTAATATTGGTCTTAGAGCAAAAAAGAAATTTATTCAAATTTTGCCTCCAATACCTACTAGCTGTATAATCATGGGCAAGCCATTTAATCTTCTCATTTCAGTTTCCTCATTTGTAAAATGAAAAAAATACTTGTATCTACTTCAAAAGGTTATTGTAAAGATCAGATTAAACAATGTATGTAAAATGCTTTTCCAGTCTTAAGGCATTACATCAATTAACATTACATCACAAAATTATTTTGTTGTTTATCTTTCGTTTTCAAAGAGGACCAATGACATGGGTGGTGGGGACAGAGGAAGGGAGATGACTTGAGTGTGACTTGGATTGAAGTGTGTGAGAATTTCTCATGAGGTCATCACTCTCACTCTCTCAGAGTCATCATGGTCCAGTGGAGGACTGGAGATGACCCAGGATGCAGTGGATGACCTTGGTATCTTCTATGTCTGGCCAAGCTCTAAGCATACCAGAGCTCCTGCTTCAGCTGCCTTCATGATCATTAGAACAAACTGTTCTCATCTGCCCATTCTTCTGTGGAAAGTCTTCATATGCTTGGGGTAGACATCCCCCTAACTCACTGATGGGGTTGAGGCCCTTAGGCTACCCTCAACGTGGTTTAGTCCATCTGCTGAGACGGTTTTACCAGGGTTTAGCTGCTGTGCATGTTAGAGCTTCTTGGAGCTGGAGGTGAGAGTTTGGTGAAAGGTGGACACCATTGTGATTGAAAGTTCATCACAACATTAGCACTATCACTGAGGGGAGAGGCATGGTGGAGAGGAAGCTCCACCCCTACCAACAACGGCTGGGCAATTGACAGCAATAGGCAGATAAGCACAGAAGGTCTGGGAGTGGCAGGATCCTCCCACCCCCAATCAGCAGTTCGGAGGCCAGCCCAGCCTTCAGCCATAATTCTAGGAAGCAATCCCTGTGGAAATGTAACCTGGCAATTGCTCCTGTAGGTGCTACCGCTACAGCTACCAATTACCCAGAAAAGAACATTTTCACCACCAAAGTCTTTGGCACTGTCATATGGTTCAACATAGGTAATTTATATCATTTGATCAGTTTGAAATGACCTTAAAGAAGAGGCATTCCTATCTCTTTTGCTGCTGTATCCTAAGGTCCCTGGAGCATTTCTATTGGATTTGCTGCTGAAATCTATTAGTTGAGGAGGTTTCTTCCCTTTTCGAGACTGATTTACATCAGTTATGTATTATTTCTCCCACTTGAATGTGATTTCTTGGTCACAGCTATTATAAGTTCTATTTACATGAAAACACTCTGCATATAGCAAGCACTTAATAAAAGCTTTTTTTCATTCATTTATTCAAAGAAGCATCTACATCAGTCAATAGCCATGGAGGACAGTGGAAAGGGCACTGAATTTGGAGTCAGTACACCTGAAATCCTAATTCTGTCATATGGCCTGAGTGACTTTGGCAAGTCATGTCATTCTCTTTGGGTCTTGGTTTCCTCATCTGGTAAGTGGGTGGGTTGGACTAGATGACCTCAAATTAACAGCCCCTTTTGCCTTTCAATCTGTGGGAACTTTTGAAGTATGCTTGAAGGGCTGTCTTGAGGAAGATGGATTAGGCTCATTCTCTATAGCCCTAGAAAGCAGGACCAGGAAATGAAAGATGTTGGCCTGACTTGAGAAAACACACGGTAACAATTAGAGTAACCCATAAATGAAGTGGGATATCTCAGGAGGTAGAGGGTTCCTCCTCACTGAAGGTTTTTCAGCAGAAACTACATGATCATTTGTGAAGTATATTATAACAAGGAATCCTTTTCAGTATAGGTTGCACTAGATGACTGCTGGGGTCCCTTCCAATAAGAGCACAAAGAGGCAGCTAGGTAGTACAGCAGATGGAGTGCTATGCCAGAAGACTCAAGTTCAAATCCCATCTTAGACACATTACCTGTGTGACCTTGGACAAGTCACTTAACCTTTGTTTGCCTCAGTTTCCTCAACTGTATAATGAGAACAATGATGTTATTATTAATGGGGATAATAATAGCACATACCTCACAAGGTTATTTTGAAGGTTAAATGAAATAATTTTTGTCAGGTGCTTAGCCCAGTGACTGGAATATAGTAAGTGCTTAATAAATGCTTATTTCCTTCCTTCCTTCCTTCCTTCCTTCCGTCCTTCCTTCCTTCCTTCCTTCCTTCCTTCCTTCCTTCCTTCCTTTCTTCCTTCCTTCTTTCCTTCCTTCCTTCCTTCCTTCCTTCCTTCCTTCCTTCCTTCCTTCCTTCCTTCCTTCCTTCCTTTCTTCCTTCCTTCTTTCCTTCCTTCCTTCCTTCCTTCCTTCCTTCCTTCCTTCCTTCCTTCCTTCCTTCCTTCCTTCCTTCCTTCCTTCCTTTCTTCCTTCCTTCTTTCCTTCCTTCCTTCCTTCCTTTCTTCCTTCCTTCCTTCCCTCCTTCCTTCTTTCCTTCTTATAAGGAGACACGGGATTGGAGGTTGGACAATCATTGAAGATGGCCTAAGCTGTGCTTTCCTCCTGGGATTCAGGGTCAAGAAGTATATACACCTGAGAGCTGGCCAGTGATGATTCTGTCATGAGGTCGGGCATGGTGGTGTTCTCCATAGCACCCTTGGAGCCTTGCTGTACTCTCTTGGGTGTGCCTGCAGATCGGAATCACAATAAATAGCTGACATTGACATATAGCTTTAATGTTTGCCAGCTGCATTACCTGCATTTTCTTATTTGACCTACATGACAACTCTGGGAGGTACAGAGGTACTATTATTATCCTAATTTTCTAGATGAGGAGACTGAGGTTCAGAGAGGCTCCCACATGCAGCAAGTGTTGAAGCCAGATCATCTGTTTGTAATTCCTGGGGCACTTCCTATGACTCCACAATGTTTTTTATCTGGTCCATTTCCATTCTAGAACTTAGATTCTCTAAGTACACATTTGAAGTATACTTTGTGTTTTTGGTAAGAAGCTCTGAGCCACTGGAAAGGTAAGAAAAAATGTTGAGAGCGAAAAAAAGCCAACCACATTAAATCCATTTACATCCAAGAAATCCACAGTGCTGTGTCAACTTGACACCTGTCTGTAGAATCTTGCTCTGGAAAAACAAGCCCTGCCTCTCTCCACCTTCTCTGAAGGGCTCTTGTGTAATGTGACAGGAAATAACAGGGTCTCTTAACACAGAGCAGGGATTTCCTGGCTACATTTGGGCAAGAGGAGCCTCATTCTAAAGGTTCCACAGGATCAAATGATGCAGTATGTGGGAAGCACTTTTTTTTCTTTTTTTTCCATATGCAGGGGAACTGCTTATCATACTTAATAACAAATTGGTCGATGGGTATGGAACATCGCATGTACTGACAGATTCGACTGACAATGGCCTCCTTTGCTGTGCCATGAAGAAGTCACGCCATATCTTGGCTCTGAGAATTTTATCTGGCTCTCCCCCATATCTAGAATAACCTCTCTCATCTCTGACTCCTGGCATCTGAGGCTTCCTTCTAATCCCAGCTAAAATGCCATCTTCTGCAGGAAGCCTTTCCTATTTCCCCTTACTGCTACCTTTCCTATGAAATTATTAATAATTTATCATGTAATATTTGATATGTATGAATACACAGATATGAATAGATGTTATTCAGATTATCAAGATACATCTATATCTTATTCTTTTATCATATATAATCATATCAAGGGTAATAATATAAATATCTGTATCTTATTCTTACACAATTGTTTGCATATTATCTCCCCAATGAGATTATGAATTCCATGAGAGCAGAGGTTGTTTTTTTCCTTTCTTGGTATCCCCAGAGCTTAGTTCATTACCCTGCACATAGTAGGTGCTTAATAAATACTGCTTGATTTTATGTGCTAACTTGCTAAATGTTTTTTTCTTTTTTTCTTATAAAGTATGGTTCCCTGACGAGTGGGGGAGGTGTAGGGGAAGGGAAAGGATGTATTTAGAAGTTAAGATGTTATGAAAACAAACTACATCAACAAAATTTAAAAAATTATAATAATTTGGTCAGCAGAGCTTGGAAGTCCAACACAGCATCTTGCCGCATTGTTGTAGTTCAGTCATGTCAATTTTTTATGACCCTGTGGACCATAGCACACTAATACTAAACCCTAAAACTGGGGTTTTCTTGGCAAAGTTATAGGAGTGATTTGCCCTTTCCTTCCCCAGTGGTTTAAGGCAAACATAGATTAAGTGACTTGCCCAGGGTCACGTAGCTAGTGAGTATCTGAGGCCAGAGTTGAACTCAGGTCTTCTTGACCTAGTGCTCTATCTACTGAGCTACCTAGTTGCCTTGATCTTGCCATGTAGTAGGCATTTAATAAATGCTTCTTGAGTTGGATGGAACTGAGGATCAAGTCACCAAGAATACGGGAAAGGAGTTTTGGACTCGAAGTCAGGAGACTTCAGTTTGAGTTTTGTGTCTTTTTCCAACTTGCCCTGTGACCTTGAACAACTTGCTTCTCCTCTCTGGGTTTCTGTCTCCTTTCAAGTTGGAACTCGATGCTGTATAAAAACCCTCTTGTCTCTCACACTCAATGTGCTAAGCTCCCTTTTGGCTCTGATGTTCGAGATGCTTAGGCCCCTTCTAAGCCTGACATGAAGATGATCACAGAGATGGAAGAGGCCTTGGGCATCACATGGTTCAATCCTCTCATTTTACAGATGAAGAAAGTGGTCCAGCAAGAATGAACAATCTGCCTTGGGACACACAGGTAGAAGAACCAGTAGGCTGAACCAAAAACAACCACTCCAAATCTAGTGTTTGGTATCCCCAGTCTTCTATCCTAAGGCCCTTTTTAGTTCAGACATTCAATGAGATTGATTGATTGGAGACATATGATCTGGACTGGCCTTTCTGTGGCCTATCTGAGAGAAAGGTAGAGCCTTGTGAACATGAGTATATGTCATGCAAACCTCTCCAAGCCTCAGTTTCCTCATTGGGTGTGGTAGAAATAGCTTTTTGGAATTTGAAGGCCTGAGTTTAAAATCCTTCTTCTGACATATGCCCAGGATCTATCAAAAGGGGATAATTATACTTGAACCCTCTTCTTCCCTAACTAGGGGTACTGGGAGCCAAGTCTATAAACCTTAGAGCAACACAGGGAAATCAGCTGCTTTGATGTGCTCAGAGTGCTCCAACAGGCCCCCTGGTTGTCTGTGTTTGTAGGAAGTTAAACAGCCTCCCTCATTAGTTTTTCTCTTCAAATCTACCATGTCTTGTCTGTCAAACACTGACCAGAAAGCCCTCTTAATCCAATGTATTTCAATGAAGTTATGAGATCTCTGCCTATTTTTCTCTTTCTAGCTGTCAGACCAGTCTGGCAGGTGTGAAGTTAACAGAATCAAAAGAGGCAAAAGTGAGTAATAGAAAAAAGGAGTAGGGAAGGTGGAAGGGGAGGACTGGGCAGAAGCGTACCATCTGTCAGACTCTAAGGACTGGGGTTTGGTTTAGGCATCAGATGGCTAAAATGTTCCATTCCATACATCACCTGTTGTATTTGTGTTTTGGGGGAAAGAGCCCTGGCCTTGGAGTCAAGAGATCTGCATTCAAACCCTCATCTCCAGTCACCATTTACTAGCCTGGTAAGTTTGGGCAACATACTTCCCATTTCTAACTTTGTTTTCCTACCCTGTAAAATGGACATATTTGGGCTTCTTCATGGAGTTGTGGGAAAAGTGCTTGACAAATTGTAAAAACACTATAGAAAAGGGAGCTAATATTTTGTTGTAGTACAGTTTGATTAAACTCGAGATTTTGCTGAAAATGATAACTTGTATTTATGTGGCACTTTAAGGTTTGTGAAATTCTTAACAAATATCTCATTTGAGCATCATGTTCATAGAGTGTAGACTTGGAAAGAACCTTACAGGTTGTTTAGGAAAGATCCCCTCATTACATAGAGGAGAAAACCAAGGTCCAAACAGATAACTTGCCCAAGCTCCCTCAGCCAGTTTGTGGTAGAGTAGGTCTGAGAGCCCCAGACATCTGACCAAAGTCTTTTCTTACTGGACTCCTTCAAATATGGAGGATCAGAGGTGACAAGGCCTCATATCATCCCTAGGCAGTGACGTAGCTCTACTGTAGAAGAGAATGGACAAGGATCCAGTAGGTGAGAGAGGGGGGTCCTTGCACCTTGTAGGGTATGGATTTTTAGTCTTTGTTGAGGTGTTCCAGGCCCCTCTGGGAGTCTGGTGAAGCCCATGAACCCCTTCTCAGAATAACTGAAGACAATACTACATTTCAGTTCTAGGTTAGTGAAAATAAAGATTCCACTTTCTTTTCCTCACCTAAATTCACAAACCTCTTGAAATTTCTCCATGAACTGCAGACCCTAGCTTGAGAGCTAAGTCCTGGATACCTGGATATTTGAGATGTTCTTTTTGAGGGTTAAGTTTAGATGGTTGGGATGAGGATGATAGAAAATGACTCCTATGGTTGCGAAGTAGAACTGGAGTGGGGAAGGGGGATGGTTAGAGAAAGTGCTTGTAAGGCACCTAGGTGGTAAAGGAGAAAGAATGTTGGATGTGAAGTCAGGAAGACAGAATTCAAATTCTGTCTCACTAACTGTGTGACCCTGGGGACATCACTGAACCTTTCCTAGCCCTAGTTTCCTCATCTGTAAAATGGGGATAATAATAAGCCCTATATCGCGTGATTGCTGTGGGGCCCAAACAAGAGCATATGTGTTGAGTGCTTTGCAAACCTTTAAATACCAAATAAAGCATTATTATTATTGCTGGGTACGGTTATAGATCAAGTACAATTCCCCAGAGCTGGAGCATCAAAATGCAGTTAAGGCAGCCCAATGTATTTGAAAGAGCCAGAGATGGTCAGCAATGAGAAGACTTAGATCAGGGGTGGGGAACCTATGGCCTAGAGACACATGTGACCTTCTAGGTCCTCAGGTGCAGTCTTTTGATTGAACCCAAGTTTCACAGAATGTATTTGTTTTGTGAAATTTGGATTCAGTCAAAGGGCTGCACTTGAGGACCTCGAAGGCCATGCGTAATCTTGAGGCCATAGGTGTCCCTCCTCCCCCCTTGACTTAGGTTGCAGTTCTGGCTTTGACGCTAAATCACTGTATGATTTTGGACAAATTATTTCTTTTTTAGAGGCTCAGTTTTCTCATGTGTCAAATGCGATGATAATCTCTGTCTGTTTCATGTAATCTCTGATTACATAGGTGGGGGAGACTCCTCGAGGCAGAAGCTTCTCTTATCAATTCAGATCAGAGACTCCTCACGAATTTACAGTTTTAGAGAGTTGTCTAGGGACATTGGGAACTTAAGTGACTACCTAGGTCACATAATCAGCATGAGTCTGAGGCACAACTTCAACTCAGGTCTTCCTAACTCCAAGGCCAGTTTTTTTTATTAATCAACTAATCAATTAATTCAGTTATTCCTTCACTCATTCAGCAAGCATATATTACATGCCTACTATGTGCCAGTCACTATATTAGACAAAGGGTACAGAGAAAAAAATCCAAAAGAGTCTCTGCTCTCAAGGAACTTAATTCAATGGCAGGAAAAAGGAAGTCCCAAGATGTGGTGATTTTGACTGGAGGCACCAGCAATTGAAGAGATAAAGAGGGTTTAATTAATTGGAACCAATCTGACTGATGCTGCTAGATTCCACATATATAATACTTCTGCAAGGGTCTCAATGGCCAGATGGGAATCTGAACATATTCCTTGGGCCCTTTCTCCAAGGTCCTTTTTCCCTAGGACACTATGCTTTCTCCATAGAGGTAAGATATATGATTATAAAATGAGAGGGAGCAACATGATTACTCTGGTCCAAAGGCCAAGGCAGGGGAATAGCTCTATTAAATAGAACCAAACCTTCTCCCTCTTCCCCCCTCCCCCGACTTTATTTGCATTTTTACTGCAATCAAGGCCACTCCCAGATCAAACTGCAAAGTAGGTCATTAATAATAATAGGAATAGAGACTAGGCCTGTGATTTCATTAATTGTTGTTGTTGTGTTTGTCCTTTGCTCTTGAAGAGGACCATGACATCAAGATGGTGACATGACTTGCAGTTGACTTTGATTTGAGTGAGGGAGGGCTGTGCAAGGTCACCAGCCTCACTTTCTCCTCCTGAGCCATCTGGGTCTAGTGGCCTGATATTCATCAGGATGACTGGAGATGGCCCAGGATGCACTGGGAGACCCTGGCCCTTTCAGGCTAAGGTCTTATAGCATTCTCACTTTGAGTGAGATACACCCGTTCAATGAATAGGCTTCTTTATGTAGTTGCTCAAGGGATGGCCCCTTTAATAAAAAAAAAAATTAAACTGGGAGGAGAAGACCCTCAGGATTCCTGGGTAAAAGAAAAACAATTACTATTTAGTATTCCATTAATATAGGGAACTCAATTCTCAGCTGAGGAAGTTCTATCCCCTGCCAATTCAGGTTGGCACCTTCTCTGCAACCTATGTAGTCTTAGGGAGTGGCTGAGAGCACTGAGAAATGGGATCATTTGCCCAGGCTCATATGGCCATATGTATCAGAGGTAGGATTTGAACTCAGGTCAAAAAATTCTAGCTTTAAGGCCAGTTCTCTGGCCATTATGGCAGGCTGCAGCTATTACTACTTCTATCACTAACAGTAAATAGATTTGTATAGCAGCTTGAGGTCTGCAAAGCACTTTACAAATGTTATCTCATTGGATCCTCACAGCAACCTTGGGAGGAAGGCACTATTACTATACCCATGTTCAGTTGAGGAAACCGAGGCAAACAAAGGTCAAGTGACTTGCCCAGGGTCACAAAACTATTAAGATGTAAAGCCCAATTTAAATTAAAGCCCTCCTAACTCCAAGTCTCTCTTCCTCCTTTTGCTGTTCCTACCTTTTCTCCTAACATTTTGTTGTTGTTGAATTGTTTTAGTTGTGTCTGATTCCCTGTGACTCCATTTGGGATTTCCTTGACAAAGACACTGGAGTGGTTTGCCATTTCCTTCTCCAGCTCATTTAACAGATGAGAAAACCGAGGCAAACAAGGTTAAGTGACTTGCCCAGGGTCACACAGCCAGTAAGTGTCTGAGGCTGCATTTGAACTTGGGCCTTCCTAACTCCAAGTCCCAATTCCTCTGCTTGCTGTTCCTACTTCTCCTCCTAAGGTTTAATAACACTCTAAGATTTGCAAAATGCTTTACATGTGTTATTTCATTTGATTGAATATAAATGTATCAGTAGAGTTTTAGTCCTGACTCTGCTACTAATATGTCACCTTGGACAAGTTTCTTCAATTCTCTTTGCCTCAGTTTCCTTCACTACAAAATGGAAGGGTTGCACTAGAGACCCCATATTCTGTTTGTAAGATTCCTTCCAGTTTGGCCGCTTTGTGCCCTAATATTCTACATTCTTTTCATTCTTTAACAGTCTTCTCATGGTATTTTTCTGTATAAAAGCACCTATTTTACCCCCATTAAATTGTTCAGGTTCTTAGAATCTCGCTGCCCAACTAAAACTTCATGACTCAGATTGAAAGAAGGTTTGAGTGGTCGAATTCTTTCCAGGTAGACCATTCTGTACTCTTGCATTTCGGTGTTGCCAGCACCCCAAACCACAACACTGCTCCCTCCAGCTAAGAGCCAAGCAGGTTCAGACATCTAGACCACTGACACCAGCAAATGGCAGAGTCAGGAAGCCTGCAAACATGCAATATTAGAGCTCAAAGGAATCAAAAAACACAGAGCAGAATTTTAGGCAACGGCTCTGTAGGGGCATCATGGGGTAATGTGCTTTGGAATTAATAAGACCTGGGTTCAAATCCTGCCTGATTTTTACAAGCTGAGTAACCACGGACAAGTCTTCATTTATGGGAACCTCATTCCCCTCATCTATAAAATGTGGATAATAACACCGAGGGACCTTTTGGACAGGATTAGAGTGAGGCTCTAATGAAACAGTGGGGTCATACAACTTTGCCAACTTTACAGCAAAAATTGACTGTTTTACACTTTACATTGTAAAAGTTGACAGTTATCAGTAAGAACACAGAATGTCAGAGCTGGATGGGGTCTTAGAACCAGAATGTCAGAGCTGGGAAGACCCTTAGAACACAGATTGTCAGAGAAGGGAGAGATTTTAGAGCACAGAATTCAATCCCACTCAATCCAAACACCTACTAAGTTTCTATTATGTGTTAAACATTGAGGATGCAAAAATTAAAAGGATTTGATCTTTTATTTTTCTCAAGGAGTCAACATTTTATCTGGGATCAGAAGCATATATACTAATACAAGGTAGGAAGTAGGGGGACAAAGTGCACTGGGAATGCTTAAGGAGGGGATTTCCAGCTAAGAGAAGGAAATCCAGTAACTAGAATCCAACATCTGGGATGGGGCGCTTCTCTCTGAAGCATACCTCAGCCTGACCCAGGGGGCCTGGTGTCGCCTTTGCCTCCCTTGTTCCCATGTATTCCTGTATTCCTTGCTACCTTCCTACCTTCTGTTGAGATATTAGAGAGAGAGATCTTGGGGGGTCATTCACCATGTAGCAGGTGTGCCAGTAATCATTTCTCCCCTCACGACTGCATCCAGCTGGGTGGGTGGGGAAGATGATCTCTAAATCAGATTGCTGACCTGGACCACAGCTTTCATTGAGAATAACTGGGATTGGGGTGCTGGTATCTCTGTGGGACAGATAGGTGGTGCAGTGAATGGAATGCCAGGCCTGGAGTCAGGAAGATTCATCTTCAGGGGTTTAAATTCAACCCCTGAATGTTACTAGACACCAAGTCACTTAAACCTGCTTGCCTCAGTTTTCTCTTTCATAATATGAGCTGGAAAAGAAAATGGCACATCATTCCAGTACCTTTGCCAGGAAAACCTCAAATGGACACAACTGGAAATGACTAAATAGCAAGTGCTATCTATGTCCTTAAAACCTTGAGCAGCTTCAGTTCAATTAACTGTCTATGTATTGCAGAGACACTTGAAATGCAAAGAGGAAACGTTCCTAGTCGTCAAGGAACTTGCATTTACTGAAGGAGGAACAAGATGTACATAGATTAATAAATATAAAATATATGACATAAATACAAAAGGATTTTTGTGGCTAGTGAAGGAGAATACTAATAACAGGGAGAGGGAAGTAGGAAAGGCATCATGCAGGAAGGTGGCGATTGATCTGAACACCAAAGGAAGCAGAGGATTCCAAGACCTGAAGATGAGGAAGGGAGTGCATTCTAAGTATGAGAGACAGCCTATGCGAAAGCTCAGAGGCGGGAAAGGGAGGTCACACAAAGAGGATATGTAGGCAAGTCTGATTGGAACATGAGGGTGAACAATAGGGAGTAAATGTAAAATCAGTCAGGAAAGAGAGGTTGGAACCAATTTGTAAGGTTCTTACAATCCCAAACAGAGCAGTTTGCATTGGCAAAAGGGAGCCATTTAAGCTTCCAGAGCACTTATGTGCCCTAGACAGACATGGGCTTTAAGAGGATCCATTTGGAGGATGGATTGATGATAGGAAAAGCTGGAGGGAAACAGAGAGACTAACTAGTAAACTACTTTGAAAGTCCAGGCAACAAAGAACAGTTCAACGAGAGAGATAGCCATATGACTAGAGAGGAGAAAAATGGGAGCTAGAAGGGGAAACATGGGAGATAGAAAGAAAGGGAAGGATGGTTGGAGAAGTGACAAAGTTAGGATTAGGGATGAAGAAGGGCAAAATCAGTTTGGGACCCATTAGGAGAAAGGACTGTTTCAGACACTTATTGCCCCAGAGAGTGCAGGGAATGAGTAAATTTATGAATGACAAGGACATCAGTAGAAGAAAAGCACTACTCAGTCTCAATAGCTTTGATCTGGAAGTCAGGACCAAGTTCCATTTTTGTCATTGATTTTTCTAGGTTGATCTTCAGCAAATATTCATTCTGGGCATTGGTTTCCTCTTCTGTGCAATGAGAAAGTTAGACTAGCTAGTCCAAGCTTAACAGAAGTTGCTTTTACCAATTTAGTAAATCCTCAATAATAAATTATGTGCCTAGATCTTGACAACACGGTGACAGACTCAAGGTTTCCTTCCTTCCAAAGACAGTTAAATTACCTGGAAAATACTCCTGGGAACACCAGAGCACCATAGGCTGGTCACCTCACTCTAATGAAAGTTCTTATCTGATCCTTTCCATTAATCTCATCTAAAGTTAGAGCTTGAAGCAAACAGTTCACTTAAGCCAACACCCTCACTGTGTACATGAGGAAACAGAGATCCAATGATTTGCCTAAGACGCTACAGGCCATCACAAAATGACCAAGCTCAAAGAATGCTAGAGATGGTGATTGCCCTCCTTCACTATTTATGTGCTGATTGACCACATCTTTGATTCCATCTCTTCCCTAATTTCCAATATTCAATTAATTACTAAATCTTTCCATTCTGCCTCTTTGCAGCCCTTTCTTCCTCTCTTCTGTGGCCACCACTCTACTTCAGTTCCCCCCTTAACTCTTATCTGGACAATTTTAACAGCTTCCTGGCTGCTCCCTCTGCCTCTAGTCTCTAGCTGTCCAATTTCATGTTGCTTCCATATCAATGGCTCTCCGGTGATTATAAGATAAACTCCACACTTCTTAGTATGGCACTCGGAGCTCTCTGTGCTTTTAAGACATCATGCCAATACATTAAAGACTTGCTGTGTGTGTGTGTGTGTGTGTGTGTATGTGTGTTTTAAAACAGGTCCTGTATTCTTCTGTTTCTGTGCCTCTAATTCCATCCTGTAAACCCTCTTTCCATCTCTCTACCTATTGAAATTCTACCTTATTTATTTTGTTGTTGTTTTTAGTTATTTTTCAGTTGTATCGGACTATGACCTCATTTGGGGTTTTCTTGGCCAAGTTGCTGGATGGTTTGCCATCCTCTTCTCCAGATCATTTGACAGAGGAGGAAACTGAGGCAACATCCTTAAGAGACTTGCCCAGAGTCACACAGCTACTAAGTGTCTGAGGCTGGATTTGAACTCAGGAAGATAAGCCTTCCTGACTCCAGCCTGACACTGCAATTATTGAGCCACCTAGCTGCCCCTCTGCCCCATCTTTTTTGGACTTTAAACAGAGATTTCAACTGATTTTATTTTATTTTATTTTATTTATTTTAATTTTATTTATTTATTTATAATTTATTTACTTTATTTTATTTATTTGATTTTAACATGCCAAGGAGGTCCCATCAGCCTAGGTCAGAACATATAAAGCCCTAAGCCTGGCAACTCCAATGAAAAAATCAAGTGGTCGTGATTAATGAACTCATCAGAGAATGCTGTGGCGGAGAGGTCCCCAAAAAGGGAATGCAGGGAAGTGTGGGAACTTCTGATGTAGGACTTTAAATGTCAAACCAAAGAATTGCTATTTTATCTTAGAGCCAAGAGGGAACTACTGTAATTTCTTGACTAGGGGCGTGAAATAGCTAGAACTATGCTTTAGGACTATTAATGGAACAAACATGAAGTTACTTCCAGTGACACAGATTTAGAACTTCTCATCCTGGAGAGTTTCCTGAGACTCAGGAGGTTAAAGGACTCTCCAATGGTCACTCTCCAATAGCCAATAACTATCAAAGCCAGTGTTTGAACACAGATCTTTCTACTTAGTTCAGTCTTCTATCCGTTAAAATGTATTTTATGCCACTAAATTATTACTTACTGTTATCTTTTAGAAGCTACTTATCAAAATAGAAATATTTCCCAGAAGGCAAACATCCAATAGCACCTTTGTAATCAGTTGAATAGACCAGAAGCCTTTATAGCATCCCCTGCAATCATGCCTTCCTCCCAGATCCCACTGCTGCTAATCTTTGTACATGCCCTCATTACCACCAGGCTACTGTAATTGTCCTCATAGAGGTCCTTTATACTCTTCTTTTCCCAAACTGTTATTTGTACAACTGACTATTCTTATTTATAGGATGAAAGAAAAAAGGAAGGAAGGAAGGAAGAAAGGAAAGGAAAGGAAAAAAATTATTGAGTGCCTCCTGTGCACCAGGCACTATGCTAAGCAATTTGTAAATATTATCTCATTTGACCTTCTCAACAACCTGGGAAGTAGGCACTATTATTCTCCTCATTTAACAGTTGAGAAAATTGAGTCAGACAGAGACTTGTCCAGAGTCATACTACTAGTAAGTGTCCAAGGTTGTATTTGAAACTTCAGGTCTTCTTGACTTCAGATCCATCATTCTATCCATTGTGCTAGCTAGCTACCTCATAGTCCTGGTGATGTCACTTCTCTGTTAAAAAATTCTTTTAAGAAAATATAGAGATCATTACAACATGTAAAGTAAATACTTTTGATTATATGTAATTAAAAAGGTTTTGCACAATCAAAACCAATGCAACCAAAATTATCAGGAAAACACAAAACTGGGAAAGCATTTTTTGTAACAACTATCTCAGATAAAGGTCTTATTTCTCAAATATATAGAGAACTGAGTCAAATCTATACTAATACAAATCATTTTCCAATTGATAAGTGGTCAAAAGATATGAACAGGAAGTTTTCAGACAAAGAAATCAAAACTATCTGTAGTCATATGAAAAATGCTATAAATCATTATGGATTGGAGAAATGCAAATTAAAACAACTCTGAAGTATCACCTCACACCTACCAGATTGGCTAATATGATAAAAAAAGAAAATGATGGATGTTGGAGGGGATGTGGGAAAACTGGGACACTAATGCATTGTTAATGGAGTTGTGAACTGATCCAACTATTCTGGAGAGCAATTTGGAACTATGCCTAAAGGGCTATAAAACTGTGCATACCCTTTGATCCAGCAATACCACTGCTAGGTCTAAATCCCAAAGATAAAAAAAAGAGGAAATGGACATATTTGTACAAAAATATTTACAATAGCTCTTTTTGGGGTGGCTAAGAATTGGAAATCAAGTATGTATCTTTTGAGGAATGTCTAAACAAGTTGTGGTATACGATTGTAATGGAAGATTTTTATGCTATAAGAAATAAAAAGCAGGATGATTTCAGAAAAATCTGGAAAGACTTACATGAAATGATGTGAAGTGAAGTGAACAGAACCAGGAAAATGTTGTTCACGGTAATGGCAATATTGTCTGATGAAGATGTGAATGACTTAGTTATTCTCAGCAATGCAATGATCTAAGACAATTCCAAAGGACTAATGATGAAGCACACTATCCATCTCCAGAGAAAGAACTGATATTGTTTGAATGCAAACTGAAGCATACTATTTTAACTTTCTTCATTATTTTTCTTTTATTCAAATCTTCTTGCCCAAAATGACTAATATGGAAAGTTTTACATGATTGGACATGTATAACCTGTATCTGATTGCTTAACGTCCCAGGGAGCGGAAGTGGAGGGAGAGAGAGAATTTGGAACTCAAAATTAAACAAAAAAAAATGTCAGAAGTTACTTTAATGTGTAAGGGGAGAATTGATACCTACGTACCTACCTACATATATGTGTAAATATATGTACTTCTGAAATCCTTCAGTGGCTCCCTATTGCCTACTGAACAAAGTCTAAAAATCTTTACCCAGCATTCAGGGATGTACACATTCTGGTGCTACATTTCCATTATAGACATCATCTAATCCAGCTTTGTGTGCTCTATACCCCACCCTAACTAGAACAGTCTCTTTTCTGACCATGTCCTGTGCTTTCTCACATATGTTCTCTTGCTCATGGTTATCAATGTATAAAATTCCTTCCTTCCCCCTCCTCTCTTGTTAAGTTCTTACTATACTTATTATATACATAAGTCCACTTCAAATGCCACTTGCTCCAGGAAGCCACACCTAGTCCCCCTACCTGATGACCTATCCCTTTTTAGACCTCATTTGACACTCTGTTCTCCCTTAATGTAATTACCATTTAATGCTGTACATTTTACTTGTTTGTATATATGTATGTATATATGATATAATATGCAACTATATTATGAAATACATTATAATTCTATTATATATCTACATCTACATCTATCTATCTATCTATCTATCTATCTATCTATCTATCTATCTATCTAATCTCACAGGAGTAAAAAAAACCCAACAATTCATAGATAATTAGAGCTGTAAGAGACCTTAAAGTCAATTTAGCCCATCTCCCTTGATCTATAGAAAAAACTGAAATTTAGAACAATTAAGTAACTTATTCAAGGTCATATAGTCACATCTTCCCATCGGACTGGAAGCTCACTAAGGACAGATACTGTGTCTCATTTGGACTCCATACCTTTAATACTGAGTGTATTTAATATATGTTTGTTGAATTGAATTGAATTGGGCAAGAATTGGCCCCTGGGGGTATAGTAGGGACTGAGGGAGAAGAGTAGGCCTTAAGAGGGTAAGGGGCTTTGTAAAAAAGGTGGCAGTGACAAAGATATTTTCTGTGTGTGACAATATTATGGTGCATAGACACTACATCCTCCTGCCACATCAAGGATAGAAAGGGAAAGATGACATTGGATCCAATCTGTGTTATCCAGACCTCTCCATTTCTTTTTCTGCTTAATACTGCAGAGAAGTTCTATCTGCTCCATTTCTGAGCTATATCTCTTAGTTTGTCTTCAAGATCCTGAATTCTCATGCATGTTCCCACACACTGTCACTTTATCAAATCTTAAAGGTTTTTTTTCCTCCTTCAAACTAGGATTTCAACATAGATGACATTTCTCAGATCCAGTTGGGCGATAGACACAGAGCATAGCTCAATGTGACTATATATGAAACCAGTCCCTGAGGTGTCTAACAATTGAGTCTGTTACTCTCTTATAGAGTTATTGTCAGAATTTTTCATTTGATGTCACAAATTTCAGTGTGGTGTGTTAGAAAGAAATCTTGGTTGGGAGTCAAAGGATTTGGATTCTAGTTCCAGATTTATCTAGCACTTTCTCACAGTATAAATTTGGGCAAGACACTTCCCCACACACAACCTCAGTTTCCCCTTTAATAAAATGAGGGAATTGGACTAAATGTTCTTTAAATTCCCATCCAGCTTTGGAATCTCAGTCATTTAGTCAACTAACAATAATAAAAATTTGACAGCAAATATCCTTTATCCACTTTTGGTCTTCAGATAATTTTTGAACTTAGAGACAGAAATTTTCCTACTTGTTAGCAGAATTTGGTAAAAGCTACCCAGGATGTTGATTTAATGAGGACCCAGACCCAGATCACTGACCATATGACTACCTTGGGAAGAGTAGCCAAGAAATTGGCTGTTGTCCATGGTGCTAAATGGGTTGAACCACTATCAGGGATTGGAAACCTGTGGCCTTGAGGCCACATGTGATCCTCTAGGTCCTCAAGGGTGGCCCTTTGAATTCAAGCATCAAAGGGATTTGTTCTGTGAAGTTTGGATTCAAAGGGCCACGCTTGAGGACCTAGTGGGTCACATGTGCCCTTGAGGCTGCAGGTTCCCCACCCCTACAGGTACTTTGATAGCTGCTGCCTACTTTAGGTAATATTTTACAAAATAACTTTTTACTGTCTCATCGTGATATGAAGGTGACTTGGCCAGCTAATAGAGCACACATTCTGCCATTTTGGAAAGTCTTCAGGTATGGTACTTGTGACTGATGAGTCTGCTTTCTTTGGGCCATCCTAGTAAGATAAGACGCTCATGACCAATAGCCTGTTCACTTGGCTACAAATTCTTTGGCTATGGTAATACATGAAATAAAGATATATGCAATGACCTCTTCCTCTGCACTAGTGGTAGCAGGGTGGCAGAAAAGCAGGCAGAGATTGCTAAGTATCGTGTCATTTTTAGACCATTTATAAACTTGAACTTGGCAATTCATAATCTAAATGTGAGATTCTGAAGAAAAATAGATTTGGCTCTAGCTCCTTATTTTAACTCTCTGTGAATCTTTCTGTGTTTCCTGTAAACAACATATTGTTGTGTTCTGCTTTCTAATCAATTCTGCTATCTTCCACTGTTTATGGGTCATTTCATCAAATTCACATTCACAGTTATGACTATTAATTGTGTATTTCCTCCATTCTATCCTGTTATATTTTCTGTCTCACTGCCACCCCTCCCCCCCTTTACAAGGCAGAGAGTGTTGAGGGAAGTAGCATACTCAGCACTGGTGATGGCATTTGAGGCAATCTGCTTCTGTTTTGCTCCTTTTCTCATCTTCCCTAGGCCCTAATCATGGATAGTTTCTTACCCTTTTTCTTTTCATTTACTCTACCCTTCATTTTCTGTCCTTTAAAAAGAGAGTTTGTTTTGACTAATTTTACCCTAAAACTACCTTCACTCTTAACCTCCCTCTCCTTCTCCCTGCCTGATTCCCTGTTGAGTTCAATGTATTTCCACACCAAATTCTCTCTCTTTCCCCTTCTCTCTATATCCCCCCCTCTCTCTTTTTCTCCCTCTCTCTCCTTTATCTTCTTCACATGAAAGCAAGGTTCAGGTTTAGCCAATTCCCAACTTCTTCTGCCATATTTGTATAGTCTTCCTCATTAAAAGAGATCGTGAATTTCATTACTCTTTCTTTCCTACTATATTTCTTTTTCATTCTTCTCTTTTATTTTTTCCCTTTAAGATGATTAAAATATAATAAACTGGTTCCCATAATGTCTGTCTTCCATATTTCCTCTATGACGCCTGAAAACAATAGAGTTCTGAGATGAGACTTATTTTTTCTTCACTATTAGAATATAAACAGTTCATCATTACATATTGCTCCAATGTATTTACCTTGCATGTTTTTTCTTGACTCCTGTGTTTACATTTCAAAGTATCAACTCAGCTCTCATCTTTTCATCAGGAAGACTTAGAAGTTCCCTATTTAATTGAAGTCCATTCCCATTTCCCACACCCATTCCCCCTAAAAGCTTATATTCAACTTTGTAAGTCTCATTATTCTTGGTTGTAAGCAAATATCTTTTGTCTTCTAGAATATTGTATTCTGAGTTCTCTTATCTTTAATAATGGTATCTACCAAGTGTGGAAGAAAATTTTTGGCACAAGCTTGACAGAAATAATTTTTAAAATTAATTTGAATGATTGGATCTAAGTATTTTTTCACTTGCAGAGAGAAAAGTCCAAACTGGCAGAGTTTGCCAATGTCCTTGGAAATCTCTCTAACCTCAGCCATTTTGAAGTCATAATTTAAAGAATTCTCAGACAAGGAGCAAGCATTTATTAAGTAGTTATTATGTGCCAGTCGCTGTGCTAAGCTTGGCTTAGCACATACAAATGACAACTATAAGGAAAAAAAAAGACAGTCTATGCCCTTAAAAACTTTATATTCTGACAGGAGAAGTCAACATACAAAAGGCAGGGACGGTGATGGTGGAGAAAGGGTACTTGAGAGGAGGAGAGAGAAGAGGATGGTGGTGGACATTGTCAAACTTCCACAAGAGGAGAGAGTGTGGTTATAGAGTCCAGGTGAAAATTCAATGAACATTTTTCTTTATCAAACAAAACAATATAATAGCTAATAATAATTGACATTTATATAGCACCTTAAGGTGTTTTTTTAAAAGGATTTTTATGAATATTGTCTCATTTGATCTTTACAACCCTGGATAGTGGGTACTATTATTATCCCCATTTTACAGTTGAGGAAACTGAGGCAAATAGAGGTTAAATGACTTGTCCAGGGTTACACAGTTGGTAAATATCAGAAGCCATTTTTGAATTAAAATCTTCCTGACTATAGGGCTAGCATTTTATCATTGTGCCATCTAAATGCTTAGTTAAGTAACAATAGACCCTTAGTTTTAGGAACAAGAGAATAATTTTTCCAAAATCATTCAATCCCTCTTTGACCACTTCTAAGGATTCTAATTTCCAACTGGACAAAGATGAACTTGAGAGATAATTCTATTAACTAATGCAATCAATGACTTTTTCCTACTCTTAGATCATTATACTAATCTGGTCTAGATTTCAAGAGAAAAGAAGTATGGCTCTTAATTGGCTCAATCCAGAAATTCCTGCCCTTGTTCTATCACTACTCTGATTCTATTATCAGGGAAAGCAGAATTCCTCTTCAAACTTTGTGCCCAGTTTCCTCAAAGAAGATGACTAGGTCTTCAGTAAAAGGAACAAAAGGATTTGGTACATGGCATTGTTTTGGAATTTGTGGTTAAAGGAAAGATTACTCATTTAGATTAGACTAGGATACTGAGAAAAATGCTTTCTTATTATTACTAAAAGAGTGGGTGGAATAAGAATTGTTGTTTTTCCATATAGGTCTTGTATGATCCTGATTGTGCCTACTTAGTACTTGAACTCTTTCCCTCCCCCTGAGTGCTTGCTATATCTTCTTTTCTGACCTGGAAACTCTGAATTTAGCCTATGATATTTCTAGGAGTTTTTACTTCAGGGTTTCTCTCAGGAGATAACCACGGGTTCGTTCTATTTTCACTTTGCTCTTTGGTTCTAATAGGTCTGAGTAGTTTTTCCAACCATAATTTGTTGGGTTGGGATATAGCTTTGAGGCTTTTTTATGGTTAACTTTTAAAACATAAAACAGCTAATTCTTAAATTATCTCTCCTTAACTTGTTTTCCAGATAAGTTGCTTTTAATAGATGATGCCTTATATTGGCTGATATTTTTCCAGGTTTTAAAAAGAAATCCTGTCTCCATTTTCTGCTCTTTCTTTGTCTTTGCTGGAATTACGAAAGAGCTGGGCTTTTCTGTTTCCCTTAACTGAGGCATCTTGAGGAGAGTTATCTAAAGGTGAGATCTAGTGACCAATGGAGGAGTGAACTTGTGATAGAGGGACCAGAATCATATCAATCTTTATATGCTCTCTATAAGCAAAACTAGAAGAAAGGAGAACATGGCAGCCAAACGTAGTATCAATATGTAATATGTATATATAATGTAGGTCAAAGAAGACAGAAGAGTTGGTTTTATCATGAGCTCAAGGGAAAAAGGAAACATTATTTTATGGCACATGCATAGTACATACTACTAACAAGCTCTAACATCAGATGCAAAGAATGCACAGGTAGAGAAATGCTATGAGAAGTTTAAAAATCCACAGAACTGAATAAATATAGACATTGATGCTCAGCGACTTGGATGCCAGGGTAGGCAGAGGTCACAATGGAACTATATTAGAACTATATTAGAAAACACGGATCCATAATAATAATAGCCAGCATTTGTATAGTGCTTTAAAGTTGGCAAAGTGCTTTACCAATATTATTTCATTTGATCCTTACAACAACACTGACAGATAGGTGCTAATGTGATCCCCATTGCACAGATGAGGAAGCAGAGGCAAACACAGGCTAGATGACTGGCCTAGCTGGGATCATGTAGCTAGCAAGTGCCTAAAGTTGCATTCAAACTCAAGTTCAGTGATCTATCCTCTGCCTAAAAATCTTCCTGCATAAGGAATAAAAAAATTCCAAGGTGAGTAAATTATACAGAGAGCAGTTCAGTGGTGCAGTGGATAGAGCTCTGGGCCTGCATTCAGGAGGATCTGAGTTCAAATCCAGCCTCAGACACTTACTAGCTGTGTGACTCTGGACAAGTCACTAATCCTATTTGCCTCAGTTCCTCGTCTGTAAAATGAGATAGAGAAGGAAATGACAAACCACTGAGATAGAGAAGGAAATGACAAGCCACCTCAGTATCTTTGCCAAGAAAACTCTAAATAGGGTCACAGAGTGAGACACAATTGAAAAAATTCCTCAGTGATAACAACAAAATTATACAGAGCTTTAATACCTCATCGAATGAATTCTTCTTTCCAGAAAGGAATCAGGATGTGCTGAACATGGTGAGGACCAAATAATGTCACAAGAAATCAATTACATTTTATTTTTAAGAAAGAAGTTAGCTTTATAAGGCATAAACCGTGTCTAGTTTTGAGGTAAATTCACCATGCTCTCTAAATATAGCTCTTTAAAATATGTAGTAGAATAAAAATGGAAACATGAAAACATTTCAAGTAGAAAAATTACAGTAGATGATTAAAATTTTGTGCTTTGTGAAATATGATGGCATAAATGAATATATCATAGATGGGTAAAAAAGAAAACTCTAAAAACAGTACTATGAAGTTCTTGCCTTCATAGTGCTTTGTTAAGACCAGAATGAGATACAAATATTGATAAAGCCCCATGTTCACTGTGCAAAAACCAAGATATACTTCAAGACAGTCACAGCTTAAAAGCACTTACATAATAGTATTGTCCCTAATTTTTGAAAATATGAAACTTAGAAAATTACAAAACGTGCCCTTTAAAAGGTGACTGTCTTGCAAAATGAATAATCACCTTCATTTTTAAAAGTCCCATCCACAAAAACCATATCAAACACTTTTGAGTAAATAACTTGTTATTAAAAATCTATGCCACTATTTTCATTAGTAATACAATAGAATATACTTTTAATATTTAGTCTTATGCTTTTCCCCAACAAAATACCCTTGTGCACAATCATGAATCACTAGTAGTCACACTTAATCACTTCCCATAAATATTCTCTTGATTTTTTTCACACAAAATAAACATTTTTAAATTCTATATTTCAGGTCAATTACAATTTCTCTAGGTAAATTCTTATTTTCCACAAAGGAAAACAAATGGATGATGTACGTACAATACTGTTTACAGAGTAAGAACTAGCCTAAACTGATCCAAAATCCTTTGAACCTGGCCATAACCCCAGCTTCATAAACCATAGTAAATCATATATCTAGAATTGGAAGCTATTTTATAAGTCATCTAGTTCCAGGTTTTAGGGTAAGTTTGTATCCTATTTGTCAGAGCACCCAGACTACTTAACACCAGTCAGGTCCCCCAAAGATAGATTATATTCCCAAAGAAAACATCCATTAAAATGCATCTTGTGATCCTAACTCTTAAACATTACAAGGCCTAATGAATCCAATGACAGTTTAACATCTCGATTATAGATTTGAAATGTTAACATTTTAATTCTTGAAGCAAGTATCACCATTAGAATAAATTTTACTTCCTGAGAGCAAGATACTCTTATCCTTGTTTGTTTTCATTCAGTCTTTCAGTCTCATCCGACTCTTTGTGACCCCCACTGACCATGGCACGTCAGACCCTTCTCTTCTCCTCTACCTCCTGATGTCTGACCAAGTTCATGTTCATTGCTTCCATGACACTATCTATCCATCTCCCTCTCTGCCATCCTCTGCTCCTTCTGCTTTGATCTTTCCCAACATCAGGGTATTTTCCATTGAGTCCTCTCTTCTCTTTATGTAGCCAAAGTATTTAAATTTCAGCTTCAGTATTTGACCTTCCAGTGAATAGTCTACATGAATTTCTTTGACGTATTAACTGATTTGATATCTTTGTTGTCCAAGGAACTCTCAAAAGTCTTCTCCAGCAACACAATTCAAAAGCATCGATTCTGTGGTGCTCCGCTTTCCTTAGGCCAGCTTTCACAACCATACATTTTTTTTTTATAATTAAATTTATTTATTTAACTTTTAACATTCATTTTCACAAAATTTTGGGTTACAAATTTTCTCCCCTTTTATCCCCTCCCCCCACCCCCAAACACCAAGCATTCTAATTGTCCCTATGACCAATCTGCTCTCTCTTCTATCATCCCTCTCTGCCCTTGTCTCCATCTTCTCTTTTGTCCTGTAGGGCCAGATAGCTTTCTATACCCCTTTACCTGTATTTCTTATTTCCTAGTGGCAAGAACATTACTCGACAGTTGATCCTAACACTTTGAGTTCCAACTTCTTTACCTCCCTCCCTCTCCACCCCTTCCCTTTGGAAGGCAAGCAATTCAATAGAGGCCAAATCTGTGTAGTTTTGCAAATGACTTCCATAATAGTTGTGTTGTATAGGACTAACTATATTTCCCTCCATCCTATCCTGTCCCCCATTACTTCTATTCTCTTTTGATCCTATCCCTCCCCATGAGTGTCGACCTCGAATTGCACTCTCCTCCCCATGCTCTCCCTTCTATCATCCCCCCCACCCTGCTTGTCCCCTTATCCCCCACTTTCCTGTATTGTGAGATAGGTTTTCCTACCAAAATGAGTGTGCATTTTATTCTTTCCTTTAGTGGAATGTGATGAGAGTAGACTTCATGTTTTTCTCTCACCTCCCCTCTTTATCCCTCCACTAATGAGTCTTTTGCTTGCCTCTTTTATGAGAGATAATTTGCCCCATTCCATTTCTCCCTTTCTCCTCCCAATATATTTCTCTCTCACTGCTTGATTTCATTTTTTTTTAAGATATGATCCCATCCTCTTCAATTCACTCTGTGCACTCTGTCTCTATGTATGTGTGCGTGTGTGCATGTGTGTGTGTGTAATCCCACCCAGTACCCAGATACTGAAATGTTTCAAGAGTTACAAATATTGTCTTTCCATGTAGGAATGTAAACAGTTCAACTTTAGTAAGTCCCTTATGACTTCTCTTTGCTGTTCACCTTTTCATGCTTCTCTTCATTCTTGTGTTTGAAAGTCAAATTTTCTTTTCAGCTCTGGTCTTTTCATCAAGAATGCTTGAAAATCCTTTATTTCATTGAAAGACCATTTTTTCCCCTGAAGTATTATACTCAGTTTTGCTGGGTAGGTGATTCTTGGTTTTAGTCCTAGTTCCTTTGACTTCTGGAATATCCTGTTCCATTCCCTTCAATTCCTTAATGTAGAGGCTGCTAGATCTTGTGTTATCCTGATTGTATTTCCACAATACTTGAATTGTTTCTTTCTAGCTGCTTGCAATATTTTCTCCTTGACCTGGGAACTCTGGAATTTGGCCACAATGTTCCTAGGAGTTTCTCTTTTTGGATCTCTTTCAGGCGGTGTTCTGTGGATTCCTTCAATATTTGTTTTGCCTTCTGGTTCTAGAATCTCAGGGCAGTTTTCCTTGATAATTTCATGAAAGATGATGTCTAGGCTCTTCTTTTGATCATGGCTTTCAGGTAGTCCCAAAATTTTTAAATTGTCTCTCCTGATCTATTTTCCAGGTCAGTTGTTTTTCCAATGAGATATTTCACATTATCTTCTATTTTTCCATTGTTTTGGTTTTGTATTGTGATATCTTGCTTTCTCACAAAGTCCTTAGCCTCCATCTGTGCCATTCTAATTTTGAAAGAACTATTTTCTTCAGTGATCTTTTGAATCTCCTTTTCCATTTGGCTAATTCTGCTTTTGAAAGCATTCTTCTCCTCATTGGCTTTTTAAACCTCTTTTGCCAGTTGAGTTAGGCTAGTTTTCAAGGTGTTATTTTCTTCAACATTTTTTTGGGTCTCCTTTGGCAGGGAGCTGATCTGCTGTTCATGCTTTGACTTCAAGTCTCATTTCTCTTCCCAGCTTTTCCTCCACCTCTCTAACTTGATTTTCAAAATTCTTTTTGAGCTCTTCCATGGCCTGATCCCATCGGGTGGGCTGGGACACAGAAGCCTTGATTTCTGTGTCTTTGCCTGATGGTAAGTATTGTTCTTCCTCATCAGAAAGGAAGGGAGGAAATGCCTGTTCACCAAGAAAGTAACCTTCTATAGTCTTATTTCTTTTCCCTTTTCTGGGCATTTTCCCAGCCAGTGACTTGACCTCTGAATATTCTTCTCACACCCACCTCACCTCCTGATCCTCCCAGCCAGCGTTTGGCGTCTGAGATTCAAATGCTGCTTCCAGTCTTAGGGCTTTTGGCTGGGGCAGGGCTGCTATTCAGTATGAGATTATGTTCAGGTGCTCAAGTGGGGGCAGGGCCGCCTCTCAGGCTCAGTTCCCTCAGGGGGTTTATGCACAGACCTTCCACAATAGATTCAGGCTCCCGCCCGCTTGGGGAGCCCCTGTCTGCAGCCGCCTCTCAGCTTCTACCTCCCGGGGGGGCTTGAATTTTGGGGGCACCCCACTCCCCTCTCGACCCGCCAAAGAGACTCTCTCACAGACCCCCATCACCTGTGGGTGGAGGGACTTGTGCGGCCACAGGAGATCCTGTCCCTGAAGCCTGCTCGAATCTGTATCTCTCAGTGCCGCGGCCGCGGCCGCAGCAGGTCTGAGCTGGGCTCCGCGTCTGCAGTGCGACGGACCTTTTGCGAGAGGTTTGCAGGTCCCTCTGTGGGTGGAGGGACCCGCGGGGCCACTGGAGATCCTGTCCCTGAAGCCCACTCGGATCTTTTCCTCTCAGTGCCGGGCAGCGGCAGGGCTGCACTCAGCTCCCAGTCCCAGCGCCCAGTCCGCAGCGCGAAGGACCCCCCGCGAGAGGTTTGCAGGTCTCTCCGGAACAGAAATCTCCCTCACTCCAATGTTCCATGGCCTCTGGGTGCAGAATTCGCCGTGAGTTACTTCGCTGTAGCCGTTCTATGGGTTGTGGGTTCGGAGCTATGTGTATGTGCATCTTTCTACTCCGCCATCTTGGCTCCGCCCACAACCATACATTACTAGTGGAACAGCCATAGCTTTGACTATAGCGACCTGTGTTGCCAGGTGATGTCTCTTCCTTTTGGTATGCTGTCCAGATTTATCATAGCTTTCCTTTCAAGGAGCAAGCATCTTTTAGTTTCATGGCTGTAGTCACCATCTGCAGTGATCTTTGAGACCAAGAATATAAAATTTAACACTGCTTCCATTTCTTCTCCCTCTAGTTTCCAGGAAGTGATGGGACCAGTTACCAAGATCTCCATTTTTTTAGTGTTAAAGCTCATTTTTACACTTTCCTCTTTCATCCTCATCAAAAGGCTTCCTCATTTTTCTGTGCTTTCTGTCATCAGAGTGGTATCATCTGCATATTTGAGACTGTTGATATTTCTCCCAACAACCTTAATTCCAGCTTTTGATTCATCTAGCTTGGCATTTCACATGATGCACTCTGCATATGTTAAATAAATAAGGTGGTAATATATAGTCTTGTCATACTCCTTGTGCAATCTTAAACCAATCGGTTATTCCATGCTTCATTCTACCTGTTGCTTCTTGGCTTGCATACAGGTTTCTCAGGAGACAAGGGATCTTTTTCTCTTTGAAGATCCTGAAACTTATGGTAAATAACAGTACCACAGTTAGGTAAAATCACTCAATGTCTTTGACAGAAAACACTCTGGAGTTCTTAATCTCTTAATCTCTGTCCACTTGGTTTTCAAGGGAATCCAGTGAAAGCCTCCTAAAGTCCTTTTGGATATCTGGGGAGTCTTCCAGATTGCCATGCAATGACCTCACCATGTCCAATTTCCTGTAGTCCTCAGACTTGACCAGGCCCGAACAACTTGAAGACATCTCTTTTAGTGAATAAACTAGGAGTATGATGTTGGTAAAAACAGGTTGTCCGTTTTCATTAAGAGATGGCACAAATAATTCAGTCTGGTTAAAAAAAAGTCCATTACCTGCAATTACATCTCTGAATAATCAAAAATGACTGAGGTAGCTGTTCATTTTATGCAGGTGTTGGACAACAGCATCTGGTAGGGCTAGGAGTCTGTGACATTTTAATAGCACATCAAGGTTTGCAAAAGATGTATTACTTCCTCTGATCACATGATATTTTTCATCTCGTTTGGTCCTCACAAAAGCCATATGAGAGGGATAGCTAGGTGGTACAGTGGAAAGAACACCGGCCCTGGAGAGGAGAGGACATGAATTCAAATTCAGTCATGCACTTGATACTTACTAGCTGTAACCCTGGGCAAATCACTTAATCCCATTTGCCTCACCAAAAACCAAAAAAAAAAACCAAAAAAACGAACCTCAAAAAAATCCCTCCAAATGCATATTGAACTACTTAAACAAAATACTGATGATTAAAGATAGGATGTGGACAAAAGAAACAACATATAATAATTCCATTTAGAACTTTAACATATGTAAATCAGTTTCCACAAAAAGGAGACCAAAAAAGTCTAAAAATGCTGTAGTCAACAAACTCTTTATTTACTTGACAAATAGAAATGTCACTGGAAAGAATGAAGATGAGAAAATTATCTGGAGGAAGCTATCTGTATGTAGAAGATATCCCTGCTGAATGCAACACAATTAGGAGCACACTGAAGGATTAACAAAACATTTAGGGAGGGAGGGAAGATCACAAAATTCAGAAAAAAGTAAGACCTTTTAATAAAGGAAATGAATGGACAAATATTAATCCATATGCTGACTTTCTTATTGATGTGAAAGTTTGATAATATATACGTTTATAGATGTTATGCTTAATGAGAGTATTAATAGGGAATAGGCAGCCTTTCATAAGTCACACATACAGAAACAAATGTAAAACAAGATCGTGGACCCCAGATTAAGAAGCCTTGCTTTCTCCCCCCCTAAATTTATTAATTTATTTTTTTCAGTTTTCAACAATCACTTCCATAAGTTCCAAATTTTCTCCCCTTCCCTTCCTCCTCCCTCCTCCAAATGGCATGCAATCTTATATGGGTTCTACATATACATTCCTATTAAGCACATTTTCACATTAGTCATATTGCATAGAAGAACTAAAATGAATGGGAGAAACCATGAGAAAAACAAAACAACATAACAAAGGAGAAAATAGTCTGCCTTATTCTGTGTTCCGACTCCATAGTTCTTTCTCTGGATGTGGATGGCATTTTGCATCATGCGTCCTTTGGAAATGTTTTAGGTCCTTGAATTGCTGTGAAGGGCTTAGTCTATCAGAAACAGTCCTCACATGCTGTGACTGTTACTGTGTATAATATTCTCCTGGTTATGCTCAATTCACTCAGCATTGGTTCATATAAGTCTTTCCTGGTTTTCCTGAAGTCTGCCTGTTTGTCATTTCTTATAACACAATAGTATTTCATTATATTCATATGCCACAACTTATCTGGCCATTCCCCAACTGGTGGGCGTCCCCTCAATTTCCAGTTCTTGGCCACCACAAAAAAAACTGCTATAAATATTTTTGTACATGTAGGTCCTTTCCCCATTTTTATGATCTCTTTGGAATACAGCCCTAGAAGTGGTATTGTTGGGCCAAAGGGTATGCATATTTTTATAGCCCTTTGGGCACAGAAGAACCTTTGCTTTAAAAGATCTTCCAATGAGGCAATATATCAAGAACATTCAAAAACTTTGAAAAATATACAAATAGATATAACCTTGTTCAAAAACCTTTGGATCACTAATGGCATGTAAAGCATAAAGCAGAGAGGTAGAAAATACTAAAGTTCTTTGCTACCAGCATGAAGAAGATTTAGTACAGTCCAAGTGGGAGGATTCTCATTGGATTGCGAGATCCTGAAGATTCTTTTGTTTTCAGATGACCCTGTGCAGATTGTGTCAAGTTCCAGGACACTACAAAACCTTTTCTATAAGATCCACAATGACTCAAAAGTGTTTGGCCTAACCATCCACATAGGAAAAGGAAAGTGGATGAAAGTCTGTTGTCAAGATCATGACATACAATTCGATGCATGACCTATGGAGCTCACATGCATGTCTTAGGCAGAGTGAAGATGGATAATGAATTATCTCAAGAAGGAAATAAAAGGAAAAGAGTAGTCTGGACTGCTTTTAGAATATCATGAAGCTCTTTTGATGACCTCAAATTTCTTTCAGAGACAAAGGCTCATTTTAATACCAGCATTACATAGAGGCTATTAAATGGTCATGAGTTATGGAAATGCTATAGCCTCCAAGTAAGAAATTACATTGAAATATTAAATAGAAATAAAGACGTAGTTTTTTTTCCCCATTCAAGTTCATGGACTCCTTAGAGTCTATGAAGGTAGATTAAGAAACCCTGCTCTAGTACAAACTATTCCTGGAAGAGAATTCCCTCTGTAGTGAGTATAATTTCTTTTGCAATCCTTTATATATTATTTTATGCATTTAAAAACATGATTCTGAGAGAGGGTCAATAGGTGGACTACCAAAGGGGTCCAAGATGGAGGGGAAGAGGGAAAATAAGCATTTATGAAGTGCCTGTTAAGTTCTGGGCACTATGTTAAGTGTTTTACAGATACTGTTTCACTTGATTTTCTCACAAAGTCCTGGATATTAGGTGTGATTGTTATCCTCATTTGCAGTGGAGGAAACCGAGACAGATAGAGGTTAGGTCAATTGGCCAGGATCACACAGTTAGGAAGTGTCTGATCCTGTATTTGAACTCAGGTCTTCCTGACCCCAAGCCCATCATCTAGCTGCCTTTTTCTTGTGACCAGAACACAAAAAGGTTAAGAACCTCTGAAGCAGAAGATCACTGAGGTCCCTTCCAAGTTTGAAAATCTGTGATCTTATGAAGCTATTTCTCTATAGTATTTGAGTGTGCATCAGGGCCCTATGACCTCTGACCATCAGGATTTCCTGACCACTGACACTGAGATGTTCTAGACTTCTGAGGGCTCTGTCAAGGATTGAATGAATGAAAATGAAAGGATGAAAACCTTTTTGAGGTGCTCATTAATTAGGGAATGGTTATTGTGTCATAAGAAATGACAAAAGAGAGATTTTCAGGGAAACCTGGGAAGACTTCTATGAAATGATGTAGAGAGAAGTGAGAAGAACCAGGAGGACAAGTTATACTAGAACAATGTAATGAACATAGTTTGATACATGTGCACACCCAATAAGTTTGCTATGATGGCATCATCCATGTGGAGGCTCCATCTTTGCAAGCTGATGAGATCTGTACACATGCATGACCTTCATTTTAACAACATGATAAATATAAACAACTTTGAAAGAATTATGACCTTTGATCAATGCAATGGCCGACATACTTCCAGAGAACTAATGATAAAATATTCTACCCAGTTCCTAACAGAGAAGTGATATCTTCTCAATAGGCATAAAGAGACACGTTAATATGGGAATTGTTTTGCTTGATGATGCATATTTGTTTCAAAGATTTTGTTTTTGTTTTTCTTTTTCTTTAATAGGATCAAGGAGGGAGGGAGAAAAAAATGCTCATTCATTCAAAAAAATGACATAAGGTTTTGAAAAATGTATTTATTCATTGCTTATTATGTACCAGTCTTTGCGCTAAGTACTGGGTTGTGTTTGTCCATTGCCAAAGAAGACCACACCATCAGAGAAATGGTGACATGACTTGCACTTGACTTTGTTTTGAGTGAGGGAGGGTTGTGCAGGTCACCAGCCTCACTTCTCCACCAGAGCCATCTGAATCCAGTGACCAGATATTCCTCAGGATGATAGGAGATGACCCAGGATGCACTGGGAGACCTTGACCCCTTTAGGCCAAGGTCTATGCAGGTATTCACTTAGGGTGAGGTAATGTCCATTCATTGAATAGGTCTGTTTAATAAGTAGCCAGAGCATGACCCCTTTAATGAGGCAAAAAAAAGAAAGACCTCAGGCTGGGAGGGAAACAGCAACAGTTACTATTGATAATCACTCTGAAGCCAGGAGGGTTCAGAAGAGAGCCTTTAGGCAGGGGACAGGGGCCCCATGGTGTCTGAGCTTCACCGTGCAGTAGGCTCAAGGTTCAGGGAAGGGAAGGCAGACTAGTCAGCAAAACCCAAGTCAACTGGCCATCCAAATTTACCTTCCTTTGGAGAGAAGAAGGAAGGGGAGGGAGAGACAGACAGGAGGGGAGGAGCTGAGTCTACAGGAACACAAACAAGGTATACACAAGTATCTTTCATTACTTGTGTGACATGCACTGTCCAGCTCTTCGACTTCATGGCCCAGTATTCAAGGTATCCTTAAGGAGTGCAGGCTGTGTTGGGGACAACGCACCTTCTTCCAATGTTATAAAATTCTATTCCATTGTTATCATGGGGTCTAGAGGCCCAGAGAAGCTTGCCCAAGGTGACAGGGCAATGGTAGAGCCAAGAATATTGTAAGGATGGATTTTTTTTGGGTCAATCAATCAATTATCCCACTCCACTTAGCTATACTTCACCTAACCCTTCTCCTCCTTCCTTCTCCCCTAGTGAACACTACCATGGAACCTACTCACAACCCCCAATATGAATTCAACTCATTTTAACTAAATCTAACAAATACCATTAAACAACTTCTAGCCTAATGAGTGAGAACACATTTTCATTAGAGGAAAGAAAGAAGGAAACACATTGATTAAATACCTATTAAGACCCTACAATGTGCCAGTCAGTGTGCTAAGCACTTTACAGATCTCATTTACTTTATCTCATCTGATTCTCACAACATTTCTGGGAGGTATTATTATTATTATCTCCAATTGAATCAATCAAAGACATTCAGCTAGATATAAAAGGAAATCTCTAACCAGTCTCTAATTGGTTAAAGGACTTGGTTATTCTGTAGGTGGGACTAGTATAAAACCACTTTAGAAATGGGGATTTGAAAGAGTGGTGAGCCAGGAGAGAACAGTTTTAGTCAAGACTCTAAGAAGGAATCACTTGGAAGAGCAGAAGAGCTTTTTTCCACCTTGGTCTTGGTTTCCTACCCTTTCTTTTTCATCAGAGGAGGACATCGTATACTTTAGGGGCCCTAAGGATTTGCATTTCCTAAAAATGTCCCTGAATAGCTGACAACAGTGTCTACACCAGGAGCCAAGGATTGAAATGAAGAAAGGCAACTCCAAAGCTTTACTTGGAGTTCAGCAGTAAAATGACACCATACCTAAGAGTAACTTCAAGAGTATGCCCATGAAGGGAAGAAAAATATGTCCAGGAACCAATAACTATGAAGTATCCCATTGCCACATGTTCTTTCTTAAGTTTACTTTTTCCCCTACTCTAGATGTACCAATAAGAGGATATGTCACACACTTTTGGGGTGATATCTTTGTACTAAATGTTTTTAGATACCACCTTAGTAATTATCTATTTTAAAGACTGAGGTTGGCAGACTAAATGATATTGATTGATAATGTAGGGGGAAGCATACTGGTGGGGGCTCATGAGTTGTAGTATTAGAATATTACCTTCCCACCCCCAACTCCTCTGAGTTGCACTGGGAGGGCACAAATTGTAGGTACCCTCTGGGGATCCAGCCCACCAGCATGAAAAGGGCTAGAATAGTAGTCTACCCCAGAATTCAAGTCTGTTGACTTAGTACTCTTCCCAGTTCACTGTTTATTTTTTGTAAAGTCTTCTCCAAAGATGCACTTTTTACGACTTCCTTCTCACCTCTAGCTGTCCCACTTCATTTTCATGGCTCTCAGCCCATCTGTTTTAGCTCATACTTTGCTATTAATTAAAATTCAGGTGCTAATTGCTTCTTGGCACCTTTCAGGACCCAGCATGGTGTAGTAGAAAGAGTGTTGGACTTCCAGTCTGAAGTCCTGGGCCTGAATCCAACTCAGCCATTTATTAGCTGTGTATATGACCTTGGCAAGTCACTTAAAGTTTCTAAGCCTCAGTTTCCTCATCTGTTAAAAAATGGAGGAGTAGGATGAGGTATAATAGTTGGCCTTCATACTTCACAAGGTTTTGGAGAGGACAGTATTTTAATCCTTAAAGTATTTGGTAAATGTCAGTGTTATTAACACAATGATTTGTACAAAACAGGCCTTTCATAAACATTGGCTAAATTGCATTATTATGAACAACCTTGATCCACTCTCATTTACTCCCTGTTCTCCCCTTTTTATAAAGAAAGCACTGCCATAATTTTGTGTGTGTCTTAAATTAGTTCTCATTCCCCCCTTCAATGCTCATTTGGATGAATGATCTTATTTTTACCAACTGTTTTCTTAAAGGAAACATACTCTACTTCACTGCTGCTGCCCCTACCCCATGAAACCCGAACACAGATCCCAACATGAGTTCAACTCAATTCGCCATTGTTATGCAGCTTCCCGCTTCTAGGGGCAAAGGGAGACAGAAAGATGAAATAAGAGAGAGTCCATGCTTTCAGGAAAGGCAGAAGAGCAGAGTGGAGAGATAGCTAGTCCCAGAGCCAAGAAGATTTCGGCTCAAGTCTTAGGCAGCTACGTGCTGAAGTAGATGGCCTAGAATCAGATTAGGATTTAGATCTCACTTCATACATCTACTAGTGCATGACCCTGAACAAGTCACAACTTAGATCTCAGTTTCCTTATCTGTAAAATGCGGATGATAATAGAACCTGCCTATCAGGATTGCTGGAAGAATCAAATAAGATAATATTTGTAAGTACTTTGCAAACCTCAAAGCTCTGTATAAATTTTAGCTATCATTTGTTTATTTTATGAAATCCTGCTTCTGACGTATATCAGCTGTGTGGTTCTGGGCAAGTCACTGTTAGGTGCTTTAGTCAACTTTAAGGTCATAAGTTATACACAAAGATGCCAAGCTACATGAGTATGGAGTTTCCTCATTTGAGGGTTCCCAAATGCAGGGGCCAGTAAACTGTACAGACCAAGGGCCAAGTCTGGCTTGTCACTGGTTTTGTTATTTTGGTGGTCATCGACTAGGCTGCCTAGGAGGTAGAGTGTTGGGTCTGGATTCAGGGAGACCTGAATTCAAATCTGGCCTCAGATACTTACTAGCTGTGCAACTCTGGACAAGTCACTTAACCAATATTTGCCTCGGTTTCCTTATCCGTAAAGACTGGGATAATAACAGCACCTACCTCCCAGTGTTGTTGTGAGGATCAAAGGAGATAATTTTTTAAAAAGCCCCTGCACCTAGTAGGTACCCTATAAATGCTTATTCATTCCCCTCTATGTACTTTCCCACTCTCTTCCCTTCTCTTGGTCAACAATTCTTAGCTCAGGGGCCACACAAAAACAGGCAGCAGGCCACATTTGGCACTTGGTCGTAGTTTGCTGACCCTGGCTTATAGCAACGTAACCACAGACACAGTCCTTCTACCTTACCCCAGTCCGTGCCTTCAAGGGCACTAGGGAATGCTCATTTCATTAAGACAGGAATTTCTGGAGTCAAAACAGGGAATGTCAGAAATATATTACCCACTAGCTGAGTCTGCAATCTGTTTCTTCCCTGGCTCTGCCTAGCAGAATTGGGGGTCTACAAGGTGAGTTCACATGGTCTCTTTTTTGCCTACAAATGAACACATCATAGATAGACCTTGACTAGAAGAGTTATACCTTCCTTAGCCATGCACTGAGGTAGGACAGCCTGTTCTAGGGTCAGGATCTAGAGCACACACCACTAAGGAGACATACAAAACTCACAAAAAGGAAATGACTACTCCATACTCTTGTTTCCTCATCTATAAAATGGGGCTATCTTTGTCCTAGCAGGACAAATCACTTTGAAAAGGGTATAACTGTGCAGAGTTGCAGGGGATTGTTTTATCCATCACATGAGATCTAAGAGAGGTAGCGGGTGTGGGCTGTGTAACTGTGTGTGTGTGTGTGTGTGTATGTGTGTGTGTGTACGTACCTAGTATACAAGCCTACTCTTTATTAGAACTGAGGCAGGTGCGGGTCTGTTAGCCAGTGCAGCAAGGGAGGAGGCAATTTTTGTTCAAATTCCCAGGGGATTAAATTTCACTGAAACTTTCTGCTATTGAATTCCTATGTGACTTTGGACAAAGGTACTTTATTTTTCTGGGCCTCTGGTTCCTTCTTTGTAAAATGAGAGGGTTGAAATTGCCTCCCTGGGGCTCAGTTTTCTTCGTTGCAAAATAAGGGGATTGGACTAGGTGATTTGTACAGCCTTTTTCCAGTCTCAAATCTATAGTCCTATGAACATCTCTAACAGTCAACCAGCCTCCCACTTGACCTCGGTGATCAGGAGCTCACTATCTCCTACCATCCTATTTTTGGACAAGTCTGAATATTCAGATGTTTTCTTTACACCAAGTCAAAAATCTGGTCTCTCTGGACCAGATTCTACCCATGTTCTAACCTCTGCCCTCTGAGTCCTATAGAAGTTGTGGGATTTGTTTGCTTTTAATACCCCCAGGTTTATAATTGGCTACCTGGGGAGAGAAACCAGTGATTGAAAATGACAGCAGTTGAACCGGGCCACAGAACTGCTGTGCCAATTTCTAGCTCTGCCCACTTTCCCTGGTCACGTATGGAGCTGAGCACCGCACGGCTCTGTTTAGATTTTATGCCCCTCCTGCGTGGCTCTGTGGGTACTTGAGCTGTAGCAAAAGCAATTACAGTCTACTTAGGAGATTGTAATAAAAATTAAATAGGTTTGGTCCTGAGGAAGGGCCTCTCTTTGTGTGCTCTGTTGGGGAGGGGTGTGTGTGTGCTCTGTTGTTTTCTTGGAAGGGTTGCTATAAACTTGAATTGGATAACTTTCTTTCCCTGCTAGTTAGGTAAGTGGTCTTGGGCTAATTTGGCTAGGGTGTCTCTTACTGACCAGGTCATCAAGAGACTGAGTCTCTGAGTGACCTGAAGATTGCAGAGAGGAGCATCAGGATGGAGCTGAAAAGTCCTCAATCTGGGTTGTATAAAATCCCCCTCCACCAGCCAACCAGAGCCAGTAGTAACGTCATAGAATCAGGGGGGAGGCTGTGGTTAAGTTAGAAGAGTATGTGTATGCAGCTGTGATCATCTCACCAGAAAACCATCTTCCATGCAATGCATTACTGGGGCTTTACAGCTCGCTACCTTTGTGCATTAGGCCAAATCACTTTACCCCACTTTGCCTCAGAAAGGGGAAGGTTAACAATTTGTTGTTGTTCAGTCATTTCAGTCGTGTCCAACTCTTTATGACTCTGTTTGGGGTTTTCTTGGCAAAGACACAGAAGCAGTTTGCCATTTCCTTCTCCAGTTCATTTCATAGACTAGAAAATTGAGGTAAGCAGGGTTAAGTGACTTGCCCAGGGTCATACAGCTAGTATGAATCTGAGGCCAGATTTGAACTCAGGAAGATGAGTCTTTCTGATTCCATTCCTGGCCCTCTATCCACTGTGTCACCTAGTTGCCCCAATTGTAACAACAGCTAGAGCCATAAAGTTTACAAAGTACTTTGTGTCTGTTATCTCAATTAAGCTTCATAACAACCCTATGAGGTAGCCATTACTATTCCTACTGCCATTTTACAGGGGGGAAACTGAGACAGAGAGAGGTTAAGCAACTTGTCCAGGGACACACAGCTAGAAAGTGTCAGAACTTAGGCCTCCCTGATTATAAGATCAATACTTTATTCACTGTACCATCTACCTGCCACAGAATGGCTAGAGAGATAGAAGGCCCATGAAGGGAAGTTGTTGTTGAGGCCAAGAGGTGGTTTGGAAACAGCAGATTCTTAATAAATGTTTGTGGTTTGAATGGGTCCATGATGTCAACTCTCATAGAAAGACTAAAAAAAGAGATGAGAGAGAAAAGATCACCAGGTATGGCCATAGGGAAGTCATTTGTGACTCTCATAGCTTTAACTAGTGTTAAAAACTACAACTCTAACTCAGAGTCTGTCTAGTCCAAAGGATAAGGAAGTTGAGATTCAGAAATTAAATAACTTGCCCATAGTCACATAACTAATATGATCTGAATCCTGAGCTTTCTGATATCAGGTCCAGTGCTTTGACTACCATACCATATTGCCTCTCAAAAGATAAACCTACTCAATACTCCCGGGCTAGTCCTAACCAGGTCCAATCCTTCTTAGCTTTTGAAATGACTGTAGATGGCTTCAGATGGCTTCCTACACTACATCTCTATCTTTGTCCTTTCTCCTGAAGTCTAGTCCTAAATTTTCAGATTTCTTTCAGACATTTCAATCTGTATGTAAATGCCCCATAAGTATCTTGAACTCAATACATCTAAAACCAAACTTATCTTTTCTCCTAAACTTACTCTTATTTTTTCCTTTACTCTTTCTGTCAGTAGTGCCATGATTCACTCAACGTCCCAGATCATCATCATGTGGTTAATCTCTTTCCCTCACTCTTAAAGCACAACAGTTACTAGTTCCCATTGATTCCACCTCTCTATTCCCACTGCTACCACTCAAGTACAGGATCTCATTATACCTACTTGGTTTATGGTTATAGTTTCCTAAAAGACCTTTATTGCTTTACTCTCCCCTCTCCTTATGGTGCTACCCTTTATTATGTACAAACATACACATGGAGGTCTTCTGCTTTAAAAACAAAAACAACTTTAGTGACTCCTTATTGCATCTCAAGTGAAATACAAACTCCTTTGACTGGGATTCACAGTTTCCACAACCAGATGCCACTACCTTCCAGTAATATGAGAAAACATATTATTGCCTCCTGACAAACAAAACGTAGGACTAGGCACTTTCTCCAATCCTTGTGACGTTTCAAGTCTGGCCAAAATAAGAAATGTATGTAAAAAACAAAGCAATTTCAGCTGTTTTCACGGTCTAAGGCACTCAGAACCTTAACAGGGTAAAAACCCTATGAACTCACAGCAGAGAAGGCTAATCTCTAAACACTAACATGTACTCTCAATACCTTTTCCCTCACTACTCACCATGCTTTCAGGACTGCACAAGTGGACTCATGGGCTTTCAACAGAACTCAACTATGTCCTCTCTCACCATCCTAAGCCGGGGTGTGTGGTGCTCTACTAGGCTGGAGGAAAAGAGCCCAGGTCAAAAACCTGATATATAGAGAAAACTCGAGGTTTAGAAGTCTCCCAGAAGAAAATTACAAGTCAATAAGTCTGAGTACCATAATGCAAGAAATAACACAAGGAAAGTACCCAAAACTTCTGAGCGCCAATTGAGAGAATCCATATGTTGCTTTGGAAAAAAATTTATGTTGCAAACTTCAAAACACATAGTGGTTAAACTGAAAAATTCCAATGATAAAGAACAAATTCTGTAATTATGCAGGAGAACTCCAAATACAAAGGTAAGAAATTTGAATAACATGACTATTATTCCACATCCACCAGAAACTTCAGGAGTTAATGGGATAATGTGTTCTGAGGAGCAAAGGAGCTCAAGATGTAATCCAAAATGACCTATTCTGCAAACCTGAGTCTAATAGTGAAAAAAAGGTGGATGTTCAATAGAAGGAGCCATTCCAAGCATTCCTATAAAGAAAACTAGACATAACCAAACTTTTTGCTATGCAAATGTCACAGAGAACAGAAATATAAGGCAAATAAGTCATTTTTTGTTTACAACAACTAAGGAAGTCACAGATTATAAAATAAGTTACCACAATAAAAAAAGAGAAAAAAGCTAAAAAGAAAGCCTATAGGATTAACAGTAGTAGCAACAACATAAATAATAACAGAGATAAGAGATTTTTTTCTCAAAGACAAGGGTGAAAGAGGAAGTCAAATAGTGTGTTCATCCTTCGTTCCCGAAGAAGACCATGCCATCAGAGAAGTAATGACATGACTTGCACTTGACTTTGTTTTGAGTGAAGGAGGGCTGTGCAGATCACCAGCCTCACTTCTCCTCCAGAGCTATCTGAATCCAGTGACCAGATATTCATCAGGATGACTGGAGATGACCCAGGATGAGGCAGTTGGGGTTAAGTGACTTGCCCAAGGTCACACAGCCAGTGTCTGAAGTGTCTGAGGTGAGATTTGAACTCAGGTCCTCCTGACTCCTGTACTGGTGCTCTATCCACTGTACCACCTAGCTTCCCTAAGTCAAATAGTAGTATGGGGAGAAAGTAAGGTCTGAAAAATCATTAACTTTAAATTTTCACAACACTCTACATACAGGAGAATCAGTGATTTTGTTTTGTTTTGTTTTGTTTTGATGGGATTAAATTACAGAATGAGAGGGTGCATATAAGGGAGAAGGGTGGAAAAAGTTAGAGAGGAATGTGTGATGTACCTTAATCAAGTCAAAGGCTATGAATCAAAGATTGAAAGTCTAGAATAGATAGAAGGGGAAGAGAAATAATCAAGAGGAGGGAAAGATACCATATTACCACTTTTCATGGGGTTTGTACTCCAGTCAAACTGACCTAATTTCTTTCCCCTGAATGTGCCATGCACAGTCCTACCTTTGAGTCTCTCCTTATGCTGTTCCTGATGTCTGGGATAACTGCTTTCTTCTTTTTAGTTACTGAATTTCAAATGATTCTTTAATGCTCAAACCAAATACTATTTCCTCTAGGATGCCTTCCCTGATCCCACCAGTTGAGAATCACCTCCTTACTCAGACCTTACGCAGCTAACATTTCATTTATAGTCTCCAATGTATTTATTTTTAAAAATAAGTTAAGATAAATTCATTTCTATAACAAAACCTTTGGTCTATTACGTTACCTAGATATTCTCCTATATCTCCCCCATTTTCTTACTTTAAGAAAGTCATTTTTAATAGTATTTTGTTTTTTCTCTATTACATATTAAGAAATTTTTTTAGCATTTATTTTTATAAGATTTTGAGTTCAAAATTTTTCTCCCTTCCTCTCTCCTCATCCCTCTTCTGAAAATGGTAGGCAGTTTGATATAGTTTAGACATGTGCTATCATGTAAAACATATTTCCATATTTGTCACTGTTGTAGAAGAGACAGATCAAAAGGAAATAAAACCATGAGAAAGAATAAAGTGAAAAAAATATACTTTGATCTGCATCCTGAATCTATTGTTCTTTATTTGAATATGGATAGCATTTTCCTTCATGAGCCCTTTGTACTTGTCTTGGATCCTTGTGTTGCTGAGAAGAGCTGAGTCATTCATAGCTGATCATCATACAATGTTGCTGACTATGTACAATCTTCTCGTGGTTCTGCTCACTTCTCTTTGCAGCAGTTCATGTAAGTCTTTCCAGGTTTTTTTTTTTTTTTGAAATTTGCCTGTTCATTATTTCTTATTGCGTAATGTATTTCTTTACCTTCATATTCTACAGCTTATTCAGCCATTTCCCAAAAGATGGGCATCCTCTCAGTTTCCAATACTTTACCACCATAAGAAGGGCTGCTCTAAATACTTGCGCACATATAGGTCCTTTTCCCTTTTTTATGATCTCTTTGGGATACAGACCTAGTAGTGGTGTGTTCATCCATTGCCAAAGACGACCATGCCATCAGAGAAATGATGACATGACTTGAACTTGACTTTGTTTTGAGTGAAGGAGGGCTATGCAGGTCACCAGCCTCACTTCTCCTCCAGAACCATCTGAATCCAGGGACCAGATATTCATCAAGATGACTCAAGATAACCCAGGATGAGGCAATTGGGGTTAAGTGACTTGCCCAAGGTCACGCAACTAGTGAGTGTCAAGTGTCTGAGGTGAGATTTGAATTCAGGTCCTCTTGACTCCTGCACTGGTGCTTTATCCACTGTACCACCTAGCTGGCCCCCTAGTAGTGGTATTGCTGGATGGAAGAGTATGCACTACTTGGTTGCCCTTTTGGCATAGTTCCAAATTGCCCCCAGAGTGGTTGGATTAGTTCACAACTCTACCAACAGTGCATTGGTGTCCCTATTTTTCCACATCCTCTTCCACATTTATCATTTTCCTTTTTTGTGATATTAGCTAATATGATTGATGTGAGGTGGTATTTCAAAGTTGTTTTGATTTGCATTTCTCTAATCAAAAGTGATTTAGAGCATATTTTCATATGCATATAGATATTATTGATTTCATCATCTGAAAACTTCTTGTTCATATCCTTTGACCATTTATCAATTGGGGAATGGCTTGTGTTCCCATAAATTTGATTCAGTTCTTTATATATTTGATAAATGACGCTTTATCAGATATATTTTATGTAAAGATTATTTCACAAGTTTCTGCTTTCTATCTAATCTTGGTTGCATTAGTTTTGTTTGTACAAAAACTTTTCAATTTAATATGACCAAAACTATTCATTCTATATTTCGTAATGCTCTCTATCCCTTGTTTGGTAATGAAGTCGTTTCCTCCCCATAGATCTGACAGGTAGATTATTCCTTGCTCTTCTAATCCGATTGCTTCATCATCTATGGTAACTTTTAGCCAGATGTAGTTTCCTTCCTTATCTCTTTTAAGTAGGTTTATTTCAGCATTTACTTTATCTAAGATCAGGATTGCTACCCTTGCTTTTTTTTTTTTTTACTTCAGCTGAAGGATAATACATTCTGCTCTCTGTGTGTCCCTCTGCTTCAAGTGTGTTTCTTGTAAACAACATATTGTAGGATTCTGGTTTTTGATCTACTCTGCCATCTTCTTCCATTTTATGAGACAGCTCACATTCACAGTTATGACTACTGCCTGTGTATTTCTCTCCATTCTATTTCTCCTCCTGTTTGTCCTTTCTCTCCTTTCTCCCTTTCCCCCTCATTAGTGTTTTACTTCTGTCTACCACTTCTGCTGCTCTGCCCTCCCTTATGTTACCCCCCCCACTTAATCTCCTCCCTTCTTACCTCCCTATCGGGTAATAAAGAATTCTATATTCAACTGATTATGCTTATTATTCCCTCTTTGAGCTGATACTTATGAGAGTAAAGTTCAAGCAATACCCATTGCCCACTCTCCCATCTTTCCCTCCACTGTAATAGGTCTTTCTTGCCTCTTCATATGAGATAATTTACCCCATTCTACCTCTTCTTTCCTTTGACACCCAGTGTACTCCTCTTTCACATCCCTTAATTTTTAAAAATGTCATTCTCTCAATTTTACCTTATACCTGTATTCTCTATCTGTGTATATTCCTTTTATCTGTACTATTAGTGATGTAATTTTAAAGAGTTATAAGTATCATCTTCCCTTGTAGGGATGTAAGCAGTTTAGCTCTATTGAATCCCTTATGTTTTCTTTTCCCTTTTTAACCTGTTTATGCTTCTTTTGAGTTTTGATCATGGAAATCAAATTTTTGGTTTACTTCTGGTCTTCTCCTTATGAAGGCTTGAAATTCTTTTATTTTGTTGAATGATCATTTTTTCCTTTGATGCTTGATTTTGTTGGGTAAGTGGCTCTTGGTTGTATTCATAGATCCTTTGCCCTCTGGAATATCATGTTCCATGACCTCTGATCCTTTAATGTTGCAGCTGTCAGGTCCTTTGTGATCCTGAGTGTGACTCATCAATACTTGAATTGTTTCTTTCTGGCCATTTGTAGCATGTTTTCCTTGATCTGATAGTTCTGAAATTTGTCTATAATGTTCCTTAGGGTTTTTATTTTGGGATCTCTTTCTTGAGATGATTGGTGGATTCTTTCAATGCCTATTTTGCCCTCTGGTTCAAGGACATCAGGGCAATTTTCCTTGATAATTTCTTGAAAGATGCTGTTCAGGTCTTCTGTTTGATTATGGCTTTCAGGTAGTCCAATGATTCTGATATTCTTTCTTCTGAATCTATTTTCCAGGTCAGTTGTTTTCCTCATGAGGTATTTTACATTTTCTTCCATTTTTCCCCCTTTTGAATTGAATTCATTATGTCTCATAGTCATTAGCTTCCACTCGCTCAATTCTAACTTTATAAAGTATTGTTTTCCTAGATTAGCTTTTGTACTTTCTTTTCCATTTAGCCAATTGTACTCTTTAAGGAGTTGTTTTCTTCAGTGGATTTTTGTATCTCCTTTTCCATCTAGCTAATTGCACTTTTTAAGCAGTTTTCCAGGCTTTTTTTTGCATTATTCTTTTGCATCACTCTCATTTCTTTCCTCAACTTTCTTCTATCTCTCTTATATGATTTTTAGCTCCCTTTTGAGCTCTTCCATGGTATCTTTCTGGGCTTGAGACCACCTCCCATTTTTCTTTAGGGTTTTGCCCAAAGATATTTTGATTTTGTTGTCTCCTTCTAAGTTTGTGTCTTTGTCTTTCATTGTTTCCATAATAACTTTCTTTTTTTGTTGTTTTGTGCTCATCCTCCCCTGTTTTGAGGAGGAGGGTTCCTTTCTTTTTAATTTGAACTCTACTCCCAAGGTGAAAGGGGCACTGTCTCAGATTTCTTGTGTTGGTGGCTATAGGCCCTGGCTGTTTACCTGGTTACACTAATGTTGCCCTGAGGGAGAACTTTGTGTCTGGTGCTGTGCTGAGGGGGTGGGGTAGGGGTTGACTGGTGCTGCTGGAGTCTGTAGGCGTCTGGCAGCTTATGTGCTGCTGAGCTGGGGTCCTAATGGTGGTATGCTGAGGCCTGGTGTCTTCCATGGCTGCGCTGAAGCAGGAGAGGTCAGGTCTCTGGGGGCTGCCTCGTTGCCCTGGCTACGCTGAAGCATGGCAGGTGCTGCTTATGGCTGCTTGTTTACTTAGGCACTCATAGGGTAGGTCGGGCAGCTAGGTGGTGCAGTGAATAGAGCACCAGTGCAGGAGTCAGGAGGACGTGAGTTCAAATCTCACCTCAGACACTTGACACTCATTAGCTGTGTGACCTTGGGCAAGTCACTTAATCCCAGTTGCCTCATCCTGGGTCATCTACAGTCATCCTGATGAATATCTGATCATTGATTCAGATGGCTCTGAAGGAGAAGTGAGACTGGCGACCTGCACAGCCCTCCCTCACTCAAAACAAAATCAAGTGCAAGTCATGTCATCATTTCTCTGATGGCATGGTCTTCTTTGGGAAAGAAGGATGAACACACATAGGGTAGGCATCTACCTGTTTGCCCAGGGCTGTGCTGATTCGTGTGGAGGCTCAGCCACCAGAAGCTGCCTGTTTACACATGGTGGTACTTGGAACTAGAGTCTGACTGCTTCCCTGAACACACATAGGGTAGGCATCTACCTGTTTGCCCAGGGCTGTGCCGATTTGTATGGAGGCTCAGCCACCAGAAGCTGGCTGTTTACACATGGTGGTACTTGGAACTAGAGTCTGACTGCTTCCCTGGCTATGCTGAGGCATGTGGGAGGGTCCTGGGGTTGGAGTTTGCCTGCTTCACCATACTGAGGCTCAGGATCTTCTGCTGGTTGGATGAAATGGGGCTTGCTGTTGGCTTGCTGGCATGCTTACTATCCTGGGCTTCACTTTTCGCTCTAGTGAGACAGATCTTTCTTGTCAGTTCTTCAAGTTTCATGGGCTAAAAGATTGTTTCACCCCATCTTTTTGCTGGTTTTGCTGTTCCAGGATTTGTTTTAGGGTTCTATTTTATGGTTGTTTGGAGGTAAGTTGGGAGAGTTGCCCCAGTGTACAGCTTACTCCTCCATCTTGGCTCCTGTAAGTTTATTGAGAATCATTCTTTATAGCAACTATTTTTTTAAAAGAAGAAAAAGAAAAAATCTGCAAAACTGCTCAAGACATAAAAAAAAATCTGACATTATATGCAGTGTCAACACTTGTGGATTATAACCATTGAAAGTAGGAGGGAGGGAGGCATTTTTTCATATTTCTATTTTAGGGCCAAGCTTATTCTTTATAATTTCAAAACACTGAATTTCCATTAATATGTTATTCTTTCTAGGTGGCTCAGTGGATAGAACACCAGGCCTAGAGTCAAGAGGACCTGAGTTCAAATCCATCTCAGATACTTACTAGCTAGGTGACCCAGTGCAAGTCATTCAATCCTATTTGCCTCAGTTTCCTCATTTGTAAAATGAGCTGAATAAAGAAATGGCAAACCATTGTAGTATGTTTTATTTTAATTTTATTTATTTATTATTTTATTTGTTTTCAGTGTTCTACAATCACTTCCATATAACTTAGATTTTTTCCCTCTTCCTCCCCCTCCTTCCCTCCTCTCTCCCCACTCCCTCCCTGAGATGGCATACAATTTTATATAGGTTCTACACATACATTCCTAGTAAATACATTTTCTCCTTAGTCATGTTGCATAGAAGAATTAAAATGAATGGGAGAAATCATAAAACAAACCAAAACGTAATACAAAAGAAAATGATCTGCTACATTCTGTGATTGAATTCCATAGTTGTTTCTCTGGATACCACTGTAGTATCTTTGCCAAGAAAATCCCAAATGGGGTCACAAAGAGTTAGACATGACTGAAATGCATATGGTTTTCCTGAATCTGCTTACATCACTTTGCATTAGTTCACATAACTCTTCATGTGCTTTTGTGTATTCATGTTCTTCCTTTCTTATAGGGGAATAATATTCTATGGCATGCACATACCACAGCTCATTTAGCTATTCCTTAATGGATGGTTTTGTTTCCATTTCTTTGCAATCATGAAAAGTGTTCCTATAAATATTTCGATGTCATCTAATGTGTTTTAATGTTCGATTACTTTATTTTTTTTTCAATTAACAAGCATTTTTTCTCTTCTTCCTATTCCTTCCCCCATTGAAAAGAAAGAGAAAAAGAAAATTCCTGTAATAAGTATGTATAAAAGAAAAAAAATCCCACCGGTCATTTCCATAACTGTATTGTCTCATTCTGCATCTTAAATCCATTACTATTCTTTTTTTTTTAATTTAATTTTTTTATTTAACTTTTAACATTCATTTTCACAAAATTTTGGGTTCCAAATTTTCTCCCCTTTTGTCCCCTCCCCCCCAAAACACCGAGCATTCTAATTGCTCCTATCACCAATCTGCTCTCTCTTCTATCATCTCTCTCTGCCCTTGTCTCCATCTTCTCTTTTGTCTTGTAGGGCCAGATAACTTTCTATTCCCCTTCACCTGTATTTCTTATTTCCTAGGGGCAAGAACATTACTCGACAGTTGTTCCTAACACTTTGAGTTCCAACTTCTTTACTTCCCTCCCTCCCCCCCCTTCCCTTTGGAAGGCAAGCAATTCAATATAGGCCAAATCTGTGTAGTTTTGCAAATGACTTTCGTAATAGTTGTGTTGTATAAGACTAACTATATTTCCCTCCATCCTATCCTGTCCCCCATTACTTCTATTCTCTTTTGATCCTGTCCCTCCCCACGAGTGTCGACCTCAAATTGCTCCCTCCTCCCCATGCCCTCCCTTCCATCATCCCCCCCACCCTGCTTATCCCCTTATCCCCTACTTTCCTGTATTGTAAGATAGGTTTTCATACCAAAATGACTGTGCATTTTATTCCTTCCTTTAGTGGAATGTGATGAGAGTAAACTTCATGTTTTTCTCTCCCCTCCCCTCTTTATCCCTCCACTAATAAGTCTTTTGCTTGCCTCTTTTATGAGAGATAATTTGCCCCATTCCATTTCTCCCTTTCTCCTCCCAATATATTTCTCTCTCACTGCTTGATTTCATTTTTTAAAGATATGATCCCATCCTCTTCAATTCACTCTGTGCACTGTGTCTCTATGTGTGTGTGCATGTGTGCATGTGTGTATGTGTAATCCCACCTAGTACCCAGATACGGAAAAGTTTCAAGAGTTACAAATATTGTCTTTCCATGTAGGAACATAAACAACTTTAGTAAGTCCCTTATGACTTCTCTTTGCTGTTCACCTTTTCATGGTTCTCTTTATTCTTGTGTTTGAAAGTCAAATTTTCTTTTCAGCTCTGGTCTTTTCACCAAGAATGCTTGAAAGTCCTCTATTTCATTGAAAGACCAATTTTTCCCCTGAAGTATTATGCTCAGTTTTGCTGGGTAGGTGATTCTTGGTTTTAGTCCTAGTTCCTTTGACTTCTGGAATATCCTATTCCACGCCCTTTGATCCCTTAATGTAGAAGCTGCTAGATCTTGTGTTATTCTGATTGTATTTCCACAATACTTGACTTGTTTCTTTCTAGCTGCTTGCAATATTTTCTCCTTGACCAGGGAACTCTGGAATTTGGCCACAATGTTCCTAGGAGTGTCTCTTTCTGGGTCTCTTTCAGGAGGTCATCGGTGGATTCCTTGAATATTTATTTTGCCCCCTGGTTCTAGAATCTCAGGGCAGTTTTCCTTGATAATTTCATGAAAGATGATGGCTAGGCTCTTTTTTTGATCAAGGCTTTCAGGTAGTCCCATAATTTTTAAATTGTCTCTCCTGGATCTATTTTCCAGGTCAGTTGTTTTTCCAATGAGATAGTTCACATTATCTTCCATTTTTTCATTCTTTTGGTTTTGTTTTGTGATTTCTTGGTTTCTCATAAAGTCATTAGCCTCCATCTGTGCCATTCTAATTTTGAAAGAACTATTTTCTTCAGTGATCTTTTGAACCTCCTTTTCCATTTGGCTAATTCTGCTTTTGAAAGCATTCTTCTCCTCATTGGCTTTTTGAACCTCTTTTGCCAATTGAGTTAGCCTATTTTTCAAGGTGTTATTTTCTTCAGCATTTTTTTGGGTCTCCTTTAGCAGGGTGCTGACCTGCTGTTCATGCTTTGACTTCATGTCTCTCATTTCTCTTCCCAGCTTTTCCTCCACCTCTCTAACTTGATTTTCAAAATTCTTTTTGAGCTCTTCCATGGCCTGAGCCCATTGGGTGGGCTGGGACACAGAAGCCTTGATTTCTGTGTCTTTGTCTGATGGTAAGCATTGTTCTTCCTCATCAGAAAGGAAGGGAGGAAATGCCTGTTCACCAAGAAAGTAACCTTATTTCTTTTCCCTTTTCTGGGCATTTTCCCAGCCAGTGACTTGACTTCTGAGTGTCCTCTCCACACCCACTCCCAGCCAGTGCTTGGGGTCTGAGATTCAAATGCTGCTTCCCAGCCTCAGGGCTTTTGGCAGGGGCGGGGCTGCTATTCAGTGTGTGATTAAGTTCAGGTGCTCAGGTGGGGGCAGGGCCACCTCACAGGCTCAGTTCCCTCAGGGGGTTTATGCAGAGACCTTCAACAATGGATCCAGGCTCCTGCCTGCTTGGGGAGCCCTGGTCTGCTCCCACCTCTGCTGTTGCCTCCCGAGGGGGCCTGAGTTATGGGGGCACCCCACTCCCCTCTCAACCTGCCAAAGAGACCCTCTTACTGACCGTTGTCACCTGTGGGTGGAGGGACCCGCACGGCAGCTGGAGATCCTGTCCCTGAAGCCTGCTCGGATCTGCTCCTCTCAGTGCTGCGGCCAAGGCAGGGCTGGGCTCGGCTCCGCGTCCACAGTGTGACGGACCTTTTGCGAGAGGTTTGCAGGGCTCTCTGGAACAGAAATCTCCTCCACTCCTCCATTCTGTGTCCTCTGCTGCTCCAGAATTCACTGGGAGTTCTTTTTTACAGATGTTCTATGGGCTGTGGGTTCAGAGCTATGTGTATGTGCATCTTTCTACTCCACCATCTTGGCTCCGCCCCCTACCATTCTTTTAGGATACTTTATCACCAGTCCTCTGGAATCATTCAGAATTACATTAATCAGAGTTTTTAAGTCTTATTTTTATCATGTTATTGTTATTAAATCAGTTGTTCTGATTTTGCTCACTTTACTCTGCATCAGTTCACACAAATCTTTACAGGTTTCTTTAAAACCATCTCTTTCATTATATCTTACAGTATAATAGTATTCCATTATAGTCATATACATGAGCATCTCTTTAGTTTCCAGTTCTCCGCAACTGCAAAAAGAGCTGTTATGAATATTTTGTACAGAGAAGTCTTTTTCTTCTTTGGTCTCTTTAGGGTATAAGTATGGTAATGGTATCACTCTTGTTAAAATGTGTACACGAAAGATTTTTGTTTTGGTCATACAGTTCCAAATTTCTTTCCGGAATGGTTAACCAATTCATAGTTCCACCAAGAGTATATTAATATTCCTGTTTTTCCACATCCCCTACAATATTTGTCCTGTTTCTGTTTTTTGCCATCACTTTGCCAATGTGATGGATGTGATGTGGAGCCCCAGAACTGCTTTAATTTATTCTTCTCTAATTATTAGTGATTTGGAATCTTTTTAAAAATATAGCTATTAAATAGCTATTTTTTATATAGCTATATAGCTTAGATTTCTTCCTTTGCAAATTGTTTATTTGTATCCTCTGGTCATTTTTCACTTAGGAAATGGCTCTTATTTTTACAAATTTGAATCAGTTCCTCATGAATCTTGAAAATCAGACCTTTGTCAGAGAAATTTGCTGTAAAGATCCCTCCCCCCCAGTTGAATATATTGGGTACAAGATTCTTGACATTTTGTTCCTCTGGATTAATTTCATTCTTATTTTTTCTCATTTTATAAAGTACTTTGATTGGTATGGCACTGAATAAACAAACTAATTTAAATAGTATTGTTATTTTTGTTATGTTGACTTGGCCTACCCGTTGAGCAATACCTAGAACTCCAGTTTTTAAGTCTGTGATTCCATATAAATGTTTTGTCGTTGTATTCATATAATTCCTATGTGTTTCTTGGCAGGTAGATTAAGTATTTTGTACATTCTATAGTTGTTTTAATTGTAATTTCTTTTTCAGTCTTTCTAATGAATTTTGTTAGTAATATGCAGAAGTAGCAATGACTTGTGTGTATTTATTTTGTATCCTACAACTTTGCTAAAGCTATTATTTCAAACATATTAAGCATTTACTTGATGCTTTTTGCATAATTCAACCTACCTCAGTTTCCTCCTCTGAAAAATGAAAGACCTGGACTAACTGAGCTATAAGGTCCCTTTCAGTTAAAAATTCTGTGATATTTTTGTCTTCCCCCTTCTCCTTAATTATTTTACAAAGTCTCACCAGATAAAGCTTTCCTCACTCAGAGCAATATTATTGCACAATGTAATGAAACCTGTATAGATTTAAATAAACATTTTTTCATTAGATGATAACTAAGATATTCCAAAGAAACAATATTTGGGGGAAACTGGAAGCAGAATTATCAGGGCATGGAGGCATTTAGGTGGAACAGGTTGGCTTCCATGAACAAGCAGGATTTTGCTATCTCTCACATATGGCATTATCAGGTGTGCAAATGTACTTGTCCCTTCATTATTTCATTTGAGCTCCACAAAAGGATTTTGGAATACTGCTACAAGCTTAATATAAGACAAGAAGTGATATCACAGCCTCCAAACCTAATATGCTAATAATAATTCCAGCTAATATTTAGATAGCTCTTCAAATTTTATAAAGCACTTGATATACATCATCTCATTTGATTCTCTCCACAACTCTAAGAGCTGGGTGCTATTATGATTCACATTTTAGAGAAGAGGAAACTGAGACTGAGAGAGGTTAACTGACTTGTCCAGGCCCCTAAAACTCCAGTCTTCTGACTCCAAGACCAACTCTCTATTCACTGTACTTCCTAATCTAATATCATCTGGTAAGTCATTATAGTACAGAACGGAGAACACTGAATGGATTTGGCATCAGGGAAACTGGGTTCAAACATCTCCCTTTGTCACTTTCTGCCTCCATGACACAAGGCAACCTCTCTGATCCTCAGTTTCCTCTTCTGTAAAAATAAATGGGTTGGATTAGATGACCTCTAATTTTCTTTTCAGTTTCAAATTTGTAATCCTTGGTCTTATGCATTGTGTGCCTTAGTGCCTAGAATTGGGGATATTATAGTCCTACTTTCCTTCACTCTGAGAAGATCATTATATCTCCTATGCTGTCAGGGAGCCAGTTTTGGAAGTATATTCATAATCTAGGGGCCATCTGGAGGAGGGCAAGCAGAATGAAGAAGGAGCTTGAAGTGCTGCCCTAGGAGGAACAGTTGAAAAAACTTGAGTACATTTAGTCTGGAAGAGAGAAGACAGGTGGTAGATGAGATGTCGCTTTGGGAAGTTCTATCCTGTGGGAGGCTTGCTCTGCTGGGTCCCAGAAGGCAGAACTAGGAGCAAGCATTGAGTCAGACCTTCTCTCCTCTCCTTAAACTTCCTACACTTCCAGCTCTGGGCACATTCTCAGCAGCCACTGACCTTTACTGAGAAAATAGAGGCCATTCAACACAATTATCCTCTTCTCTCCCACTCCACCTCTCAGATGATTCCTTGGCATCATCCCTCCTCTGTCCTTTACTGTCGCCTCTGAAGAGGGAGCCCCAAGGCCAAACCCTTCTATGTGTACCTAAGTGGTACAGAGGATAGAGTTGAATGAGGAAGACCCAGGATCCAAATTAGCCTTAGATATCTATTATGTGTGACCCTGGACAAGACCCTTAACCTGTCAACTTCAGTTTCTTCCTCAGGAAAATGGAGATTAATAAGACCATCCAGTTCTTAGGATTGCTCTGAGTCTCAAATGAGATTAAATATATAAAGCACTTTGTAAACCTTCAAGCATTATATGATTACTATTAGATACCTTCCCTTGATCCCATCCCCCTTTCTTCTAACACCTTGCGCCTCCAATCATTATTCCCCCCTCCTCTCAGTCTTCAATCTTTGGGCCTTGGAGGTACAACAGGCCTCCTCCCCTCTGCTTCTGAAATCCCTTAGCTTCCTTAACACTCAACTCAGCCTCTAGCTGGCATGCCGTTCCCATCCCCCTTACCCGTCCCCCAACCTTATACTTTCTTTGCTTGTATATGTTTTGTATTTATGTATACATATACATATATATATCTTTATATGTGTGTGTGTGCACATGTGTGTGCGTATGTGTTGCTACTGCTGGTAGAATATAAGTTCCTTGAGGGCAGAAACTATTTTGTGCTTCTCTTTGTAGTAAGAGCTCCCTGTATGATCAATCAGCGGAGATTTATTAGCCATCTAAAGGTGCACATATTGAGTTAGGCATTGTAGGTCCAAGTAAGAAGGAGGAAACAACCCCTACTCGCAAGGAACTTACTTTCTAATAAGGCAGATGAGTAAATATGTAAATACATACAGCTCTAACAGAAAGTGAACAAATGCAAATACATATCAAATGGTTAATGACAAGGTCATTTGTGAGGGAGCACCCCAGCAGTGGAGGGCATCAGGAAAAGCTTTATGTAGAAGGTGGTAGCTGAGCTGAGTCTTAAAGGATGAAGGGTGGGGGAGGGGCTCCTGTATGGTATGGAGAGAGTATGTTCCAAGCATATGGCGTCATCAGTGCACATGAAAATGGAGATGAGAGAAGGAAGTGCCATGAGTAAAGAAAAGATGGACCAGTTTGACCAGAGTGCTGAGTTAGATAAGGGACCCAATGAGATTGGAAAGATAGATTGGGACCAGGTTGTAAAGGTCTTTAAAAGCTAAACAGATGTGTTTACATTTTATATCAGAGGTGATAGGGAACCACTACAGTTGATTGAAGAGGGGAGTCACACTGCACTTAAAGAAAATTACTTTGGCAACAGTGTGGAGGATGGACAGCAGAGGGGAGGCACTTGAGGTAGGAAGACCAGTTAGGAGGCTGTTGTGATAATCTAAGCAAGAGGTGAGGAAGGCTTGAGCTGGTGAGTGGGGAGGAGAGGTCAGATGCAAGAGAGATTGTGAAGGTAGAAAGAGCAAGACTCAGCAATTGATTCCTTGCTGAAGGAAAGACTTTGGCTGAAACTTGGAAGAAGCCAGGGAAGCCAGGAGGAAGAGATTAGGAGAGAGAGCATTCTTGGCATCAGGGAAAGCCAGTGAAGATGCTGGGAGCTGAAAGATAGAATAACCTGTTGGAGGAAGAGCAAGGAGGCCAGTGTTGCTTAATATGGAGTCATTTCCAGTGGGAGAGCAAATAACTCATGGTTAACAGGGAAAGGCTCCTATGAGGATGTAGCCCCAAGCAGGACTTTCAGGGAAGAGACTCAATCACGTAGTGATGAGAAAGGAATATATTCCAGACCTGAGAGATGGCCTAAACTAAATAGTTAGCCAGCCAGTGAATTAGAACAGAGAGTTTATGAAGACAAGTACTATCCAACAAAACCAGAAGGGAAGGTAGGTGCCAGATTGTGAAGGCCTTTAAATGTCCAACTGAATATGTGATATTTGATCCTGTAGGTAATAAGGAGCCATGGAAGATTTCTGAGTAAGAAAGATGACATGTGGTCAGCTCTGGGTTTGAAGAATATCAGTTTAGAAGTTGTGTGGAGGATGGGTTGGAGTGCAGAGATAGTAGTAGCAAGGAGGTCACAAATTGAGAAACCATTGCAATAGTCTAGGCAAGAGGTAATGAGGGTTTATACTAGAGTAAAGGTTATGTGGGTAGGGAGAAGATTAATGGGAGAAATATTGTGAAGATAAAATCAATAGGATTTGGCAACTGATTTGATATGGGGGAGGCTGAGGAATAATTGTCAAGGATAATAACTCCAAAGACAGGAGCACAGTGACATGACCAGATCCTCACTGTGGTCATGACTATGTGATCTCTAACCTATATTTCTAATTCAGAGCTAAACACAATGCTCTGCACATAGCAGGTGCTTAACTCGTTTTCTTAAATTAAATCCTTTCCCCCTTGCTCCCCTTCTCCCCCCATTTTCTCCTACACGTATAAGCCATGGCCTAGACCAAGATGAGCCTCTAGGTGGCGCAATGAATAGAGTACTAGGCCCGAAGTCAGGAAGAATGATCTCCCTGAGTTCAAATCCAGCCTCAGGTTGGTTGGTTGGTTGTTGTCCTTCTTTCTGGAAGAGGACCAAAATGGCATCGCTGTGATAAAGTGAAGTTTCAGTGTGTCTGACTGTGGCTGATCAGACCAATATGAGCTCAGAATGCTCTACCACAGGTTGGCCACAGATTGTTCATGTGAACATTTGGGGTGGTTACTCCACATTTGCGCATCCTGCTTTTGCTTTGTGCTGTCTCAATTCTGCTTTTCTTATAGAGTACAGCACCTTTCTGATGTGGGCATGCCATACTGAGCGGTCTTGTGCCAGTGTCTCCCATGTTGCACAGTCAAATCCAAAGTTCTTGAGAGAGACCTTGAGAGTGTCCTTGTATCTTTTCTTTTGGCCACCATGTGGTTGCCTGCCCCATGTGAGTGCTTCATAAAATAGTCCTTTTGGCAAGTGTATATTTTGCATTTGAACATGTGGCCAGCCCATCAGAGTTGTGCTCTCTGAACCATAGTTTTAAAGCTTGGCAGTTCAGACTGGGCAAGGACTTCAGCGTCTGGTACCTTATCCTGCCAAGTGATCCTTAGAATCTTCCTAAGATAGTTCAAATGGAAGCAATTCAGTTTCCTGGATTGGCTCTGGTAGACTGTCCATGTTTTGTAGACATCCAACAATGAGGTCAGTACAATGGCTCTGTAGACCTTCAGTTTGGTAGTCAGTCTAAAACCTCTTCTCTCCCAAACTTTTCTTTGGAGCCTCCCAAACACTGAGCCAGGTCTGGCAATATGTGCACCAACCTCATTGTCAATGTGTACATCCCTAGAAAGTACACTACCAAGGTAGGTGAACTTATCCACAGCATTCAAAACTTCTCCATTTGTTGTAACTGATGCTTCTACATATGGATGGTGTGGTGGTGGCTGATGGAGCACCTGTATTTTCTTGGTGTTTATTATTAGGCCAAAATTAGCACAGGCAGCGGAGAACTGATCTATACTTTGTTGCATCTCAGCTTCAGAGGCTACATTGAGTGCACAATCATCTACAAACAGAAAATCTTGCACCAACTCTCCCTCCACTTTGCTCTTGGCTTATAACCTTTTCAAACTGAATAACTTACCATCAGTACGGTAGTTGACCTTGATGCCATGCTCATTCTCATAGAAAACATTTGACAACATGGCTGAAAACATCATGCTAAAAAGTATGGGGGTAAGCACACAGCCCTGTTTCACTCCATTGGTGGCTTGGAAGGCAAGAGAGCATTGTCCACCTCCAGAACCTGGGCAAACATGCCATCATGAAATTGACATACAATGCTGATGAACTTCTCTGGGCAGCCAAATTTTGACATAATTTTCCATAAGCCCTCATGACTAACAATGTCAAAGACCTTCATCAGATCTATAAACGTTGTGTACAGATCTCTGTTCTGCTCCTGGTATTTGTCCTGGAGCTGTCAGGCAGAAAATACCAAAGCAACTGTTCCTCGGCCCTTTCTGAAGTAACACTGGCTCTCAGGTACATGATCATCTTCCAGGTGAAGGATCAGCCTATTATGGAGGACTCTAGCAAGAATTTTGCCAGCAATGACTAAGAAAGAGACTAGTTGTATCACCCTGGGCAAGTGGCTTAACCCTGTTTGTCTCAGTTTCCTTATCTGTAAAATGAATTGGAGAAGGAATGGCAAACCAGTTCAGTACCTTTGCCAAGAAAATCCCTGAAGGGATCATGAAGAGTTGGACGTGACTAAAAACAACCAAATGATAACAGTTTAAGATATTGAAATATCTATTTCTGGGACCAAGGTCTTTGGTCAAGCCAAGGTTAGGAGTGTTGTAAGGACTGGGGAATTCAATTCTACTGTAAACCCTGGAGTCATCTCTGATTCCTCTGGTTTCTTCATCCCTTCCACCACCATCCTCCCTCCCCTGCCCCAGTCATTCAGTCACCAGGTTCTGTCATTTTTTTCCTTTTGAAAAGTTTATCCGATTCACTCCTTTGTCACTGTTTTCCTAGCTCAGGCCCTCATCTGCCCTCCTCCAGATGCTTGTCTCCCTGAATCCAGCCTTTCTGTTCTAATTCATCCTGTTCATAGATACTAAAATAATTTCCTTAATGTGTGGATTCATCATATGCCTTCTACTCAGGAAACAAGTGCCTCCCCATTGTCCATGAAGACATAATCCTATCTCTAGTCTTTGAGGCCCTGCTCCATTCAATTCAAACACTTCTCCCACCATCTCCCACAATCCTGCTACTGACCCTCTTAGGGCATGTAGCTTTCCTACAAATAACCACAGCAACACCTTTGCTCAAGTTGTTCCCTCCTATCTGGAATGCCCTCCCCTGCAGCTCCCTGTCTACCAAATCCTCCCCAATCGTCAATGACCAGCTTAGCTTCCACCTCCTCCAGGAAGCCTTCTTTGACTGGAAATGTCAGATCTGGACACAACTTCCGATATCATCCAGTTCAACTTCTCACCCAGAGCAGAAATTTCTTCTGTTGTCTCCCGAACAAGATCATTGAACTCATACTCTCACACCTCCAGCGATAAGGAGCTTGCTACCTATCAAACTGGCATGATTCAATGTTGCATAGCCGTAATTGTTTTGGTTTTGTCTTGTTTAAATATTTTATTTTTCCTATTATATGTAAAAACAATTTTAACATTCATTTTAAAAATTTTGAGTTCCAAATTCTCTCCTTCCCACTGTCCCTGCCCCCCACATCGAGAAAACAAGCAATTTGGTATAGATTATACAAGTTCAGTCATGCAAAACGCATTTCTGTATTAGTCATGTTGTGAAAGAAAACACAAAGCAAAAAAAAAAAAAAAACCCAAGAAAAATAAAGTAAAAAATTGCACTTTGATCTGCATTTGGACTGTATCAGATCTTTCTCTGGGGATGGATAGAATTTTTCATCGGTCGTTTGGAATCCTCTTAGACCATTGTATTGCTGAGCATAATGAAGTCATTCACAGTTGATTATCACACAATATTGCTGTTATCATGTATAATGTTCTCTTGGTATAGTTTATTTCATTTTGCATCAGTTCATGTAAATATTTTTAGTTTTTTCTGGAACTATCCCCCCTGTTATTTCTTATAGCACAATAGTATCCCGTCGCAGTCACATACCACAACTTGTTTAGCCCTTCCCCAATTGATGGACATCCCCTCAATTTCCAATTCTTTGCCACCACAAAAAGAGCTGCTATAAATTGTTTTATATAAATAGATCCTTTCCCTTTTTCTCTGATCTGGTTGAGGTATAGACCTAATAGTGTTATTGTTGGGTCAAAAGGTATACATGGTTATATAGCCAGCTCTACTTTTTTTTTTTTAATTAAACTTTTAACATTTATTTTCACACAATTTTGGGTTACAAATTTTCTCCCCTTTTTTCCCCCTCCCCCGCCCCAGACCCAAGTTTTCTAATTGCCCCTGTGACCTATCTGCTCTCTCCTCTATCCTCCCTCCCTGCCCTTGTCTCCGTCTTCTCTTTTGTCCTGTAGGGCCGGATAGCTTTCTTGACCCCTTAACCTGTATTTCTTGTTACCCAGTGGTAAGAACATTACATTTGGTCCTAACACTTTGAGTTCCAACTTCTTTAGCTCCCTCCCTCTCTACCCCTTCCCCTTGGAAGACAGGCAGTTCAATACAGGCCATATCTGTTTAGTTTTGCAAATGATTTCCATACTAGTTGTGTTGTATAGGACTAACTGTATTTCCCTCCATCCTGTCCTGTCCCCCATTACTTCTATTTTCTTATGGTCCTTTCCCTCCCCATGAGTGTCGACCTCGTATTGCATTCTCCTCCCCATGCCCTCTCCTCTATCCTCCCCCCATCCTGCTTGTGCCCCTGTCCCCCACTCTCCTGTATTATGAGATAGGTTTTCCTATCAGAATGAGTGTGCATTATATTCTTTCCTTTAGTGGAATGTGATGAGAGTAGATCTCATGTTTTTCTCTTGCCTCCCCTCTTTATCCCACCACTAATAAGTCTTTTGCTTGCCTCTTTTATGAGAGATAATTTGCCCCATATAACTTCTCCCTTTCTCCTCCCAATATTTCTCTCTCACTGCTTGATTTCATTTTTTTTTAAGATATGATCCCATCCTCTTCAATTCACTCTGTGCACTCTGTCTCTATGTATGTGTGCGTGTGTGCATGTGTGTGTGTGTAATCCCACCCAGTGCTCAGATACTGAAATGTTTCAAGAGTTATAAATATTGTCTTTCCATGTAGGAATGTAAACAGTTCAACTTTAGTAAGTCCCTTATGATTTCTCTTTGCTGTTCACCTTTTCATGGTTCTCTTCATTCTTGTGTTAGAAAGTCAAATTTTCTTTCCAGCTCTGGTCTTTTCATCAGGAAAATTTGAAAGTCTTCTATTTCATTGAAAGACCATTTTTTCTCCTGAAGTATTATACTCAGTTTTGCTGGGTAGGTGATTCTTGGCTTCAGTCCTAGTTCCTTTGACTTCTGGAATATCCTATTCCATTCCCTTCTATCCCTCAATGTAGAAGGTGCCAGATCTTGTACTATCCTGATTGTATTTCCACAATACTTGAATTGTTTCTTTCTAGCTGCTTGCAATATTTTCTCTTTCACCTGGGAATTCTGGAATTTGGCCACAATGTTCCTGGGAGTTTCTCTTTTTGGATCTCTTTCATGCGGTGTTCTGCGGATTCCTTGAATATTTATTTTGCCCTCTGGTTCTAGAATCTCAAGGCAGTTTTCCTTGATAATTTCGTGGAGGATGATGTCTAGGCTCTTCTTTTGATCATGGTTTTCAGGTAGTCCCAGAATTTTTACATTGTCTCTCCTGATTCTATTTTCCAGGTCAGTTGTTTTTCCAATAAGATATTTCACATTATCTTCCATTTTTCGAATCTGCGTGGTATGTTCTGAGATATCTTTCTCGAAAAGTCCAAAGCGTCCATCTGTACCATTCCAGATTTGAGAGATCTATTTTCTTCAGTAAGCTTTTGAATCTCCTTTTCCATTTGGTTAATTCTGCTTTTGAAAACCTTCTTCTCCTCATTGGCCCCTTGCACCTCCCTTGCCAGCTGAATTAGGCTAGTTCTCAAGGTGCCAATTTCTTCAAGATTTTTTTGGTTCTTCTTTAGCAGGGAGCTGATCTGTTTTTCATGCTTCTCCCTTATCCCTCTCATTTCCCTTCCCAGTCTTTCCTCCACCTCTCTAACTTGATTTTCAAAATTCCTCATGGCCCGAGCCCATTGGGTGGGCTGGGACACAGAATCCTCGATTTCTGTGTCTTTGCCTGATGGCAAGCATTGTTCCTCCCCATCAGAAAGGAAGGGAGGAAGTGTTTTTTCTCCGATAAAGTACCCTTCAATAGTTTTATTTCTTTTCCCTTTTCTTGGCATTTTCTCCACCTAGTGGCCTGACCTCTGAATGTTCTCCTCACACCCACCTCGCCTCCTGGTCCTCCCAGCCAGCGTTTGGGGACTGAGATTCAAATGCTGCTTCCCGCCTTAGGATTTTTGGCGGGGGCAGGGCTGCTATTCAGTGTGAGAATTAAGTTCAGGTGCTGAGGTCAGGGGCAGGGCTGCCTCTCTGGCTCAATTCCCTCAGGGGGTTTATGCACAGACCTTCCACAATGGATCCAGGCTCCTGCTCACTTGGGGAGCCCCCGTCCGCAGCCGCCTCTCAGCCCCAACCTCCCAGGGGGGCCTGAGCCATGGGGGCACCTCACTCCCCTCTCAACCCGCCAAAGAGACTCTCTCACCTACCCCTGTCAGTCACCTGTTGGTGGGGGGCCCGTGCAGCTGCTGAAGATCCCGCCTCCGGAGCCCTCTCAGAACTGTGTCTCTCGGAGCCGCGGCCGCCGTTGCTGCCACAGGTCCGGGCTGGGCACCGTGTCTGCAGCGAGACGGACCTTTTGCGAGAGGTTTGCAGGTCCCTCTGTGGGTGGGGGGACCCACGTGGCCGCTGGAGATCCCGTCCCGTAGCCCTCTCGGATCTTTTTCTCACGGTGTCACTGCCGCGGTAGGGCTGCTCTCTTCTTCCCGCCCCGGCACCCAGTCCCCGGCGCGAAGGACCCCCTGCGAGAGGTTTGCAGGTCTCTCTGGAACAGAAATCTCCCTCGCTCCAATATTCCGTGGTCTCTGGGTACAGAATTCGCCCTGGGTTAGTCCCCTCTGCTGTTCTGTGGTTTGTGGGTTCGGAGCTATGTGTATGTGCGTCTTTCTACTTCGCCATCTTGGCTCCGCCCCCCCCAGCTCTACTTTTTAATAACAGCCACAGTAATAGTAGTTGGCACTTTCAGATTTGCAAAGCACTTTACATATGTATAACTCACTTGATCTTCGTAACTCTATGAGGCAGGTACTCTTATCCCCAGTTAACAGATGGGAAAACTAAGACACAGAGAGGTTCTGTGACTTGCCCTGGGTCACACAGCTAGGGTCTGAGGTAGGTTTTGAACTCAGGTCTTCCTGAACTCATGTGTTAGCCACTAAGGCACTCCTAATTTTTAGGAAGTTCTTCCTTTAAAAAGCAGAAACTTACCTCCCTTTGACTACTCATTGCCTCTAGTTCTCTCCTTCTGCTACCCCAGACAACAGTCTATCCTTCTTTTTCTGCTGTTCCTTGGTTGTTCCTAGTGTCTATGTCATGAGTTCCCAAAGGCTCTGTAAGCTCCTTGGGTGGGCACCAAATTTTCTCCTGAGGCTGAGCACATAGGAGGTCCTTAGTTAAAATTTGTTATATTAACTGATCCAGTTGAATAAAATTCCTGGCTCCAGGACTGAGTCTCAAACAGCTGAGTATTGCTCAGGGTTCAGGAAAATAATCAAAAGTATTCGATAAGTCCCTGCTAGCTCAGCAAGAGGTGCTGATATACGAAGATCAAAACCAATCTGTCTATGCCCTCAAGAAGCCACTTTTCTGTGGGGTGGGCGTGGGGAAAGGAGAGGGAACAACCTGGTCCCGATCAGTCAATCCCAAATAAATACAAAGTCCTGGAGTGGGGAGGCAAATAGCAATGGAAGGGACCAAGGGTAGCAGCTGAGCTGGGCTTTGGAGGAAGCTAGAATTCTAAGAGGCAAAGGTGGGGAGAAGATGCATTTTAGTCATGGAGGTGGCCAGCGCCAAGGTACAAAGATGCAACATTGTGTGTGATGAAAAGAAAGAAGGGTATTGGAGTGTGTGAAAGGGAGCAAAGTGAAACAGACCTGAAAAGGTGGGTTGGAGTCAGAATGTGATGGGCTTTAAATGCGGAAGATCATGCTTGATATTAAAATCCATAAGGAGCGATTGAAAGGTCATGAGCAGGGTAGTGATATGATCACCCCTGTGCTTTGGGAATAGCACTTCAACAGCTGCATTAAGAATGGATTGATTGTAGCCAGTCAGTTAATCAGCATTTATTAAGCACCTACTGTGAACTTGGCATTGTCCTTAGTGCTAGAGATAAAAAGATAAGAGTCCTGTGCTCTCAAGGAACTCACAGCCTAAGGGGAATATAACATACAAACAATTATGTATGAATAAGTCATATACAGAATATACTGTGTTAACCAAAAGTAAAGACTCCACAAGACTTGATTTATTACGAGAGAAAGGCATATGCGTGTGGGAACTCCTTATGCCCAGGAGCCGGCCCCACAGACAATGCTGCGGGTATTTGTGGAATATCAACAAAAGGGGAGGTCTTATGGGAGGTGTGGAGGGCAATCCCTTCACAAATGAGAGGAGGAAGTAGTAGCAGAGGAGGGTGAGTGAGAGGACCATGGAGGGAGGAAAGGGTCCCACATGCGCAAGGACTTACTCAGTCTGGACAGACTGGCCTGAGTTTACTTGTCCTTGTAACACGGAGAGTTTAATAGAAAGTTCAGTTGCAAAAGATCACTGTTAAAAGTTAGTTCAGGGGGCGGAGTCAAGATGGCGGAGTAGAAAGACGCACATACACATAGCTCCGAACCCACAACACATAGAATGGCTAAAAGGAAGTAACTCACGGCGAATTCTGCACCCAGAGGCCATGGAACATTGGAGCGAGGGAGATTTCTGTTCTGGAGAGACCTGCAAACCTCTCGCGGGGTTTCCTTTGCGCTGCGGACTGGGCGCCGGGACTGGGAGCTGAGTGCAGCCCTGCCGCGGCCGCGGCACCAAGAGGAAAAGATCCCAGCAGGCTTCAGGGACGGGATCTCCAGTGGCCACGCGGGTCCCTCCATCCACAGAGGGACCTGCAAACCTCTTGCAAAAGGTCTGTCACGCTGCAGACGGGAGCCCTGCTCAGACCTGCTGCGGCCGCGGCCGCGGCACCGAGAGAAACAGATCTGACCAGGCTTCAGGGACGGGATCACCAGCAGCCGCACAAGTACCTCCACCTACAGGTGACGGGGGTCGGTGAGAGAGTCTCTTTGGCGGGTCGAGAGGGGAGTGGGGTGCCCCCATAATTCAGGCCCCCCCGGGAGGTAGAAGCTGAGAGGCGGCTGCAGACAGGGGCTCCCCAAGCGGGCGGGAGCCTGAATCCATTGTGGAAGGTCTGTGCATAAACCCCCTGAGGGAACTGAGTCTGAGAGGCGGCCCTGCCCCAACCTGAGCACCTGAACTTAATCTCATACTGAATAGCAGCCCTGCCCCAGCCAAAAGCCCTAAGGCTGGAAGCAGCATTTGAATCTCAGACCCCAAATGCTGGCTGGGAGGACCAGGAGGCGAGGTGGGTGTGAGGAGAATATTCAGAGGTCAAGTCACTGGCTGGGAAAATGCCCAGAAAAGGGAAAAGAAATAAGACAATAGAAGGTTACTTTCTTTTAGAACAGACATTTCCTCCCTTCCTTTCTGATGAGAAAGAACAATGCTTACCATCAGGCAAAGACACAGAAATCAAGGCTTTTGTGTCCCAGCCCACCCGATGGGATCAGGCCATGGAAGAGCTCAAAAAGAATTTTGAAAATCAAGTTAGAGAGGTGGAGGAAAAACTGGGAAGAGAAATGAGAGAGATGAAAGAAAAGCATGAAAAGCATATCAGCTCCCTGCTAAAGGAGACCCAAAAAAATGTTGAAGAAATTAACACCTTGAAAACTAGCCTAACTCAATTGGCAAAAGAGGTTCAAAAAGCCAATGAGGAGAAGAATGCTTTCAAAAGCAGAATTAGCCAAATGGAAAAGGAGATTCAAAAGATCACTGAAGAAAATAGTTCTTTCAAAATTAAAATGGCACAGATGGAGGCTAAGGACTTTGTGAGAAAGCAAGATATCACAGAACAAAGAGAGAAGAATGGAAAAATGGAAGATAATGTGAAATATCTCATTGGAAAAACAACTGACCTGGAAAATAGATCCAGGAGAGACAATTTAAAAATTATCGGACTAGCTGAAAGCCATGATCAAAAGAAGAGCCTAGACATCATCTTTCATGAAATTATCAAGGAAAACTGCCCTGAGATTCTAGAACCAGAGGGCAAAATAAATATTCAAGGAATCCACAGAACACTGCCTGAAAGAGATCCAAAAAGAGAAACTCCTAGGAACATTGTGGCCAAATTCCAGAGTTCCCAGGTCAAGGAGAAAATATTGCAAGCAGCTAGAAAGAAACAATTCAAGTATTGTGGAAATACAATCAGGATAACACAAGATCTAGCAGCCTCTACATTAAGGAATCGAAGGGAATGGAATAGGATATTCCAGAAGTCAAAGGAACTAGGACTAAAACCAAGAATCACCTACCCAGCAAAACTGAGTATAATACTTCAGGGGAAAAATTGGTCTTTCAGTGAAATAGAGGATTTTCAAGCATTCTTGATGAAAAGACCAGAGCTGAAAAGAAAATTTGACTTTCAAACACAAGAATGAAGAGAAGCATGAAAAGGTGAACAGCAAAGAGAAGTCATAAGGGACTTACTAAAGTTGAACTGTTTACATTCCTACATGGAAAGACAATATTTGTAACTCTTGAAACATTTCAGTATCTGGGTACTGGGTGGGATTACACATACACACATGCACACACGCACACATACATAGAGACAGAGTGCACAGAGTGAATTGAAGAGGATGGGATCATATCTTAAAAAAAAATGAAATCAAGCAGTGAGAGAGAAATATATTGGGAGGAGAAAGGGAGAAATGGAATGGGGCAAATTATCTCTCATAAAAGAGGCAAGCAAAAGACTCATTAGTGGAGGGATAAAGAGGGGAGGGGAGAGAAAAACATGAAGTCTACTCTCATCACATTCCACTAAAGGAATGAATAAAATGCATACTCATTTTGGTATGAAAACCTATCTTACAATACAGGAAAGTGGGGGATAAGGGGACAAGCAGGGTGGGGGGGGATGATAGAAGGGAGGGCATGGGGAGGAGAGTGCAATTTGAGGTCGACACTCATGGGGAGGGACAGGATCAAAAGAGAGAATAGAAGTAATGGGGGACAGGATAGGATGGAGGGAAATATAGTTAGTCTTATACAACACAACTGTTATGGAAGTCATTTGCAAAACTACACAGATTTGGCCTCTATTGAATTGCTTGCCTTCCAAAGGGAAGGGGTGGAGAGGGAGGGAGGTAAAGAAGTTGGAACTCAAAGTGTTAGGATCAACTGTCGAGTACTGTTCTTGCCACTAGGAAATAAGAAATACAGGTAAAGGGGTATAGAAAGCTATCTGGCCCTACAGGACAAAAGAGAAGACGGAGACAAGGGCAGAGAGGGATGATAGAAGAGAGAGCAGATTGGTTATGGGGGCAATTAGAATGCTTGGTGTTTGGGGGCGGGAGGGGATAAAAGGGGAGAAAATTTGTAACCCAAAATTTTGTGAAAATGAATGTTAAAAGTTAAATAAATAAATTTAAAAAAAAAGTTAGTTCAGGGGGCTTCATCTCCAGAAAATAGGGCAACTCAAGAACTCAAGGGGCCCCTTCACACTGGAGATACTCCATAGAGGGAGACTGCAGATTTTAAACTGCTTTAGCATTAAGGGAGATCAGGAAAAACTTCCTGTAGAAAGTGAGATTTTAGCTGAGACTTGAAGGAAGCCAAGAGTCAGATATGAGAAGAGTGAGCATATTGCAATGGCAGATACACACAATTGCCTCCAACATTTATTAAGCTCCTACTGTGTGCAATGTCTAATTGGATGATATACTGAAAATATATCTGTTTCCTGGGACACAGTATCATGTGGCAGAAAGGGTCCATGACAGAGTCAGGAGAACTGGGTTCTAGACTTGGCACCATTGCTAGGTCACCGTGTGACCTTTTACAAATCTCCCTCTTTAGGCCTCAGTTTCCTGCTCTGTAAAATGAAAGGGTGGATCTTTATGGGCTTTCAGATCCTCCTCAGTTCTAGCATCCTTTAATAATGAGAACACTTTAACACTTCTTCCATATCCCTCCTATGCCCTTCACTGATGCAGATCCTAACTCCTCCACACATTAGTGCACAGTCATCGTGAATTTCTATAACCAAGGAAATCTAACCTCTGGTGTCCAACCCTTCAGTCATGTGCTTCTGTGTACTTAGCCAGGCAGGTCATTGACTCATAGACAGACAAGCCCACACTCTGGGCCTGGATTTGAAATCTTGCCAGCCTGGCAGGGCATTACCTGAACTTAAATTTCACTAACAAGGACCTTGATTCATCCTGGAGCCATGTCCACTCCATAAGGAGGGCAGAGGAGGACCTCAAAGGAAGGCTGATGGAGATGATGGTGACCAGGATGCCAAGAATGACATCTTTATGTAGCAATTTTGTGCAGGGAGGTGGAGAAGATACCTGATTTAGAATTAACGGAGTTTAAAATGTGCCTCCCATTCCTCTTATCTTTGTGATTCTGAGCGAGTTGCTTATCTACTTTGAGCCTCAGTTTCCTAATATGTAAAATGAGGATAATACTGCATAAATGACTTTATGGATAATCCTGAAGAAAGCACTTTATAAGTCTTCAATCTTTAGAGAAATGGGAGCCATTTTAATCACAATTTAAAGAGCATTTATGTACATTATTGCAATCTATGTATAGTTCTATGATTCTGATTGCTGTTTGATTAACTGATTGGTGTTTTCTTTTAAAATGCTATTTTTCTTTATAGGAAGAGACAAGAAAATGGTGGAGGAAACCTTTTTCCTTCCCTTTCCCACCTTCCCAATGAGTTAGCTGTCCAGCCTTTGCTTAATGCCTACTGATTAGGAACTCATTATAAGGCTCTCTGTTTCATTTTTGGGTGGGTCTCTCTGTTTCAATCATCCTTGCTTCAATTTCCACCCACCCTCTTCATTTTCAATTTCTTCTTATCTGCTAGTGACCTTCCCTACTTCTTCCAACAGGCCCAGCTCTTTTCCTAGCCTTAAAAACAAACAGACAAACCCTTCATGTGGCCATGTCATGTCATACTTTCAAGCCACCACCCTACAAGTTTTTCTATTTCATGGTCTTCCTCCTAGAAAGAATTATCTCAGTTTGGCACAGGGCAGATAATGCTGGACTTGAAATCAGAAGACTGGAGGGTTCTTGGAGTCTTACTCACACAAAGTGTGACTCTAGACAAGCCACTTGTGTCCTCTGAGCCTTGCTTTCCCCAACTGTAAATAAAGGATACTATTTGTGCCATTTGATCTTTTGCAAGGATCAAAGGGGGGTTTTGTATCCAAGGCATTCTGCAAGCCTGAAAACATCATATAAATGTCAGGTTTTATTTTTACTCTCATAGTCTTTATTTTTTTACCTCTTTACTTCCTTCTCAATGCCCTGCAATCTGGCAGCAGATCAAAACTCTTGTCTGAAGTTGGTCAACATAAGATTACATAACATCTCTAAGTATTAAATCCAATGACCTTTCCTAGTCTTCAACCTCCTTGATGTCTCTACAGTATTTGACATGTTAATGGTCCTTTCTTCCTTGATGCTCTCTCCTCCCTTGGCTTCTGTTTCTCTGCTCTCTCCTGACTCTCCTATCTTCCTTCCTAAATGTGGATGTGCCCCTCAAAGTTCTTTTCTCAGACATGGTCTCTTAATTCTCATCTTCTCCAGTGGGTTCCATTTAATCTCTATAAGGATTATTCCCCAATCCATTCAGCCAATCCTAATCTCTCTCCCAAACTCCCATCCCACATTGCCAATTGCCTTGAAACTCATTGCGGTGCTATAGAAAGAGCACAGTTCAGGAATCAGAAGTTCTAGGTTCAAATTCTACCTCTATTATTTATTGCCTATGTGAACTTGGGCAAATCTCTTAACTTCACTGATTCTCAGTTTCCTCCTCTGTATAATGAGGGAGTCAGACTAAATAACCTTTGAATTCCACATCTATGATTCTTTGCTCTACTAGAAACTTTTGATTAGATATTCCATTGGCATCTCAAAATCAATATATTCAAAATGAAATTTATTTTCTTTTCACCTAAGTCCACTGTTCCTAATAGTTCAGTTTCTGTTAAAAGTGTTACCATACTTTCAGCTTCTAGGTGATGCAGTGGAAGAGGGCTGGGCTTGGAGTCAGGAGTTCAAATCTGGCCTCAGACACTTACTAGTGGTGTGATCCTGGCAAGTGGCTTAACCCTGTTTGCCTTAGTTTCCTCATCTATAAAATGAGCTGGAGAAGGAAATGGCAAACCACTCCAGTAACTTTGCCAAGAAAACCCCAAATGGGGTCACAAAGAGTCAGACATAACTGACTGGCAATAACATCATCATACTTCCATCCATCATAGTTTTAAAATCGTTCTTGACTCTTCTCTCTCACTCAATAACCCATATCCAATCGGTTGCCAAATCTTGCTGAGTCTTCACTCCATCTCTTGTATCTGTCTCCTTTTTCCGTTCACAAGCTACCACCCCAGTTCAAGCCCTTCCCCCTTCTTATCTGAACTATTGCAATAGCCTCCTAATTTGTCTTCTCCCCCACTCCATCCAGCCAATCCATCCACTACATACAGCTGCCAAATTGACGACCATGTTAGTACATTACTCAAAAGTCTATAATAGTTCCCTACTCTGTCTCTATCACCTGGCTTCTGTCTCCATTTCCATTCTTATTTCCTATTATTTCCCTTATGTAGTCTCTCCTTACTTCTGCCTGATAGAATCAATATCTTCCAGTATCTTCAAAGCAGAACTCAGTTGCCACCTCCTAAACTAGGTCTTTTTAAAATTAATTTATTTGTTTTCAGTTTTCTATGATCACTTCCATAAGTCTTAGATTTTCTTCGCTTCCCTCCTCCCTTCCTCCCGTAGAGGGCATGCAATCTTATACGGTATCTATACATACATTCTTATTAAGCACATTTTCACATTAGTCTTGTTGCATAGAGAAATTAAAATGAATGGGGGAAATCATGAGAAAAAATAAACCAAAACATAACACAAGAGAAAATAGTCTATTTCATTCTGCATTCTTATTCCGTAGTTCTCTCTCTGGATGTGGATGGCATTTTGCCTCAAGAGTCCTTTGGGAGTGTTTAGTCTTTGCATTGCTGTGAAGGGCTAAGTCTACCAGAAAAACTCCTTGCACACGTGGTTGTTACTGTGTACAATGTTCTCCTGGTTCTGCTCATTTCACTCCATAATATCCATTCGTTTGTTCGTTTACCACAATGCAGTATGGTACAATAGAAAGGACCTGGATCTTGAAGGCAAAGAACCTGAGTTCAAATCTCAGCTCTGATACTGATTTCTTTTCTGATTGATCTACCCTCTCTGTTCCTCAGTTTCCTCACCTATAAAATGAGGGGGTTAAGCTAGGTGGAATCTGAGGCCTAAACTTATGATGCTGCTGTGAACAGTATGCCAAGCCTCTAGTATCGTGGATAAATGCCTCTGTTTGGTGTCTAAAGCTCTTCACCCTTGGAAACACCCTACCTCTCCAATTTTATTTCCCTTTGCTACCCTCCTTGTACTCTACAGTCTAGCTGAACTGGCCTGGCTGCTTGTCACATAGGACAATTCGTCTTCTAGCTTCATGCCTTTGCCGGAGCTTGCCTCACCCCCACCCGGATTGAACTCCCTCGACAATTCTTTTGGAGTCCTTGGTTTTTCTTCAAGACTCAGATCAAGCAACTCCTTTTACATGAAGTTTTTCTCCATTCCTTCTAAGTCTCTGGTTCCTTCCTGTCCCTCTTTTTTTTAATCTTTTTTTCTTTTGTACAGACCTACACATGTCTATTGTCTTTCCCATCAGAATGTAAGCTTGTTGATGTCAGAGACTGTTTTTACCTTCTTTTGTATTCTCAGTGCTTAGCACATAGTAGACAATAAATCCTTACTGGTTGCTTGGCCTCAGTATTTTCATCTCTGAAATAGGGATAACTCTTCCCTCATAGAGCTTAAATGAGATGATGTATGTGAACTTTGTCCTTGGTAGATAATAAAGCGATAGCACTTGCTGAAAGACTGTTATTACTATTACTGAGATCTATGCTACTGATGCACGAGTAATCAAGTTCTTCCATTTAAGAACATGTAATCAGAAGAGAAATGGGAGGGGAAGAAACAGGCTGCCTCCAACTAATCTACCTCTGAGTGATTAAGTTCAAGGTTCAACTTGTCTCCTCTGGTTAACTTTTTACTGGAACACATACACTTTTGTGACCCTGGTACAAGAACTGACAGGTTATGGAGTCACAGAAGACTGTGTTCCCTTATACAATCAAAGGGAGGGAGATAGTTCAGCTTGCTTTTCCCTTACTTATCATTCCTTTCGTAGTGCTCCCCTTCCATAGAGCCAGACCTGTCACCTGGCCCCATGGAATTCTAGGAAACTCAGAGGGATGTCTGGGATGCCTCTCTTCCATTGCCATTGGCTTGAACCCCCATCGGTTGTGCTCCCCTCATTTAGTAGGGGCCTGTGGTGACTGGCAATCTTGTTCTATTAAATCACTTAACATTGGGTAGCTTTTACAAAGGGTTATCTATTGGTAGGCTCAATTTGGTTCACTTCCTGTGTAGTACTAGTCCCACTAAGTCCATGTCTAGAGGCAGCTTTGATGCCAGAGTCCTTGTCTCAGTTATAGTCATAATGTATTGGGGGTGGATGGGAAGAGAGCACAGCAAGGTGACACAGTGGATAGTGTTCTGTGCCCAGAGTCAGGAAGACTTGAGTTCATATCCAGCCTCAAACTCAACTTACTAGTTGTATAATCTTGGGGAAATCAATCAGCCTCTGTTTGCTTCAGTTTCTCCATCTGTAAAATGAGGATAATAATAGTATTCACCTCCCAGGGTTGCTGTGAGGACCAAATAAGATAGTAATCGTCAAGCACTTAGCATGGTGCCTAGCACATAGTAAATATTCTGTAAATGTTAGCTTATGATTACTATTTTGTGCCATTTATGTAGCAGGGTGGTGGTGGTGGTAGAGCTTCAAGGGTGTGTGTTTCAGAGTAGACCCTTAGTCAGAGCTTTAGTGTTGGGAAGAAGGGGAGAGGCCCTATCATAAAAGGAAGGTTCCAGACCTTTGAAGCCATGACTTGTAAAGTAGGGGCCACTGACAAGAACATATGCCTCATCCTAGGTCAAAAACCAAGACTTCTAAAGGTGAAAACTCATACGTGGATGAGAGGCAGAGTACCACAAAATAGAACTGAGTACAAGATGGAAGCCAGCAGAGAGAAAGTCAAGTAAGCAAACACACTTTACTGAAGGAAATATGATACAGGGGGTAGCAGAATCAACTGCTAATGCTGTTAAGTTCAGTGTGTTTTTTTAGGGTTCTAATCTGGTTCAAGTAGGACCAGATATTTGGGAGAGAGAGAGCAGGGAGCCTAGAGCTGGTATTCAGGGAGCTGCTATAAAGTCATGGGGATAATACCTGAGATGGCTAGTTGATATTTAGACTCCTTGCCCTTGGGAAGAGAGACTTTGGGCCATTCTTACAGCCCTTCCTTTAGTTGGGTAACTTACTTTCCCTGCCTTCTTTGTCTAGTGAGTTGGGAGCCATTGAAATCCTTACATTCCTGAAGGTCATTCCTTGCTCCTTGAGGCATTGATGCTATTGTGCAGGCTGTCAACTTGAATTCTGGAACACCAGGATGCTGGTGGAGGCTCCATGCCCTTCATGCCTCAGGGACATTAACGTTATACTGCTGACCCAAACTCTGGAAGATGGGGTATTGAGCTCTCTGGACCTTGAGAATTCACAAAGTTGTAGGCTGCATGCCAAGAATCCAAATTCCCCTAAGAACACCAAAGCAAAGAAGAGAAGTCTGGAGCAGACAGATCTTTTTTAATGAATGCAGTCCATCACAGAACCTCTTTTTTAGCTGATTGGAACCAGCTATAGAAGGTCTACACATGCTTCAGTTCCTTCAAGAAACTTCTCATACTGTATTTATACTATTTTATACTACATTATATTACTCAAAATGTAGTTCTCTCTAAGAGGACTTCCTACTTGCCCAAGGTAGGAGAGATTGTACCAAGTGCTTGGTGTATGCACTAGTCCCCTGTTGTTCAACCACTTCAGCTGTGTTTGACTCTTCATGACACCATTGAGGGACTTTTTTTTGTCAAAAGATACTGAAGTGGTTTGCCACTTCTTTCTACAGCTCATTTTACAGATGAAGAAACTGAGGCAAATAGGGTTAAGTGACTTGCCCAGGGTCACACAGTAAATGTCTGAGGCAGGATCCTGACTCCAGGCCCAGGCACTCTATCCACTGTGCCAGTTGTCCCAGTTCTCTGTTACATTTACCTTAAAGATCATAAGATCATGAATCCAGAACTGAAAGAGACTTTAGAGGTCATCTGGTCCAAACCTGTTATTTTATAGATACAGAAACTGAGGCCAAGAGAGGGGAAGGACCCAGCCCAAAGTCATATAGGAAGTCATTGTCAGAACCAGGACTCTAATCCAACTCCTACACCAGGGTTTTCCCCCATCCCTCCCACCAACACATGGTTTTTCTCAAGGAAACCAACCACAGACCCTCCCTCTTTGTGCTTTCTCCCATTGAAACCAACCACAGACTTTCCAACTTCCTTAGTTTTACCACTGAACAATAGACCCTCCTGCTTCCTTCTTTCTCCTACTGAACCAACCCTGACCATCCCACGTCAATCAGTCAATAATATTTTCTTAGGTGCCTGCTTTATATCCAGCACTGTGCCAGGCCCTGGGGAAATGAATCTTAATAAAAAATGAGACAATCCCTGCCCTCAAGGAGCTCACATCATACTTCATCACTGCTCCCATTTATATCAACCACAAACGTGACCATTTTTGTCCCTTTTCTTCCACTGAGGCAAACTGAAATCCCTCCTGTGTCTTTGTTCCAAAAATCCTCCTCTTCAAATTCCTACTTTTGAGACCACACAAACAGACTATTCTACTTCTTTAATTATCTCCCCTCAGGCCTGGTTATGAGGATACTGAGTTGACAGTTCTGGCCCCAATTTTTTTATTTTTTAATCTCCTTCCCAAGCCTGGAGACCTCCCCATCAGAAGACAGAAGATGATTTCATGGCTATGGATCACGCCTGTAAGAGGGTGGCATAGTTCTAGAAAATCAAATATTAGAATGAGAAGGGATCTAAGAAATCATCTAGGTCAATCTCTCCATTTAACAGAGTAGCAAACTAAGGCCCTATTTGTCAATGGTAGAGCTAAGATTAGAACAAGAGTGTTCTGATTCTTGGTCCAGTTCTTCCCCCTGTCCTTAATTGCTTTATAATAGGTAATTATTTGGTTTCTGCATATTACCTGCTCAGAAGGCAGTGTGTGACTAGCTATGGAGAATGCTAGCATTGGAGTCAGAAACCTCATTTCATATCCCGACTCTCATTGATGAGCTGTGCGACCTTGGGCAAGCACAGTTTGGACTCGATGACTTCTAAGATCCTTGTAGCTCTAAATCTATGGTGAACAATGAAAGTGAATCCTCGATACCTGAGTTTCCTTACACCTGAAGACAATATTCTGAGACTGATCCTTCTGGGTCTGAGTTATTCTCTGGAGCAGCAAACCCTCAATGCACTTGAATGGGGAAAGGAGGAGGCAGGACATTTGTGGCTGCTTGGATTATTTGGGAAAGACTGGAAATTGGAATGACTGGTTTCCAGGCTGGGTTCTGCCACTCACTGTGTGGCCTGGAGAAAGGTACTTAAACCTCTCTGAGGATGAGTATCCTAATTTGTGAAATTGCAGCGAGAAGAGAGGCTCCGGCATGCCTGGTGGGGTCATAAGGTCAGACGAGGCAATGAATCAAGTGTAAGAATAGAGATTATCTGGGCAAAATGGAAAGAATCCGGGAATGGGAGTCAAGAGACTTGATTTCAAGTCCAAGCTCTACCATAAACCAGCTGTGTGACTATGGACCAATTGCTTCCTTTCTCGAGACTTTATGGATCTCCTCTGTAAAGTGAAGGGTTTGGACCATCATATGATAAATGCTCACTCTAGAAACACACACACACACACACACACACACACACACACACATATATATGTATATATATATATACACAATATAATAATATAATGTAACACTATATGATAAAATTTAATTTGATGTATGATTGAATAAGGGAATAGCTATTATTTCTTTTAAATTTTTTTATTTTTATTTTATCTTTTCCAATTACATATAACATTTTTTAACATTTATTTTAAAAAATTTTGAGATCTAAATTCCCTCCTTTCCTCCCCTCCACCCTCATTGAGAAGGTAAGTAATTTGATATAGGTTATACATGTGTAGTCAGGTAGAATGCTGTGAAAGAAAACAGACCAAAAAATCTTCAAGAAAAATAAAGTAAAAAAATGTGCTTTGATCTGCATTCAGACTCCATTAGTTCTTTCTCTGGAGGTGGATAGAATTTTTCATCATGAGTCCTTTGGAATTGTCTTGGATCATTTATTGCTGAAAAGAGCTAAGTCATTCACAGTTGATCATTATACAATCTTGCTGTTACTGTGTACAGTGTCCTCCTGGTTCTGCTCACTTCACTTTGCATCAGTTAAGGTAAATTTTTCCAGGTTTTCTGAAATTATCCTTCTTGTCATTTCTTATAGTACAATACTATTCCATCAAAATCATACATCACAACTTGTTCAGTCATTCCTTAATTGATGGCCATCCCTTCAAGTTCCAATTCTTTGCCACCACAAGAAGAGTTGAACAGCTATTATTTCTAAGTTTTCTGTCACATTTGATGATTAGTACTAAGAATGAAAAGATTAATAACCACTTCTAAGGTTTTCCTTCTACTGTTTATCATGAGTAGAGGCAACCTTGGACCCTCAGAGGTAATGCTAACAGAACCCAAGCTGGGGCAGGCCCAACTAGCCTAGAAAAGCTTTGAGCATGCTCTTGGAGATGCACTATCTGTCTTCCTAGAACCAGACTAACTAGGCTCTGAGAGAGTCATTGCCAGACTGGTCACAGATGTTTGAGGTTTTCCTTCTGCAGTGACTGTCTGAGACTTTCTGCTAGTTTAGAGAAGCTGCAATCTGTATCACTAGGGATGGAGGGGAGGGGCTCCTGCCACTGAAATCTCCAATTTTCCAAGTATTAAAATGACAGCTGTGGCTCTGGTTTCCAACACGTCACAGTTTTCAAATCCCTATTCTTAAAACAACCCTGTAAAGTGAGTAGTGCAGTGATCAGTATCTTCATTTGACAAATTAGGCAACTGAGGTTCAGAGTGAGGAAATAACTTGCTGTTGTTCACCCAACTCAGAAGTGTCAGAGCTGGGATTTGAACTCAGGTCTCCTGACTCCTACTCCAATGCTGCATCAACTCTTGTGTATTTGTCTTCTGTTTAAAAAATGGCAATAGAGTAGAAGTTCTTAACCTTTTTTGTTTCCGGTACCCCTTTGCCAGTCTGGCTAAGCCCAGAGACCCCTTCTCAAAATATCAGATTATCTCCTTAAATATGCAAATTAAAATATATAGGATTATAAAGGAAACCAATTATACTGAAATATCATTGTTTAAATATTTAAAAAAAAAAAAAAGCAAATGTACAGATCCCCAGTTAAGAATCCCTCTTGTGAACGGATCCTTTGGTGGTAATTTTATCCATCCCCCTACTTCCAGAACTCAAACAATCCTGAGTTAGTGGTTTTATTCCCTACCTGACATAGATTTCCAAAGCCTTTGGACAGACAGGCACATTTCTGTGAAGCCAAGCATCTTTCTCAAAGCCCTGGATGTACAATTTTGATTAAGAACCTTGAGGGTGCAAGAGAGTCTCAAAAGGAGCATCCTCTCCACCCCCACCTCCCTACCCTGTCCCAACCTCAACTCTTTTCCGTAATTAAACAGGAAGTGCAAGTCTTCAGCATTCACAATTAGAGCATTCAGAGGGCTCTGGGTTTAATTAGAGTTTGCCCTCTCAAAGGCCCCAGGGACCTGACCGTTCTGACTGGCTCTCTCTTGTGCCCTCTCTGGTCTCCTGGAAGAACAGGGAGCTGTGTGCCCTAGAGATGAAATTGGAGGGGGTTGGAAAGAAGGATTTATTACATAGTCAGAACTGGCCCTAGGATATTGTAAATTGGAGTGATTATTCTGGTTGTGGTATCTTGGAATCATCAGTACCAAGCTGGTGGTTTGGGCACCAAAGGTTGCTCAGAAGAAGGAGGTGGCTCTGACAAGTTGCTGCTCCAAATGAATCTTCAGTGTTTAGACTCATGGACTGTCAGGATGACAGGATATCTGAAAGAGACCCCTTTAATGATTCAGCAGATTTGTGATCTCCCATATGGGGATCCCCTCCATTTGTGCTGCTTGCAGCTCATGTGGATCAGCTCATTCTGTGAGATTCTTGTCTCTGTTCTCCTGTACATCTGCCATGGAGCACACACACCTTACTAATGTGCTGGAAGCCTCTCTCTGTAGGTAGCAGAAGCACTCTGTAGGTACCAGTGTAGCCCTTGGGCATTAAACATATCTATCCCCTTCCTCTCCTTTCACGGGAAGCCAGCTTCCTCTTCTGACCCAGATGATGGATTTAATGTTATTTTCTTGGGCACATTACTAAGATGCTGCTGACCATTCATGACCATCTTGTGCCCCTCTGCTGCTCTTTGGAGAGAATGGTGTCCCAAGGTTTGTGATTATACGAGGTTATCAAGAGGACATATTTTTAAAAGTTAAGGATGGGGTTGTTATGCTTGATAGTAGTTTTGGATTGCCAAAAATGCTAGAAAACTTCTCTAGTCCCATCCCATCTAATCTCTCTCTTATTCAGTTGTGGACCTGAATCATTGTTCGACAGCAGTGTCTGTCCTAAATACATGTACTAACTTAATGGACTAACCATCCAATTTCCTGTTATAGTCTTCATAAAGAAGCATTTTTATTGATTCAGTTTTTTCTATATAAATTGTTAAGTTAATCGTTTTGGAATCATTATGGATGGCAATGAGGAGCCTTTCTATGTCCAGAGGCTTCCTACAATCAGCCCAATATCATTCTCTAAAAGAAGGATGAGGAAGCTTGCACACCTACAGGGAGTCCTCTCTATGTAGGACGTCTGGGACAGTAGGGTCCACATTAGTGGCTCTTCTGCTTCCTATTTTATGCCTCAATTATCATTAATAATTAGAAGATCACTGAACAGTTGTCTTTGATTTTATCAAGGAATTTTGTGTGATCTTAACATACAAATATTAGTGTTGGAGAATATATTTTAAGATGCCAGTTTGTTCAACCATTGAGTCAAGTCAAATGCTTTTCTTTCTTTTTTTTTGTAATCAACAAATTTGATAGCAGAATTTTGTGTTCTCTGAACATTTCAAGCAATGGTATGATTTAAGGATGTGATCTACTGTAGAAAACATGAAACATGTAACATGAAACATCTATTTCATTTTCATAAAGCATACTCTCAGAACACATATATAAATGTGTGCTGTGTGTGTACTTTTCTCACAAAGATTGTGTAAAGATGAGACAGTAGTGCTGTCCTCTGGATCACCTTTATTTTGTATATTAATATCTGCTATGATTCCTCCTCCCCTCCCCCAATACTACTGCTATCTTCCCCATCCTGACATAGCTTATCAGACAATTCCTCCTTGCTTTCAAGACTGGGTCACCTTCAGCAGAAGTATCTTCAGGGTACAGGTGGTATGATACAATTGTTCTTGGCTTTGGTCCAAACGTAGTGGTTTTGTTGTCATTCATAATGAAAACCATTATAGAAAAGACATGTCGGTTCCATCTTTGATTTGTGATATCTTTGAATACACCTGATATGAAGAAGCCTATTTAGGTCTCATGCTGAGCTTTCTAGACATTTGTTTTTGTTTCTGCTGCTTTTCCATGTTTTATGAGATGTTGTTTATGATATTCTGCCATTCTCATCCATTGTGCTTAAAAATGAATTTGTATTCCAAACCAATCTTACTCTTGACTTCCATCTCATACCACTTGACAAAGAAATCAAAAAATTGTAGTCCGAGGCATTTCTATAGGCCCCTTTGGCCTCCTTTTCATGATGATTGTTTTATATCATCTAAGGTTGCTGGAAAAGGCAATAATCAAGAGAAAATCTTAGCTACATACAATTTTCCAATGTGGGGGGCATAAATAGCTTTTTTTTTTGTTAAGCTGACGCTATTATCATTGCCAACAACGTCTTCTACTCTTTAAACTTTTTATAATTTATGATGATTTTGACCGTTCCTCTATTTAGTTAGGTGATCTCCACGCACTTGGACAGCTGAGTCTGCTATAACTCTGACATTGGTAACCAGTCATTTCCTTGGTCATTATAATTTCGATATCATTTTTAGAGGTAGTCAATGGTCGTCATGTCCAGCACCTTCTAGATCTCTTCTATTAAATGGCGTTCATTACACATACACACACACACACACACACACACGCATATATGTATATAATCTTGAATAGTTTATAAGTCTTTGACTTCTGGTCCTCAGATCCGTGCTACATTTTTCAACATATCTTTTGCCATCCTCCCCTTGTGCCAGATCTTTGTGTTGGCATCACCAGGTATCCAAGTAAATGCTGACTTGGTTTATAGAATTTTGTGAAGTTTTTTATTTTCTCTACTTTATCCTCAGCAAGAGATAACACCCCAGAAAGTGGTCTTTTTTGTTTATGTTTATTATGAGCTCTTTAAGTTGAGGTGACCAAGTATCCCATGAAATGAAATATCTCATTGCTTTTCGGAGCAAGATGAAACCAACTCCATCAGCTTCTTGGTTTGCCTCTCCAATCAGAGCCTGTGAACTATCCCTCCATATAGCTGCAATTATCTTTTGTCTTTTTGTTTTATTTATTTTAAGAATATTAGAACTGATATGGTGCAGTTTATCCAATAGTATGGTGATTGATTGAATATTTGACAAAGATCTTACATTTAGAGCGCTCACAATTAACTTACTGTTCCCAGACATTCTAAAAATGGTGTGATTCTTGGCACACTCTCTTCCCTCTTTCCTGTCATTATGCTATCATCCAATCAGAAGCAGAAGAAGACCATTTACATTTTTCTTTGCTTCATGGATTGCCATAGTCAAAGAATTCCTCACCCGATGGCCAGCACAGTAGTGACTGACTTCTCTGCACCTTTCTAAGTTGGTTCTCTGACAGAATACTTAATACTTGTGTCTGACTCTGGAATTGGACTCTTAGGGAATAGTCATTAGAATAACAAAATCTTTGGCTTTTAACACTACAAAATCAGAGAATGTTAGAATCAAAGAATTTGATAATCATAGAATCAGTCAGTGTGTTAAGAATAGGATGACAAGCTCAGAGTCACCGCTAGAATCACAGAAAATTAGAATTTTAGAATCTTAGATATTAATTTCTACAGTGCAACAAACACTTATTAGACATGTTTCTTTGTACAAGTTGTTCCATCTCCCAACTCTGGGAAGTGTCATTCCTTGTATGCATACCTGGAATTCCTTCCCTCCTCATCTTTGCCTGCTGACTTCCTTCAAGTTTCAGCTAATATCCCACCTTTTACAGGAAGCCTTTCCCAATCCCCCTTAAGTCTAGTGTGTTCTGTCTGTTGACTGTCTCCAACTATCTCCAATGTATCCTTCATCTAGCTTGTTTTCACATTGTTCTCTATTTGCTTGAGCACTAATCTTAAGTATTCTTTGTTTATTTATCATCCATATCATACTCCCTGTGAGTCTCTCTCATTCTCTCTCTCTGTCAATCTCTCTCTCTGTTTATCTTTCTTTGTCTCTCTCTCCCTCTCTCTCTCTCTCTCTCTCTCTCTCTCTCTCTCTCTCTCTCTCTCTCTCACACACACACACACACACACACGTACTTTCTTTTCATGATGTCATCAGCTTCCAGGGATTTAATTATCATCTCTATGTAGATGAATCCCAAATCTTTACATAATAGGCAGTCTCTACACTTTTTAGAACCACTCTCCCCAACTTGGCCTCCCACCTGTAGGTTGAGTCTGTAGAGAGCTATTGTGGTTTGTGGCCATCTTAAGTATAGTTTCCATTAATGCCAGCCAGTAAACAATTAGTTTTTAGCAATGGCATTTACTAAGATGGTATATAGTAAGAGCTGTTGGCAAAAAACAATCCCCTAGAAGATCTGGGGTGGATTTCTCTCTTTCTCTCTCTGTTTCTATCTCTCTGTCTCTCTCTGTCTCTGTCTCTCTCTTTCCCTCTCTCTCCCTCTTCCTATCCCTCCCTCCCTCCCTCTCTTTCTTTCTCTGTTTCTCTGTCTCTGTCTCTCCTTTCCATCTTTCTCCCTCTTTTCTTTCTCTCTCTCTTTGTCTCTGTCTCTCCTTCCTTTCTCTCTCTGTCTCTCTCTCTCTCATGCAAATGTGCACACACAAACACACAGCAACCATGGGAAGAGTGGGCTTAAATTCAAAGTACAATGGGAGGGATGTACTATGCAGGATAGATACTTGGTAAAGGGCATACTTTATGATCTGAAAGTCTTTTCTTGAGTACTGTTCTCTGGAACAAAGGGTCATGCTGCTTGAAGCTGATTCCTTCCTGGGTTACTTTCTGTATTTGAATCTGTCCTCAATATGTGGTGTGTCTTTCTGGACACAGACACAGATACTGAAAGCTAGTTACCCCATGGAGGAAGCAGTATTGTCTCCTACTGGTCCAGTACCCTCAATGACATGAAGACGTTGTTAATGAGGGTAGAGGAAAGAAAAATCTCTTCTGTCTCCTCTCCCCCCTCCCAACTGAGTTATTCTCTCTCTGAACCTTGGTTCCCACCCTGCCTTCTTGGCTCTAATTTTCAAACTTGGATTCTCCCTCGTCCCCCATGGGCTGACACCTGGACTGACTTGCTATTTTTATACATAAGCCCAGCAGCACATCTGACTCTCATAGCCAATAACAAGATGTTCCTTGTGTGGTGTTATACAACGGTCAAAGCTCTGTAATCTTCTGGAGCTGATTCAGGACTTATTCATACATATTACGATGGAACTATAACAGAAGTCTTTAACACCTGGTTTCTACTTTGTGGTTATATTCTGAGTCCATTGATTGATTGATTCTGTGACCCAGTGAAAGTCTTGGAACTTGGTAAGAATAACAGGGCTTAGAGTACCTTATTTACCCAGGACTCATGAGGAAAAAATGCAATCCACCTCCAGAGAAAGAACTGATATTGTCTAAAGAGGGGCTGAAGAATTCTATTTTTCATTTTCTTTCTCTTTTTTCTTTCCTTTTTTTTGTTTGAGTCTTCTTGTACAAAATAACTAACATGGAAATGTTTTACACGATTGCACATGTGTAACCCATACCAGATTGTTTGCCCTCTCAGGGAGGGGGGAGGAGAGGGTTAGAATATGGAACTCAAAACTTTAAAAGAAACACACAAATACTAAGAATTGTTTTAACATGGGAAAAAATAAAATGTTATTAAAAAAACTCCATTATGCTCTTGAACTGATTAATTGAAGTGAGGGAGGACCCTCCCTCCCATTCCACTAATATTTATGGAGAACTTTAAGATCTCCAAAACACTTTACATCTATTATTTCAATGGTCGCCTGTGCTCTAGTCCCATATCAACTGCCTATTGGACTTTTCAAACTAGATGTCTCCCAAACATCTTTAGTGCAATGCGTTTAAATGCCACAGAAACCATTATCTTTTCCCCAAAATTCACCCTTCTTTCATTCTTCACCATCTGTGCTCAGGGTACCCAATCTTTCCATTCATACAGGTTTGCAACCTCCATCTTAAGCTGGATGCTCTAGCATTATGTCCTGCTTTATATGTTCTAAGGTCTCATCCTAGCTTAACATTTAATTTTCTGTTTTCAAATTCATTGTCTTGTCCAGATCCAACATGTTATATTCTAACTTTCTATTTCTGTTTCTATGGTCGAACTTTCTATTTCCCAAAGTCACTTCTAATTTGGACCAGCTGTGTTCTAGCATACTAAGACAGAATGTCCTACACTTTGCTCCACCTCCAGTGTCATTGAGTCGTTCTCAGCCCTTTACATAATCCTGAAAGGCCTATTGATCCCTCCCTCTCATCACCTTTCACCAGCTGGCAAATCTCTGCATTACCCCTGGCCTCTCTTTCCTCCTCCCCTTTCTTCAATGAACCACCTGGGCTAATGTTCAATTTAAACTGCTTCCCTGGAGGTGAACTTGGTTTAGAGAAACTACCATCTTTTTTCTTTCTTTCCTCCCCCAGAAAGATAATTAGACATATGCAAGGCTGAGCCTTTTGTCACCATTTCTTCTCTCTCCCTCCCTCCCTCCCTCCCTTCCCCCCCTCCTCCCTTTTTCCCTTTCTCTCTGTCTCTGTCTCTCTATCTGTCTCTCTCTTTCTTTTTGACTAGAAGGAAGAATTGAAGGACTTTATGGATGCTTAGTCAAGAGAAGAAAAAATTTAGAGGGAGACACAATTCATGTCCTGATGTATTTAAACGTCTATTGAGTGGAAGGCATGTCATTGTCCCTCTTATTCCCAGGGTAGCAGAACTAGGAGCCACAGGTGGAAGGTGAAGAGAAGCATGTTTTGAGCTCAACACAAGGATGCTTTTGCTCTCACACAGGCATTTTGGTGCCACAATGCAATGGGCTTCAAAGAGCCCCTGGGCAGTGGAGGCATTCATTCAAGCAGAGGATAGATAAGTACTTATTGAAGACATTATTGAGGATATTATTATTTGGTTAGGGAGTAAACTGTGTGTGTGTTTGTCCTTGTTGCTGAAGAAGACCATGCCATCAGAGAAATAATGACATGACATGCACTTGCCTTTGTTTTGAGTGAGGAAGGGCTGTGCAGGTCACCAGCCTCACTTCTCCTTCAGAACCGTCTGAATCCAGTGACCAGATATTCATCAGGATGACTGGAGATGACCCAGGATGAGGCAACTGGGGTTAAGTGACTTGCCCAAGGTCACACAGCTAGTGAATGTCAAGTGTCTGAGGTGAGATTTGAACTCAGGTCCTCCTGACTCCTGCACTGGTGGTCTATCCACTGCACCACCTAGCTACCTCAAGGGAGTAAACTACCTGACCTGTGAATTACCTTCCAACTCTACAAATAGTCTATAATATTATGAAATCTTAAAGAATCCGTCAAAAAGAAATAATAGTACTGGCTTCCATAGATAGCATGCTTTACATATCACTTTATCTTAACAGCCCTTTGAAGGAAATAGTGTATTCTTATTCTAATCAATTAATCAATCAACAAGCATTCATTAAATGCCTCCAATATGCCAAGCACTGTACTAACCTTCTGGGTATACAAATGCAAAGAATGAAATAATTCCTTCTCAAAGGGAGTTTCAATTCTGATACATTTCCCATTTTAGAGATGAAGAAGCTGAATTTTAAAGAAAGGAAATGACTTGCTACAGAGTCAAGCCTCCAGCTCAGGTCCTCTGACTTCAAGTCTAGTCCTCTTTACTCTACAACATGAGCCCTGATTATTATTTACACACAATAGTCATGGAATAATACTTAGAAATTATGCATTTAGAGCCATGTATTTTCCTCCCAACTGCACTGAAAAACTAGAGGACATTTTCCCCATTCTATAGATGAGGAAACTAAGGCTTAGGGACAAGAATTCCCTTTTATAAGGACATGACGCTAGAGAGTGGCCAGAGAATTCAAACCCATGTCTCTGGATTACAAATATCATGTTCTTTCTCCTGAATGAATATATGGGTGAATGAATGGCTAAGGGTATAAGAAAAATACAAAATGCTCTGAGTTCAGGCTCAGTTTTGTTCAGTTTAGCAAACACAAAGGATGTCCTGTGTGAAGAGCACTGGGGGGAGACACAAAATTCAGAAGACTCAGCCCTTGTCTCCAAGGGTTTCCAGTTTGGCAGGGGAGAGACTGATACTGTAATGGTCAATATTCCATGTTGGGTATAATCGAGAGAAGCAAACTCCGATGTCAGGGTAAATAGGAATTATTATAGTTGTTGTCATTAGTAAACTAAGGCCCAGAGAAAGTTATTCTAAGACTCAAACCCTGGTCTTGTGAATCCTAGGTCAACATGCCTGAGCCTATGCCAGCCTATGCCATAGTGGCATGACTAAAGCCACGTGGGAAGTGAGTGATAGCCAGATTTGAGGTCTATAAAGTTTGTGTCTTTACTGGCCCTGGGTGGTAATGACCTTGAGGTTATGAGTGCATGGCCCCAGGCATACAGATACGTGTACTGTACTGGCTTCTGAGTCAGTTAGCAAAGCATGACAGGTTGATAACACCCGATAATATAGTTTGTCTGGGTTCAAATGTTATCAGGGACATGCAGAGATCCTATCTGAAGTGTTCTCTTAATCTGAAAAAAAGGGGCAAAGACCCCAGGGACAGAGGGTATTCTCTCCAAATGTTCCACCCACCTAAAAATATCTAACTTAAATCATGAGATGTTGGGATGCAAAGGGACCTTAGAGAAAGGTTAGAGGTAAAAGGGAGTAATGTCAGAGGACGTGGTCTGTCAGAACTGGATTGGGCCATGAAAGAGAGAACATTAGGACGTAAAACATTAACCAGAGGGATTTTTTGAAATATAGATAATCTAGTCCTAGCTCCTTATTTTACATGAGAGGCAACTGAAGCCCAGAGAGGAAACTAACTTGATTAAGGACATACATGTTAGGGTCAGATCTGGGAATAAGACTCAGGTCTCCTGGACCCCAGCTTGGTGTGGTTTACTCTGAAACAGGCTGACCCTAGCTGTGAGGCAAGTTAATTAATTGACAGAGCTAGTCCTATGACCCTGGTCTTCAGAGACGTCTTCCAATGGACCTTGAAGGAATTTTTTATACCTGGTATCCCTTAGTAAAATGCCATTTCCCCACCTTATCTGGGGAAGGAGAAGTGACCACTACATACCAGTCACTGTGCCAAGCACTTTGTGAATATTGTTTATTCCTCACAACAAGCCTTGGAGAGAAGCTATCATTATTCCCATTTCACAGTTAAGGAAACAGAAGTAGACAAAGGTTAAGTGACTTACCCAGGGTCATACAGCTGATAAATGTTTGAGGCTGGATTTTAACTCAGGTCTTCTTAATTCCAGGCTCAGGGTTCTTCTATTCACTGTAACACTTAGTGTAGAAGAGATTAAATCTGAATTATTGTATGATCATGGGGTCAGCATCCCCCCTCTCCTCTGCCTTCAACCCCTAGCTTTACTATATCATGCAAGACACCTGAATGTATACTGTGTAGGGAAGAGCATGGAAGAAATATTACTATACAACTGTGCCCTCCCCCGCTATCTGCCATCATAGGGGGTCAACACCCAATACAACACAGGCAATACTGGGTCACCTACAAGGCTGTAGTTGTATCCTTTCCCAGACACCAAAGACTTACCTGGGCTAGTTTTTCTCTGTTTCCAAATCCAAATATACTCAAAGGCAAAAAGGTTGTGTCAAGCCTTTCTGCTCATCAGAGCTGGAAGGGAATATGAAGTCAAACTCTCCCATTTTACAGATAAGGAAATTGATAGTCAGAGAGGGACAAACTTTATCCAAGGCTGCAGAAAGAGCCAGTGGAGAAGCCCTATGAGAAGCCAGGTCTCCCCTTGGCCATTCCTGTTAGACCTCATTGCTTCTCTCACTGAAGCTGGCAATAGACCCCTCCTCACTTCTTTGTTTTACTGAAACTAAACACAGAACACTCAGAAGTGAAGTTATCACTGATATTCAGAGTCTATCTCCTTCCTTGGGCTTTCTACACCTTCCTCCCCCACCCCAACACAAGGCATCCCTGGGCTGCAGCTTTCCACTGAACCTACCTGAAGTGTTAACAGTTAGTGAAGGTGTTAGCTGTATCAACTCGAGGTGTTATCGCAACAGGGGGATTTGCATTTTAAAGAAGATTTTCAAAAGTGGCAAAAGTCTCAAATTCCTTAGATGCCTCCCATGCCTGCCCTTCTTTACTGGCTTGGGAGGAGAGGAGAAAAGATTTCTCCCATTCACCTTTCCTTAACCAGTAAGTAATTGTGTGTGCTGGAAACTAAATCTTAGAAATGCCTGAAGCATACATAAGTGACTTATAATGAGTCTTTGGGTCACTGAACGCTAATCACCCTCTCAGCTGCCTCTAATGAGGCACTAGCACATCATATTACAGATGAGAAAAATGAGGCTCCAAAGAGGAATGGGATTTACCCATCACATAGCAGAATCACTTAGTGGAAGTAGTGTTATTCCCATTTTACATGTGAGGAAACTGAGAAACACTAAGAGAATGTGACTTGCCCCAGGTCAAGGGATCAGAGCCAGGGATAAGACCCAAGTTTCTCAGTTCTATGTCAAGTGTTCTTTATAATAAAATAATGTTTTATCTCCTCCAAAGTCAAACACAATTCAACAATTTGTTGCTGTTCAGTTGTTTCAGTTGTGTAGACTTCTGTGACTCCATTTTGAGGTTTTCTTGGCAAAGATACTGGAGGGATTTGCTATTTGGTTCTCCAGCTCATTTTATAGATGAGGGAACTGAGGCAAACAGGGTCAAATGGCTTGCCCAGGGTCACACAGCTAGTAAGTGTCTGAGGCCAGATTTGAACTCGGCAAGATGAATCTCCCTAATTCTAAGCCCTCTATCCGCCGTGACAGCTAGCTGCTTCTCGGGTCCACAAACCTCCTAAGTAAATGAATGACTTCTACTCTCCTCCACTTCAATTCAACAAGTGCCCATGGCTCAGCTCTGTACATCTGCTAGGGATACAAAAATCAAAACCAAAACCAAAACAATCCCTGTCTTCAGGGAGCTTCCACTCTATGAAAGTGAGAACAATTGGTACAGGTTAATACAAAATATATGCTATTGATTTTAAGAGAATTTCAGTTGTCACAGGACAGATTATGAAAAAAGCTGAGGTCAGAGCTATTGAGGTCACCCCAGGACATCTCCTCTAACTTCCCATTCTATAGAGAAGCAAACTGAGAGGCCCAGGGTCATTGAGTGACGTGGGAACAGAGGTGATGTTAGATTTAGGAATTCAAACCTGAGTCCTCCGACTCCAAAGGCAGTGCTTTTTCCATTGTACGAGGGTGATGGAACATAGCTTACTGGGAACTGACGGGAGTGGGGAATGTCAGATCGTCTGGGTCGAGAGATGGGAGCCAGATTGTAATGGGGTTTAAATGCCTGGAAGAAGACGTTGTGTTTTCAGTGAGAGAGCCTGAAGCTTCCTGAGGAGGGAGAGCCAAGGTCAGACTGGAAGAGAAGGAGGATGAAGCAGGAGAGGGGAGCTTGGAGGGGACCAATTAGGGGACCCCTGAGTGGCAAGGGTTCCCATTTCCTTATGTCTTTACCATTCATTAGTCTTCACACTGCTATTCTGAGAGAGAAGCACCTCAAGCCTTAGCAGACTGACCTAGAATTTCACCTCCTCCAGGAAGTTTTCCAGGATCAATTAAAAAAAAAAAAACAATGATTTTCCCTAAACTTACACTAGCCAGAAGCTATTATGTGAAATATAAGCCCAATAGACTCCAGTGATAGCCCGAGGAAGCTGAAGGCAGGTGTGAGTGTGTGAGTGCAGTCATTAGAACTCTCTTTACAAAGTACTTTCCTTACACTATCTCCCAGAGGTAGGAATTGTATTGTGATTGCTACTGTTCAGTTGTTTCAGTCATGATTACTCTTCATGACCCCATTTGGGTTTTTCTTGGCAAAGATATTGGAGTCATTTGCCATTTCCTTCTCCAGCTCATTTTATGGATGAGGAAACTGAGGAAAAGAGGGTTAAATGACTTGCCCAGGGTCACACAGTTTGGAAGTGTCTGAGGCTAGATTTGGACTCAGGAAGAGGAGTCTTCCAAACTCCAGGCCTGGTACTCTATCCACTGCACCACCTTGCTGGGGGTATTGTTATCATTACCCCCACTTTATAGATGAGGAAACTGAGGTTAATCAAGGATATACTTGGTCTGGGTCACATAGCTGATAAGTGGCAAAGAGGGATTTGGAACTCCAGTCTTTCAACTCCAATTTTTGGATGATACCACATTGTCTCCTAGGGCCAGGGGATCATTTATTTATTTATTTATTTTTTATCTCTACAGCTTCTTAAGCAAATATCCTCTTCTTTCTCCTCTTGCAGTCACCTCCATAAGTAACTAGCATGAGCAAGAAAGAGTAAAAAAGGAGGACTTTGGTTCAAATTCCAACCTCTGTGACCTTGGGCAAGTCACATCCCTGACCATTTCAGTCTGTTTTCTACCCTGCTAAATATCACTAGCTTCTGTACTTTTTTTTTTTTATGAGAGATCTTTGATTTTTTAAAAATGAATTCATCTAACCCAAAGAGTTAATTATTCAAGTAAAAGGCCTTCCTACAAGTAGGGAGCAGAAGTGAAAATCCCCCAAACTCAGTTCACCTTTTTGCTGGCAGATTAAACATTAGCCAGAGTGCCTTCATGAAGGGAGGAAAGAAAGGAGAGTTCAGAGCATTGGCCCAGTGACAGCCAGTGGTGAAAGGTGAATGCACGGGAGATGGGTAGATCTTTCAGGTTTATGTGAAGGGATTCTAGATGACTTGGCAGTAATCTTAAGGAGAAAGGTGAATGAACCAGGGATGGAAAGGTCCTTTGGGTTTATGTAAAGAGATCAGAGATCACTTGGCAGTAATTTGAGGTCATTGGAGTTATCCATAAAGGGAAGGAGTACTGGGAGGGGACTTAGAACATAAATTGTTTTATGAGGCTTTAGGTATTTGTCTTGTCACGGAATCACAGAATTTTAGAGTAGAAAAACAGCCTCAGGGGCCATCTAGCATAACCCATACCTCCCAAAGAATCCACTCTACACGCAACCAACAAGTGTTGCCCAACCCCTGCTTGAAGGCCTTATAAGGAGACACTGCTGCCTCTTGGGGTCAATCCATTCCACTTTGGGGTAGTTCTGACCATAGGAAGTATTCCCTGGCATCAAACCAACATTTGCCTCTTTGTAACTTTTCTTTGGGCATGGTAGATAGAGAGCTGGACCTGGAGTCAACAAGACTCATTTTCCAGAGTTCAAAATTGCCCTCAGACGATTACTGCCTGTGTGAACCTGACTTAACTCTGTTTGCCTCTGTTTCCTTATCTGTAAAATGAGCTGGAGAAGGAAATGGAAAACCACTCTAGTATCTTTGCCAAAAAAACTCCAAAGGCAGTCATGAAGAGTTGGACAGGACTGAAATGACTGAACAACTTCCTGTCACTTCTCCCAGTTCTGTCTTCTGGGGCTAAGCAGAATCTATTTACTTGATCCTTCTCCCACATGACAGGCCTTCGGTTACTTGAGGACATCTGTCATGTTCTCCCTGAGGCTTCTTTTGTCAGTGTCTTAAAACTGTTCTTCATAGAGTAAGAACTTGATACCCTTCAGCATCCTCTGGAGACTGCTATGTGGTAAAACTGAAGTCTAGGCAAGGGAAATGACTTACCCAAAGTCATGTAGAAATCAGTGAAGAGACGGGACCAGAACTGGTCTGAGGACAAGTCCAGTGCTCTTTCTACTTTCATAAGTTTGGGGAATGTTGAGATTCTAGGTATCTTTAGAGGAGACATCTGAGAGCAGCAAAAATACCCCTTATAGCAGAACAATTTTGATAATGCAGTGGGATGTGGGTAGAGTAAGAAACTTCCTTCAAAGCAACTCTGTAATTCATGATGTGAAAATAACACATGGAGCCATTCTGACAACTTCATTTCAGTTGGGGCAGGAATTTGCTGCTGGGTTGGTAAAGTGTTAGCCCCTTCTAAGTGCCCTGCCCTGAGACAAAGCTCTGGGGCACTGTCATAGTTACTGTTCTATTTCATAGCTTCCCAGGGAGGCCAATGGGAAGAGCTGGCTGGCATTCTTCAGTACTAGGGAATATCTAGTCCAGGAGTTTCTTATGTCGGGTCCATGAACTTGCTTTCTGAAAAAATAAAATTTTACAACTATTTCAATATAAATGACTACCTTTGTAGTCCTGTGTATTATTTTGTGCATTTAAAAACATTTTTTTTCTTTCTGAGAAGAGGTTCATAAGCTTCACCAGATTGCCAAGGAATCCACAAGGCAACACACACAAAAGTTAAGAATCCCTTATCTAGCTTAAAGAATCAGTCAATATTAGTCATTTAATCACCTTGGACCTTACTTTCTTCAGCTGTAAAGTGAAAGTATTGGACTAGTAGCCTTTTCCATGAGCTTATAAATCACTCGAAAGAGAATGGTCTAACTCTGACCTCAGGAAAACTCAAATGACCAAGGACGCCTATGGGCCACACTCTGATTTGCAGCTGACAAGCAGTCTCTTGCATCAGTACAGTCAATACTTCTATCTGGGACAGACATTGCAGAGAAAAACAATGCTTTGGGCCCAGAATCACAGAGAGGGAAGAGAAAAAGCTGGATTGCATGAAGGATATTGCACAATCCTTCCTTCAAGAATCTCAGTCTCCTCCTGTTGCAAAAAGTCTTCTTTTCAACACTGATGTTCTCCCAGTGATGTTGTATGGTTGTACCTCCTACATCACATTCTCTAGAGCTGAGATCTATGAATTTTGTTCTTTTAAAAGAAGTATTTTGATAGCTATTTCAGTATAATTGGTTTTGTTTTTCATCCTATGTGTTTCACTTCAGATATTTAAAAATATTACTCTAAGAAAGTATCCATAGGTTTCACCAGGCTAATACCCAAAGGGGTTCATGATGTGCATACAAAAAGAAGGTTAAAAAATCCATCATTAGAGACTGAAAACTACAAAGGGGAAAGATAGAGACATATCCCAGGCAGATAATGCAGGCTATGGTATGGTGACGTGTGTATAAGAAGTGGCATTCAAAAAATGGTAATCCAGAAAATAGATAATCAGAAAAGGAGACAGGCCAGTCACCTAGAGAGACAGAAGGAAGGTCTGAAGACAGCCGAAGTGCCACTTTGCTGCCCATGAAATATCAAAAGACCTGAAAGAAAGTATTCAGCACACTGGATGATTTTTCTGGGCCTTATATATGGATGCTTATCTGGGAATCTGTGGGCACAAGAACTGAACAGGTTAAGAAAGTATGAATGGAAACTTACTCTCATCAGATTTGGCTTAAGGAAGGAATAATATACACACTCAATTGGATATGGAAATCTATCTTACCCTACGGGGAACCAAGGGGGTAGGGAATAAGAGAGGGGGAAGTATGTATGTATGCTAATTTCTCTACCTCTCTTATGATTTTCAAGCTCTTTATGTAGCAAAGTGGCACTTGGGCTGTCTTCAGACCTTCCTTCTGTCTCTCTAGGTGACTGGCCTGTCTCCTTTTCTGATTATCCATTTTCTGGATTACCATTTTTTGAATGCCACTTCTTATGCACATGTCACCATACCCATAACCTGCATTATCTGCTTGGGATATGTCTCTCTATCTTTCCCCTTTGTAGTTTTCAATCTCTAATGTTGGACTTTTTAACCTTCTTTTTGTATGCACATCATGAACCCCTTTGGGTATTAGCCTGGGGAAACCTATGGATACTTTCTTAGAGTAATATTTTTAAATACCTAAAGTAAAACACATAGGGTGAAAAGCAAAACCAATTATACTGAAATAGCTATCAAAATGCTTCTTTTAAAAGAACAAAATTCACAGATTGCAGCTCTAGAGAATGTGATGTAGGAGGTACAACCATACAACATCACTGGGAGAACATCAGTGTTGAAAAGAAGACTTTTTGCAACAGGAGGAGCCTGAGATCCTTGAAGGAAGGATTGTGCAATGTCCCACATGCAATCCAGCTTTTTCTCTTCCCTCTCTGTGATTCTGGGCCCAAAGCATTGTTTTTCTCTGCAATGTCTGTCCCAGATAGAAGTATTGACTGTACTGATGCAAGAGACTGCTTGTCAGCTGCAAATCAGAGTGTGGCCCATAGGCGTCCTTGGTCATTTGAGTTTTTCTGTGGGCAGAGTTAGGCCATTCTTTTTTGAGTGATTTATAGGACCATGGAAAAGCCTCTCTGGGGAGTCAATACAGTGTCAATACAATGTCATCAGCAAACAGGAGCAACTTGAGTAGCTCACCATCTAGAGGAAATCCCTCTTCCATTTAACAGGACTGTAGGGGAAGGCCTGTATGCAAAGAACTGTGGTCCAAGAACAAATGAACCAAGAACATAGGGGAAACTCAGGCAAAATTCTATGAGAAAATAGACTCCCCAGCAGATCTTCCTTAGTTCAATGCTCTTCCCTTGAGATTATCTCCAGTGTATCCTGTCTATATCTTGTGTGTATACAGTTGTTTACATGTTGTCTCCCCCATGAGAATGTGAGCTTCTTGAGGGCAGGGATGGTTTTTGCCTTTCTTTGTACCCTCAGAACTTGGCACAATACCTGGCACACAGGAGCTACTTCATGCATATCAACGTTATACATTTACATGTATATCCCTTGTTTGTTTGTTTATTTATTCAGTCATTCATCTATTTATGAAAGTATCATATCTCCGTAGTAAAATATAAATTCCTTGAGAGCAGAGACTATCATTTTTGGATTTGTATCCTAGTACTGCACATAGTGCCTGGCACACAATAGATACATGATGAATGTTTGTTTATTGACTGAGTCCAGATGGAAGAGGAATTCTCAAAGGATTGTGAGGTCTTCTGACTTTTCCTGTTTGCAGATAACATTGTGTTGATCACCTCAAATGCCAGAATGCTACAAGAGCCTCCTCACTGAAATGCATAATTAATCAAAACTAACTATCCACAATGGAAAAACCAAGTGGACGAAAACTGCCTATTATACAGATTATGTTATGCAGTTGGATGGGTAATCCATAGTGTTGATTTAATCATGACTTTTATCTTGAGCAGACATTGTTCATGAAAAATGAACAGGGGAAGGAGATAGATGTGAATTGCCTTTAGGAAATTGACTATTGTTTTTAATGATTCTGAACTTCTCCCTGAAGAAAGGTCCAGCTCTTTAACATCATTTTTTTTTCCAGTGATGTTATATGGCTCACAGTTTTGTACTTTATGCCTATATTAATGGAATCTGAGATTCCATTAGCTTTATTGATTACCATATTACATGGTTCATTTCTATTGAATTTTGATTCTGGTAAGTCTATTTAAAATTTTTTTGATGTATTTTTTAAAAAATCACCATATTTTCCCCCAAATCCATTCTCTTCCCCATCTCATGTCACATAACAAATAGTACTTTTTAAAGACAAAGAAAAGAGAGGAAAAAATCAGTATAGCCCTATCAAAGAAGTCTGAAAATAAGTGCAATGGGCAAAATTTGGGGGGCTCCCACTTCTGCAAAGGGGTGTGTGGAGGGAGTATCTTCTCATATTTCTTCTTTTGTGCTGTTCTTGTTCTTTATAATTTTTCAACATTCACTTTTGATTTGCTATAACTATTTTTAGGTGAGCTGTTGTTTAGCTCTGGATCCTCGATCTTATAGTCATGAAGTTGACTTTTTGAATCCAAGTGTTTAACATTACATGAATCTTTATTACACTTCATTGCATTTGATTTAGCCTGGCATTCTAGCCACTAAAGAATTCTTTGGATCCTGACTCTGCCACTTTCCCAAAATGTGTCATCCTAAAATTTATCACACTTGACATCTATGCTTTTCTGGGAAGCTAGGGGCCCTATAGTGGATAGAGTGTTGGGCTTGGAGTCAGGAAGACTCATCTCCCTGAATTCAAATCTGGCCTCAGACACTTACTAGCTGTGTGAGCCTGGGCAAGTCACTTAACCCCATTTGCCTCAGTTTCTTCATTTGTCAAATGAGCTAGAGAAGGAAACGGCAAAGCATGCCTGTATCTTTCCCAAAAAAAACCCCAAACCTAAATGGAGGTATGAACTCAGACATAACTAGGGAATGACTGAATTGGATCTATGTCTTTATACCCAAGTCACTGGCAAAAATATTCCATGGCACAGGTCACACACAGAGTTACTCTCTTAAAGACTCGAACCCTTCTTGGGATCTGGTGACTGCACTAATTCTGAATCCTTCTAACTGTATTCTTACCTGGCCTCCATCTTTCTATCTTGTCCACAAAAATAGCACGAGAGTTGGTCAGATGCTTTTCTAAGATCTAGACAAACTACAACTATAGTATTTCCTTCTTGTACCAGTCTAGGAAACTTGTCAAAAAAAAGAAACAAGGTGAGTTGGACATGGCCTGTTCCTGAAGAAGGTTCTTTGTGATAGTTGTTTCCATTTTAAATGCTCACTAATCCTCACTTTAATAACATGTGCTAGAATCTTGCCAGAAATCAAGGTTGAGCTGCTGACCTATAGCGCGCAGACCACACGCTCTTCCCTTTTATGAAAACTGGGGCAACATTTGCTTTCTCCAACCTTTTTTCATTTTCCACAAAAAAAATGGAGATTTCAGCAACTGCTTTTTCAGCAATTGCAGTTTCTATCACACTGTTGATCTGCCCTTGGAAGATTTAATATTGAGGCTCCAGGTGATTCTAGAAGAGGACCTTTTAATCTTTTGGGGCCTGTATCCCCTTGGCAGTCCAGTGAAGCCTATGGACCCCTTCTAAGATGTTTGAATTAATAAAATTTATATGATAACTAAGGAAATCAATTTTATTGAAATATAGTTATTAAAATATTTTTTAAAAATTTCACAGATCCAGATATCACCTCCAAACAACCATAAAATAGAGCCCTAAAACAAATCCTGAAATAGCAGAACCAGTAAAAAGATAGGGTGAAACAATCTTTGAGTCCAAGAGACTTGGAAAATCATCCAGAAAGGTCTATCTCAGTTGGGTAAAAGGAGAGTGCAATTCAGGACAGGAAACATTCCAGCAAGACAGCAGCAAACTCCACCTCAGCAAACCAGAGGTAGATTCCAAGCCCCAATGTGGTAGAGAAGGCAAACACCAACACAAGGAATGGCCACGTGCCTCAGTATAGCCAGGGAACTGTCATACTCCAGCTATAAGAACAATCACATGCTTCAGCATAGCCCCAGCAAACAGGCAACCTCCAAGGGCCAGATTTTCACATACTTCAGTGTAGCCCTAGGTAAACAGGTGCATGCCAACCCTATGGGTGACTAAACAAACAGGCAGCCACCAGAGGCCAGACCACCACATGCTTTGGTAAACCTCCAGGAAAAATAGAAACACCCTCATTGGCTTCAGCACACCTCAGACACCAGCATTAGGATTCTGGCTCAGTACCAGGTAAAATGTCAGATCCCTGTGGCCTCCAGCAGCACCAGTCACCCTCCACCCACCCTCTCAGCACAGAACCATACGTGAGGGTCCTATGTGGGCCTCAGGGCAATATCAGTACAGCACTAGGTAAATAGCCAGGGTCTATAGCCCTTAGCACAAGAAGCCTGAGACAGTGCCCCTTCTACCCTGGGATCAGATATCAAATTTAAAATAAAGGGAAAAGGGCCAAAAAGATGAGCAAATCCCAGCAAAAATAGAAGCTGATCATAGAAAGCTATTATAGTGACAGAGAATATCAAGACATAAACTCAGAAAAGGACAACAATGTCAAAACACTTATGGGCAAAAACCCAAAGAAAAGTGGGAAGTGATTCCAAACCCAGAAAAAACTTATAGAAGAGCTCAAAAAAGAGCTTGAAAATCATAACAGAGGTAGAAGAAAAACTGGGAAAAGAAATAAGAGTGATGCAAGGGAATTATGAAAAAAGAGTCAACAACTTGGAAAAAGAAAACAACTGCTTAAAAAGTAGAATTGGATAAATGGAGAAAGAGACACAAAAATCCACCAAAGAAAACAACTCCTTAAAAAGCACAACTGGCCGAATAGAAAAAAAAGTACCAAAGCTAACAGAGGAAAACAACTTCTCAAAAGTTATAATTGGGCAAGTGAAAGCTAATGACTCTATGGGACATCATGAATCAATCAAAGTCAAAAGAATGAAAAAAATAGAAGAAAATGTAAAAACTTCGTGGAAAAAACAACTGACTTGGAAAACAGGTCCAGGAGAGACAATATCAGAATCGCTGGACTACCTGAAAGCCATAATCAAAAGGAGGACCTGGATAGCATCTTTTAGGAAATCATCAAGGAAAACTGCTTTGATATTCTGGAACCAGAAGGCAAAAAAGGCACAGGAAGAATCTGCTGATCACCTCAGGAAAGAGATCCTAAATTAAAAATGTCAAGGAATTGCCAAATTTCAGAACTTTCAGGTCAAGGAAAAATTATTGCAAGTGGCCAGAAAGAAATAATTCAAATATCGGGGAGCCACAATCAAGATTAGGCAAAACTTAGCAGCTGCAACATTAAAAGATTAGAGGTCATGGAACATGATGTTTTGGAAGGCAAAGGAGCAAGGACTTACGACCAAGAATCACATATCTGATGAAATTAAGCATAATACTTCAAGGAAAAAAAGGTCATTCAGTGCAATGAAAGTACTTCAGGCATTCACAAGGAGAAAACCAGAAGTATACCAAAAATTTGATTTCTGTTATCAAGACCCAAGAGAAGCATAAACAGCTAAAAAGGGAAAAGAAAACATAAGGGATTTAATAGAGCTAAACTGTTTAATTCTTACATGGGAAGATGTTACATGTATTTCTTAAAAGTGGTATAGCACCCCCAAATTCTTAAAGGAGAATTAAGTGAGTTATAGGCATTACAAAATGAAAAGTAGATAATTTTGATTATATTAAAACAAGAAGCTTTTGTACAAACAAAACCAATGCAACCAAGATTAGATGGAAAGTAGAAACTTGGGAAACAATTTTTTTTTAAAAAAAAATTTAATTTAATTTATTTATTTTAAGTTTTCAACATTCATTTCCACAAAATTTTGAGTTCCATATTTTCCCCCATCTCTCCCCTCCCCCACCACAAAATGCCTTGCATTCTGATTACCCCTTCCACCAATCTGCCTTCCCTTCTAACACTCCTCCCTTCCTTTATCCCCATCTTCTCTTTTGTCCTGTAGGGCAAGATAAATTTCTATACCCCATTACCTGTATTGCTTATTTCCCACTTGTTCACAAAAACAATTCTCAACATTTGTTCCTAAAACTTTGAGTTTCAACTTCTCTTCCTTCCTCCCTCCCCACCCATCCCCACTGAGAAGACAAGCAATTTAATATAGGCTGTATATGTGTAGTTTTGCAAATGACTTCCATAATAGTCATGTTGTGTAAGACTAACTATATTTCCCTCCATCCTATCCTTCCCCTCATTTCTTCTGTTCTCTCTTTTGACCTTGTCCCTCCCCAAGAATGTTTACTTCTAATTGCTCCCTCCTCCCATTTGGCCTCCCTTCCATCATCCCCCCCATCCTACTTATCCCCTTGTACCCTACTTTCCAGGAGCATAAGATAGGTTTTCATACCAAATTGAGTGTGCTTGTTATTCCTTCCTTGAGCCAAATGTGAAGAGAGAAAGCTTCACTTTTTCCCTCTCACATCCCCCCTTTTCCCCTCCATTGAAAAAGATTTTTCTTGCCTCTTTTATGAGAGGTAATTTGCCCCATTCCATTTCTCCCTTTCTCCTCCCAATATATTCCACTCTCACCCCTTAATTTTATTTTTTAGATATGATCCCTTCCTATTCAACTCACCCTGTGCTCTCTGCCTCTGTCTGTCTGTCTGTCTGTCTGTCTCTGTGTGTGTGTGTGTGTGTGTGTGTGTATTCCCTCTAACTACCCAGATACTGAGAAAAGTTTCAAGAGTTGCAAATATTATCTTTCCATGTAGTAATGTAAGCAGTCCAACTTTAGTAAGTCCCTTGTAATTTCTCTTTCCTATTTACCTTTCCATGCTTCTCTTGATTCTTGTGTTTGAAAGTCAGATTTTCTTTTCAGCTCTGGTCTTTTCATCAAGAATGCTTGAAAGTCCTCTATTTCACTGAACAATCATTTTCTCCCTGAAGTATTATACTCAGGTTTGCTGGGTAGGTGATTCTTGGTTTTAATCCTAGTTCCTTTGACTTCTGGAATATTATATTCCATGCCCTTCGATCCCTTAATGTAGAAGCTGCTAGATCTTGTGTTATCCTGATTGTATTTCCACAATACTTGAATTGCTTCTTTCTAGCTGCTTGCAATATTTTCTCCTTGACCTGGGAACTCTGAAATTTGGCTCCAATATTCCTAGGAGTTTCTCTTTTTGGATCTCTTTCAGGAGGTGATCTGTGGATTCTTTCAATATTTATTTTGCCCTCTGGTTCTAGAATATCATGGCAGTTTTCCTTGATAATTTCATGAAAGATGATGTCTAGGTTTTTTTTTGATCATGGCTTTCAGGTAGTCTCATAATTTTTAAATTGTCTCTCCTGGATCTATTTTCGAGGTCAGTAGTTTTTCCAATGAGATATTTCACATTATCATTCATTTTTTCATTCTTTTGGTTTTGTTTTGTAACTTCTTGGTTTCTCATAAAATCATTAGCTTCCAATTGTTCCATTCTAATTTTGAAAGAATTATTTTCTTCAGTGAGCTTTTGAACCTCCTTTTCTATTTGGCTAATTCTGCTTTTTAAAGCATTCTTCTCTTCATTGGCTTTTTGGACCTCTTTTGCCAATTGAGTTAGCCTATTTTTAAAGGTGTTATTTTCTTCAGCATTTTTTGGTCTCCTTTAGCAAGCTGTTGACTTGTTTTTCATGATTTTCTTACATTGCTCTCATTTCTCTTTCCAATTTTTCCTCCACCTCTCTTACTTTATTTTCAAAATTTTTTTTGAGCTCTTCAATGGCCTGAGACCATTGCATATTTATTTTGGATGTTTGGGATGCAGAAGCCTTGACTTTTATGTCTTCCCCTGATGATAAGCATTGTTCTTCCTCATCCAAAAGGATGGGAAAGAATACCTGTTCACCAAGAAAGTAACCTTCTATAGTCTTATTTTTTTTCCCCTTTTTTGGGCATTTCCCCAGCCAGTTACTTGACTTTTGGGTCCTTTGTCAAGAGTAGTGTATACTCTGTGGACCTGTAAGTTCTCAGTTCCTCCAATGTGGCACAATCAAGAGAGAGGAGTTTACTCCTCAAGGGCTTCCAGCTCTGCCACGTCAGCACTCCTCCTTACCCCAGGATTGTGCTCAGGGCTGAGATTCAGATCAGCTGCTCAATTCCCCTAGGGGCTTTAAATTGAGGGCTCCAACAATGGACGCTGGCTGCTGCCTGCCACAGCCACCATCACCGCAGCTGCTACCACCCACTGCTGCTGCTGCTGCTGCTGCCTCCCTGCTGCCTGGGACTGGGACTAGGGCAGGACCCTGCTCCCTTGTCACCAAGGTGAAAAAACTTTCTCACTGACCTTTGAATCTGCCTTTGGCATTTGCGGGTTGAGGGATCCGAGAACCTCCACTGCTGCTGGGGATTCCTCCCCTGAGGCCTGTTCCAGTCCTGCTCTTCCCAGTGCCACACAGCCAAGGCTGGGCTGCTCTCTGCTCCACATCTGGTGCAACAGACCTTTCCCCTTGGCCTTCCAGGTCACCCTGGGCTGGAAATCTCCTCCTTTCCATCATTCTGTGGCTTCTGCTGCTTTAGAATTTGAAGGTCATTCTTTACAGGTATTTTATGGACTGGGGGGGAAGAGCTAGAGTATGTGCATCTTTCTACTTCACCATCTTGGCTCCATCCCTGGCAAGAAACAATCTTTATAGCAGATGTCTCTGATGGAGGCCTTATTTCTCCAATATATAGAGAACTAGGTCAAATTTGTAAGCATACAAGCCATTCCTCAGTTGATGTATGGTCAAGGGATGTGGGCAGGCAGTTTTCAGAAGAAGAAATCAGAGCTATCTTTTGGCATATGAAGAAGTGCTGTAGATCACTTTTGTTTGGGGAAATGAAATTAATAATGACTCTAGGGTACCACTTATGCATGTGTTTCTTTTTTTATATTATATAAGTCCTGGTATGACAGGAAAAGAGAGTGATAGATAATGAAGAGGATGTGGGAAATTTGGGACACTGGTGCAACTGTTGGTGGAGTTGTGAACTGATCTGACCATTCTGGAGAGCAATTTGGAACTATGCCCAAGAGGCAACCAGGCTGTGCATACCCTTTGATCCAGTAGTGCCACTGCTAGGTTGTATCCCAAAGAGATCATAAAAAGGGAGAATGAACCTATCTATGCAGCAGTGTTTATAGTGGCCCTTTTCGTGGTAGTGGAATATTAGAAACTGAGGAGATATCCATCAGTTGGGGAAGGTTGAACAAGCTGTGGTGTATGAGTGTGATGGAATACTGTTGTATGATAAGATATAATGAACAGATAGATTTCAGAAAAACCTGGAAAGACATGTACGAGCTGATTCAGAGTGAGGACAGCAGAGCCAGGAGAATATTGTACAGAGTATCAGCAACATTATGTGATGATCAGCTATGAATGACTTAGTTCTTCTCAGCAACACAATGATCCAAAACAAGTACAAAGGACTCACAAAGAAAAATGTTATCCACATCAGATAAAGAACTGATGGACTCTGAATGCAGATCGAAGCATATTTTTTCACTTCCTTTATTCTTTTTCTTATTTTTTCCCTTTTTGATCGGTTTCTTCTTTCAAGACTGTGACTAATATAGAAATGTGTTTTACATGATAACATGTATAACCTATATCAAATTGCCTACAATTCTCAGAAGAGGAGAGGGAGGGGGAAAAATTTGGAACACAAAATATGGTAAAAAATGCATGCTAAAAATTGTCTTGACATGTAGTTGGGAAAAATTTAAATACTATTAAAATGGAAAAAACTTTCATAGACCCAGGTTAAGAACCCTTGAACTGAACATAGCATGTTGGAGTAGGTAAGGACTTTAAAATATAGAAGAGAGGATGTTACAGATTAGAAGACTAGATGCTAATACATATTAATAGCTCACATTTATTATAAAGCATAAAAGTTTATAATGAAAGGACATAAAATATTGGAGCTGGAAGGCACTTTTTGAACACAGGATGTCCTAAAAGGACATGAAATATTATGCCTTCATTTTACAAATAGGGAAACTGAGGCCTCAGAAGAGAGTGATTTGCCTAAGGTCCCACAGGGAGTTTGGCAGAACTGGGACCCGACTCCCAGGTCAAGATTTTTATCTGTCACACCCAAAGTTGCTGTTTCATGTGATCCAAGGGGTTGCTACTTTTGAAGCCTGGGCTTTATCTGTGGAGATGTTAGCCTTGTCTTTGTGTCTTGTTTCTTTGCTTTCTGCCAAGCCCCTCTGGTTTCCATGGGGAAGAGTTCTCTGGGAACACAATTGTAATAGAATCTAGAGATCCTGTAAGGCCTTAGGGAAACAGGAATCTAATGTAGCTTCTTTATTTTTTGGATAAAGAAATGAGGCTCTGAGAAGGAAAGGGACTTATCCAATTCAAAAAACCAAACACATGCATGTATACACAAAGCAGCAAGTAATAGAAACAGTATTTAACCTCAAGTCCTGTGAGTTCACATTGAATGCCCTCTGTAATCTGTATTGCCTTGAGGACAGAGATTCTTAATTAATTTGATAACTGTATTTCAATACAATTGGTATCCTTTGTAATCCTGGGTATTTTATTTTATGTATTTCAAAACATGATTCTGAGTAAACAGTCTCCAGGCTCTTCTGGATTGTCAAAGGGGTAGAGGACACAGAGAAGATTCAGAACTCCCACTTCAGATAGATATCCGAAGAGTTCAGTTGAGATTACCTAGAATGATATGTGTCAGTATGATTACAAAATGGTCTAACAAATACAACACAACAAACATCCTTTGATGACTAATTGTGTGCATAGCACTCTGCTAGGCTTTGGGGAAGACATAGGTATTAATTTAATTATAATATATCATATTATATAATATATACATGAGAATGACATAAATAGACCACTGTGTGAGGACTGCAGGAAAAGGTCACTACCAACCTGAGTGATCAAGGAAGACTCCCTGGAAGAGGTAACATTTGGGTTGGATTTTACATAATATTCAGGAATTCAACAGGGATAAGAGGAAGCAGGACATTCTAGGGCCAGCAAAGGGCAAAGACAAGGATTCATGAGAGCTGGGTGTCTCTATGGAGTTTGGTGTTTGTCTATATGGGACAGGAATTTACATGTGGGCAACAGATTTAGAGTCAGAAGGACCTTAGAAGAAAATTGAGGCCCAGAGAGACTAAAATTTATACAGAGTGAGTAGAAGAGCTGGAACTGGAACCCAGGCTCTCAGACTTCAAAGTCAATGCTCTCCCCACAGGAACAGGGGAGCAGCACTTGGAGTGCTCCCTATCAAACACAGGGCCAGTTCTAAAACTCCAGGATTCTATAATGGCCTCCTGCACCTCTCCATTGTAATCTCTTGGTCTGAAAATTAAGTGACCAATCCATTTTTGATGGTTATTTCAAAGGCATCAGCTCCAGTCTCAATCCCTTGATCTTGATCCTTCCATTCCCCAAAGTGTCTCACTTCTTCCTAGATTACCTAATTTTGGGTCCACTACAATCTTCTTTGAACTAGAAAGCTAGAAGACCATGTGATCATGACTGGTAATTTTCTTCCCTGAAAGAAGACTGCTTTCAGAAAAAGAGAAAGAAAAGAGTTTGGAGCCCCAGAGTGATCCAACCTGTGCCTAGGCAGTACTATGAACTGAATAATCAATCCATTCCTTGGGTCTGCAGTGGTCAGAGGCCATTTTATAAAACTTCTAAACTCTGGGAATCCTAGAACTTTAAATCTTGGGATTCCAGGAACACTGAAATTGAGAAATCAGAATCCTTGAAACTGAAGGGGCCTCCCAGTATGGATCATCTGACCCAAGGCTATGTTTTCAGGCAGGTGAATGTTTTGCTCAGAGTCAGCAACCTCCTCAACCCTGAGAGACATTGATAATGTAAGGAGCTGGTAGGTGCTGAGGAGCTGGCAGTCTTAAAGTATGTGCACAAGAGAAGGGGAAAAGGGAGAGAAAAAAGGGAAATGGATGAGTAGGTAAAAAAAAAAATAAATGAAAGGAATGGGAGAAACGAGGGGAGAAGAGAGACAGACAGAGAAACAAAGTCATGGAGGCAGACAGTAAGAGAGATACAGAGACAAAGAGGGAGGGAAGAAAGAGAGAGAGAGAGCGAGAGAGAGAGCGAGAGAGAGCCGCACTTGAGGATCTAGAGGGCCACATGTGACCTCAAGGCCAAAGGGTCCCCACCCTTGCCCTATACTAATGAAATCACAGGTATTGTCTCAATCCCTATCCATGGTTCTAAATACATGTGGCCCTCTAGATCCTCAAGTGTGGCCCTTTGACTGAATCTAAACTTCACAAAACAAATTCCCTTAATAAAAGGATTTGTTCTGTAAAACTTGGACTCAGTCAAAAGATTGCACCCAAGGACCTAGAAGGCTATGTAGCCTTAAGGCCACAGGTTCCCCACCCTGGAAGAGGGAAATCCCCCAAAATAGAGTTCCTCTACCACTACAGGTTAGTGTCTTCTTTCTAGTTTATATTTTTAGAGATTTGCCTAGATCACTTAGAGGTTAAGTTACTTGACCAGGATCCCATAGCTAGTATGTATTTTGACTTGAACCCAGGCCATCCATCATTCAAGCTCTATCCATCGAACCACAAAGTCTTATTATGCAAGTTCTATCAGTTGGACCATATGGTATAGTGAAAAGAGCATTGGATCTGGTGTCAGAGGGTCTGAGCTCAAAAATCTGCCTCTGATACTTACTACCTGTGTGACCTTGGGCAAATGACTTAGTCTGTCTGAATCTCAGCTTCCTCATCTGTAAAACAAGGGGATGAACCTCTCTGAGGTCTAACTTACATGATGCCATGAATTTCTACCCCACAGAATACTCCCGAGAACATGCCCCTCTGGCTTCCTTCTCCCTCTGCAGGATTCTGACCTTCCAGGCATGGTGCTTTAGCCCTAAGCTGAATATCCCAGACTCCACATGGACCAGGATGAGGAGGAAACTCTTGAAATCATAACACAGAAGCATCAGATAAATGAATTAATTGAGGGGCAGTTGTGGATAGAGTACATAGAGTGGTGGACTTGGAGTCATGAAGATCTATGTTCAGCCCCAACTCAGATACTAGCTGTATGAATCTGGGCAAGTCTGAGTCTCAGTTTCCTCATCTGTTAAAAATAAATGGTGGTTGTAGTGGTGTGGGAAGGGGTTATATTTGATAGTTTCTAAGTTTCATTCTGCTTCCAGAATGAAATTTATGATCCTATGAATGAATGGATGAAGCATTTTTATGGGATTTATACTACATGCAAAACATTGTTTAATGAAGAAAGTGGATATGCTTAGTCTGAAAAAGAAAAGACTTTGTGTGGACATGATCTCAAAATAAAATAAGCTACCTTAGGAGGCAGTGAGTATCCCATCCTAGGAGCCTCCTAGAGGCTTGATGGTCACTTGTCCAGAATGTTATAGAGGAGATTATTGTTTGGCTAGACCTTAGATGATTAGACTAGATTGTCTTAAAAGGTCCTTCCAACCCCAAGATTTTGTAATTCTGTCAATTACTTGAGAGATTGTCAAAGAAAGACAGATTAAAATTGATCTGCTTGACCCCAGAGGATTCTGGGAGAAAGTTTATAGGGAACCTGACTTTGGCTCAAAAAATTTTTTTGAACTGTGATTTCATCAGTGCAGTGAGTTCCCAATGAGTAACTTCTAGCAATGCATACCAGTACCACCTTTTCAACTTAGGGAGCTACCTAGACCACTAAGAGGTCAAGTGAACACAGGGTTTCCTGATTCCTAGATCACCTCTCATTCATTTTCTGGACTCAAACCATTTCTGTAACTACTACACCAAATACTCTTTGGCTTCATCTAAGGAAAAATTTCCTTATAGCTTTCCTGAAGTGAGTTGTTTTGCTTCAAGAAGTAGAGTTTCCTATTTTTTTTGGAGGGCTTCAAGCAAAGGTTTATTGACCATTGGTTAGGGGTACTTCCTGTAGGATTCTTACTCAGGTTGGGTTGGATGGTCTCAGAGTAGAGTTCCCTTTTAATTATGAAATTCCAAGATTACTTCCAAGTTATCATCACTGTTCATATCAGATCTGTTCCTCCCTTAGATGACCCTTTCCAACCTGGCTCCTTGACCACCTTCTGGCTTTATCTGCCTCTACCTTTTGCTTGGACCCCATAGTGATAATGATTCTCTAGCTCTAGAATGCTTTAACTTTTTGATCTCTTATCATCCTCAGCCTCTTTGTTAATCTTTAACCTTGGGTAACTAACCCTAACCATTCATTCCCTCAGTTTGACCCCTAGCTCCCTGATATCTTTCCAAGAAAGTCATGACTTGGCTCTGACTTTTAGAGTATGTAGCTCAGCATGGTCCTCACTGCCACTTAGTAATTTTAAAAATTTTGTTCTTTTATGTTTCCCATCTTATTACCAGCAGTGACTGTTCTAAATCTTTTCATTTCTTCTTAGACCATTAATTCCCTTCCTAGACCCTCAGTCTCAACACATGACTGCCTTCTACTTCACTGAAAAGATCCTAGACATCTGATAGGAAGATTCACACTGGCCCTCTCCAGAGAATGCCCAACTTGGAGACAAGAGACCTGGGTTTAAGTCCTGGTTCTTTCACTTAGTAGCTGGATAATTCAATGCACCTCTCTGAGTCTCAGTTTATACTTACAGAAATACTTAAAGAATAGAGAGTAGGGACTGGATATATTGTATCAATACTGGGAATTCCCAGGAGAGGAAATTCCCTCTGCCAATGTAATCTGCCACATCTAGTCTTTGAAAGTTGCCTAGAGCAGTGAAGGACTTGACCAGGTTACAAAGGTTCCAATGTCAGACTCAGGACTGGAACCCTGATCTTCTTGGCTTTGAGGCCAGCTCTCACATAATACTTGTGCTATCTTCCTCACGGGGTTGTAGCAAGCATCACAGAGTCTGGGAGGTAGAAGAGACACCAGAGCCCATACTTCTAGAAGATTCTCCTCTAAGTCAGATGGGCAAGTGGTTATCTATCTTGGTACCCATGGAGCATTAAGAGGCCTTGAGGAAGGTCTCTAATTCACTGGGGAGATCCTTTAAGGAGTACTCTTGGGAGAGCATGGATGAGGATTGCATAGGATAGGAAGGTGTGCAGGCGTTCTTGGAAGGGCTATTCACATTGATAAGGCCATGGCTCCCCCAGTGCCCCAGATGAACAGTAGATGCATTCATGATGCTTTTTTTTCAAACTAAAATGTGCTACAAAACTATCAGCTGTTGTTAATATTGTTAGCAACAGTAAAAAATATTCTCCAACCAGCTTTTCCTTTCTGAAAGGAGCACACATCTGCCCTGTTTTTACTCAGATAGTACTTTGTTTTCACATCTGTAATGCTTTTCTTTCTTCTATATTTGGGATGGTGGCAAAAGCACTGGATTTGGTGTTGGAAGACCTGAATTGCAGCTTTGTTTCTACTTTTGTGACCCTGAGCAAGCTAACAACCTCTCCAGGCCTCAGTAAATTAGAGGTTTGAACTAGATGACCTCCGTAGACCACTACTAACTCTAAATCTATGAGCCTACATGATACTGAGTATTATAGTTATTTGTGTACATGTAGAGTGCATGCTTTCACGTTAGAATATAAGACCATTTTTGTCTTTCTTCAGTATCCACAGTACTTAGCATAGTACCTAGCACGTAATAAAGGCTTATTATTGCTGTCTTACCTCTTATAGATTTTATGTTCCATGTGTGTAGGAATAATTTCACTGGAAATTTCTTTCTCTTAGAGCACATAACCCAGGGCTCTTTTTAACCCAGTAGGGAGAGGCTTAATAATTGCTGAATTCATATATCCTAATAGAATATGGTGTACCTTCCATGGAAGGTTTATTGTTCTCATAGAGAAGGCTTGTCAACCCAAAGGAATGACTCTATAATGACGGAATTTCAAATACTGGGGTGATGGGTGGGAGAAGATGTTACGTGGCAGGGGGGATTTTCTTGTTCAAGCAGATTGCCTAATCCATCTTCTCTTAAGCCTACTCGTAATTATTCCCAGGAAGTCAAAGAGGCAGGATAAATCTTAGGGAGCCACACCCTGGTTCAACCCAATGTCTCACTCCTGTTTTCATCACAATTCTGATGCTGACTCACTGGCTGGTTTGGAGAAAAACAGTCCTTCAGATCCAGAGATGTCCTTTCATCTTCTTTCCATACTTCCACTTCTCCCTTTTTTCCTTATCGCCTTCCTCCTGAGCTGGAGAAGCATTATGAAGGAGTCAATTAATGATTATAAAATAAGTTGCACACACAGCAGTATCAAAGAGTGGAAAGGGAAAGGATGATGATTGATGATGATGATATTATTACATAACACCTACTATGTGCTTGGCTAAGTGCTAAATGCTTTACAAATGTTATGTCATTTGATCCTCACAACAACCTTGTACTACATAGTACTATGAATATAATAATAGATACTATTATTACCCTCATTTTATAGTTGAGGAAACTGAGACAGACAGATCAAGTGAAGAGGTGACAAGGTGTCTCCTGTCCATATATCATGATCATTCAGGACTTTTTGGAAGATAGGATGACAGAAATCATGCTTTTCAGTGACTTTCTGTTAATAAACACCAGGAGGCTCATAAATCAGGTAAGTCTTCTAGAAAAAAGTATTTGCCACTGTGATAGAGGTGATCCAATGCAGAGTTCAGGTTGAATGGAATTTCCAGTGGATGGTGAAGTTCCTCCAACTGCTTTTGTTTGTGAAGGACTTTGCACTGGTTGTACCAAGCCCCAGAATACTGAAGGGTCTCCTGGAAGATATCTATGATCACTTAAGGGAATTTGGTCTGGCCATCCACACAGGAAAAACTAAGTGAATGAAGAATGACCATCGCCCAGATTTCAACATGCATTTGGATGCTGAGGCTGTCCTACAGACACTGTCCAACAGTCTGAAGCCCAAGGCAGTATGGGTGGAGAATGAGCTAGATTCAGAATTGAAAAGAATTGCTTTCAAGAAATTGCAAAACCCTTAGTGACCCTAAGCTTCCCAGACAAGTCAAAGCAACATTTTACCAGTGTTTCTATACAGCAATGAGATATGGAACCCCATAGCTTCTGATGAACTAAAGATGAGCATCACATAGAGGGCAGTGGAGAGGTGTGTGGTAGATGTGAGCAGGCTATAACATGTAACCAAAGAAGAACTTCAAAGAAAAGGGTAAACAAACTATATGGCAGAAAGAGAAGAAAGGCTGGCCATGCGGCAAGAATAAAAAATTACGGTGCTTAGTCAACGTGCTCCACTTGGTATCCTTACAATATCAAGAGAAAGTGAGAAAGGCCCCCAATACATTGGGTGGATCCCCTATGCAATCTTTATGGAGAGTTTACGGACGAGAATTGCATGAGATGGGCAGGCATGGATGGATTGGGAGCTGCCTCATTGGAGGAAATTAGCAAATCAGTGAGATCTTAGGCTCCATTTGGGGGAGAAAGAATGACGAGGAGGAGGAGGAAAAAGGGGATGAGGAGGAGGAGAAGAAGAAGAAAAGAAGAAGAAGTGATTTACTGTCTCGTGGAGGCTCTTGTTGGAATGATCATAGGAAATTGGCTGGTGGGCTGCCCTGAGGAGCCCCTGGCTTTGGCCAGAAAATGGGGCTCTTCAAAGGCAAGGACCATGTCTCCTCTTACTTCTGTTTCTGTCCCTAAAGCCTTTAATATGACCTCCTTTCATGGCAACTCAATAAGTAATGGCGAGTGGCTGAATGAGAGGGATGGTAGGGTGGGCTTGAGGAGAAGGCAGACACATTTGTTCCTCTCCTGACTGAAACTCTATCCCATCCCTGAAAGTCCTAAAAGTTCTACACCTGATCTGTGGTTCTTTGGACCACTTTCCACCCTTACTTCTTGAAGTCTGGCTGTAGAGACCGCCCCCTCCTCAACATTCCATGAGTGAGGCATTATTGGGCAGGGAGATGGTTCAATGGATAAAGTCAGGAGTCTGAAGTCAGGAAGATTCATCTTCTTGAGTTCAAATCTGGCCTCAGACATTTGCTAGCTATGTGACCCTGGGCAAGTCACTTTATCCTGTTTGCCTCAGTTTCCTTATCTCTAAAATGGGCTAGAGAAGGAAATGACAAACCAATCCAGTATATCTACCAAGAAAATCCAAAATAGATAGAGTCAGAAATGACTGAAATGACTGAACAACAACAAAGAGACATTCTCACCACCTAGTGTTAGCCTACCTTAGTTGCAAGCAAAGTACATGGGTGCATGATGTCAACTCCTATTTCTACTGTACAGTAAGGTTTACAAAGCACTTTTCTTATGACAACCTTGTGAGATAGTATTAGGTAGTGTCATTCCCATTTTCCAGATGGCTGAACTTAGATTATACAGGTCATGATTTATCCAAGGTCAAACAACTAAATATTCAAACCATGATATGAAAGCAGGTCTCTTGACTCCAATTTCAGGGGTCTTTCCATGATGCTGTTTCTCTGCATCATGGGATATAGAAAGGACCTTAGGATATAATATCAGGATAGATAACAGAATGTCATTTGAAAGGAATTGAAGGACATAGAATTCAATATATACTGGACAGGATGAGGAAAGCATTTCTAGATAGGAAAAAAAAAGATCTAGGGATTTTAGTGAACTGCATAGACTGGAAGATGTTCTTAGGACATAGAATGCTACATCACAGAGCATACAGAAAGACTTGGATGACAGAATTCTGAAGTATAGAATATTAGAGCTAGAAAGAATCTGGGAAATCACCTAGTTCAAGCCCCTCCTCTAACAAAAATATAGACTGAGGCCAAAAGAGGGAACACTTCACCCAAGGGCACAAAGTAAGTCACAGATGGAATTAGGCAGATGAAGCTGTTTGGACTTATTTCAATTCAATTAGGAGGCATCACAGGTTCTTGGTCATGGGAACTAGGTGATAAAAACAGTCACTGGAAAACAACAATGATTTGGAAATGGCTCGAATGGGCTTAGCGCCTTCAACTAAGGGCAGATTCCATGGCAAAATGTTGAGGCCCAAGTGGGTGACTTCACCCGGGGCGGGGTGGTCAAGAACCCAAGCTTAGAATTCTAAAATATTAGCACAGGAAGAGACCTTAGAGAATTTCAGAGCTAGGGAAATTGGAGGCCAGAGAAGCAAGTGACAAGTTAACCTCAAGGGAGAGGTGGGATGCTAAGGGTTTCCAGGCAAAGGATGTCTGATCTCTTCTCCTATAGTTTTCATGTCTCTCTATCTGGGGAGGTCCCTGGATAGAATCCCACCTCCTCCTCTGGCATCCATAGTAGATTTCAGAGGGTTTGTCAGTTTGGATGGCAAAAAATACACTAACCTCTAACTGAAAACGAGCATTTCCTTCCATTATAAATTTCAAAAACAATTATTCTAAGAAGGGATTCATACACTTTACCAGACTGCCAGAGGGTTCCATGCTGCATCCAAGTGTGACAGCCCCTGCTCCATGATATCTAAGCTGTGGTCTCTTGGCATATCTTCCTAGTATTTGTCTTTCCTTCTTTTCTTTGCCGATGTCTGCCTCTCTTCTATCTCTGACTCCTTTTTCTGTCTGCCTCTGTTTCTGTTTCTTCCTGTCTCTCTGTCCATGCACTCTGCTTTTTCTAATTTTCTCTCTTTCTCTCTGCTCTTGGCTTGTCCCTTTCTCTCTCTCTCTCCCTCTTGATCTCTGTGAGAGTGGGTTTCTCTCTGTTTCTATGCCTGTGCTATCTGTTTCCTACTTCCCTCCTCTTTTGGCCTCTCTCTGTCTCTCCCCCTCCTGTATCCTACCCCACTTTATTTTTCTGTAAAATTTGGAGGGCTTCTTCCAGTACAATGTTTTGACAGATGAGGTAGAGTCTGGGGGGTTTTCAAGACTCTGTATGTGTCCATGTGACTGTTTTCACAGCCAGCAGACTCTGTCCCACCAGTGCCAGAGGGACAGGCTCCTTTCCAGTTACATACTTGGGGGTCTGAACTCCAACTCTCAACGCGTTCAGTTTTTGAAACTCCAGTGCTCAAGGTCAGTGTAAGGTGGGGAGATCCAGGACTGGCCAGCTCTGGAAGATGAGGAAATCAGCCAAGTCTGACTTCAGGACCTCCCACTTCCTCTGCCTGTCAAGCCCTAAGGACCATTTTTGGCTTCTCTTGCCTCCCCCATCAAAGTCTGTTTTCAGGAAAGGCTATGAGATGACATATCTCTGTGTTCCTTTCCCAGAGGGTAAATCATAGAACTGAGAACTGTCAGAACTGAGAGAGACCTTAGAACACAGAACAGAAAATGTCAGAGCCTTGGGGGACCTTCGACTATGGGAGGCAACTTAGAGGTCAGTTAGTCCAGTGGTTCTCAAAGTGTGATCTCAGGACTTAGGTAGCCCCAAGACCTTGTCAGTGAGTCCTTGGAGTCAAAACTAGTTTCATAATAATAAAACTTAACTTCTAACATAGTAAATACCAATAAATATAGCCCACAGAAATAAAAACTTTTTTTGAGAGAGAATGTTTGATCATTTTTAAGATCGTAAAGGGGGCCTGACAAGCAAAAACTCTGAGAACTGCTGATCTAGTCCAATCTTCTCATCTAATAGATAGCTCAGATAAGGAAGTAATGTGCTGAGGACCACATGGCTGGTGTGTGACATAGCAGGACTAGACCTCATTTTCTCTTACAAGACCTTGCTTTTTGTTCTCATCTCTTGTTAGGGAAAAGAAGTCTCTGTTCCTTTTTAAAAGAATCCCAGAAAATCCCAGAGTCATAATGTAGATGAAGGAGAGGAGCATTATCTCAGAGACCCTCCAGAGATAGCTGACCCTGGAACCAGAGCCAGCTCTGATTGAGTCCTTTTCTTATGCTAGGTCAGGACAAAGTTTTCTCAACTGGGCATCTTTCCACTTAGAAAAGGAGTTTCCTAAAAACAACTAAGGGAGTGTCACTGTTGTGGATGAGATCAACCCTCTCCTGGCTGTCCACTCCTCAAACAAGAAGAACAGGAGGGAGAAGATGCCTCTGGGGAAAACTCTGCCATCCTTGGGGCTTCACTAGGGTAGTAATAACACAGTGGCCTGCACATGCAATGCCTTCTAGAGTTTACAAAACCCTTCATGGCTTCTAAAATGCTTCACAATTAACAAGAGAATTTACAGATGACAAAGCCCTTTCTAGCTTCATAGGGCTCATAGGCTTTAAGACTGGAAGAGGTCTTGGAAATCATTGTCACAACCCCAGGCCATGTAATAATCAGTTGAAGGAAATGGGCCTACTTATCCTAGAGAAAGAAAGATCTGGCTGAGGATTTGGGCGCCTGGGGTGAGGACACAGTATTACTGTCTTCATGTACTTGGAGGTCTGCTTCTAGAATAAGAATTAGATTCGTTCTGCTCTGGGCTCAAACTAGAAGTAATTTCCCCTCCAGGGGATTTTGGCTCCCTGTAAACAAAAAAACTTCAGCTCTCCATGCTCGATCAATCAATAAGCATTTCTTAAGAAACTACTATGTGCCAGACACTGTGTTAAGCACTAGGAATGCAAAATGAAGCAAAAGATAGACCCTGCCCTAGAGGAGCTCACAATCTAATGGGGGGGGGGGGACACCACATGCAAACAAATATGTACAAAGCAAGTATGTGCAAGATAAATAAGACATAGCATCGGTAAAGTCTTCCTATACAAGGTGTGATTTTATTTGGGACTTCAAGGAAGGTGGGGAGATCAGCAGCCTGGGCAGAGGGGGAAGATCATTCCAGGCATGGGAGAATGCCAGAGAAAATGCCCAGATCCAAGAGACTGCAGCTCTTCCATGAATGAATAAATGAATGATAAAGCACGTGTTAAGTGACCTCTATCTACCAGACACCTGGCTCAGCACTGAAGTCACAAATATGAGTGATCAATCTAGACGTTGTCTCCAAGACTCTTCCATTCTAATGGGCTAAGTCTTACCCAGTAAGACAACACATAGAGAAGATAGAGAAAGGAAGAGGAATGGCCAGAGAGTGATCTAGAGATTCTCATTAAGCTCATATATCAGACATTAGGGTTTCAGGAGCTGAGTCCAAGGCTCTGATGGGAAAGCAAGGGGGAGAATGAGGAGGATGGTGGGAGTGCCTAATATTTTGGAGGCATGGTACTATACACTGGGGATGCAAAGATAAAAACGAACTACTTCCTCCTCTCAAGGAGTTTACACTTTTCTAGGGGTAACAACATATGCAAAGATAAAATATTTTGGTAGGTGGTTGCCCCTGAGCTGATCTTTGAAGGAGGCTAGTGTAGCCCATTTAAGCTTTGAACTTTCCCAACTCCTGCTCTCACAGTTGAGTCTCAGATTCTTGCGTGAAGTCATATCCCCTCCTCAGGGCTCTAGGGGTACCCCTGAGGAATTGGGAATAACTTTCTAAGACCATTGGCTCAAGCCCCAATAGGTGTGTTCCCTGTCACTACCCAAGCTAATCAGTTCAGAATCAATTTAATCACCCAACTGTAAATAGTTTTTAAGAAGGAGTATTTATTAAGGTGGGAGAGTAAGAGCAATTGGTGCAAAATATCTCCTCTCAAATCTAACACATTCTCCCATAATCACAGAGTCCAGGAGAAAGCATGTTAAACCTAAGTTTCAAACTCTAAGGAACACAATGGAACAAAAAGGTAATTCCCAGCTCCTGGTTGCTGGTACGCCTTTTCTCTCATTTATGGGGTGCTCTAGAAATTCACCTTACCCTGAGGTGTGTGGTGGAGTCAGCTTGAATCAACTTATAAGAGCCACTTGTTAAATTTTCAACATAAGCATTTCTATCTCAGAAATTTTCAAACATTGCAAATCCTGATCAATGATTTTGTTAATTGTTTAGACTTCAGAAAATGGTGGAGAAAATTATAATAATGCAGATTAATCTTATTTTTTTTTTTCAGAGAGCTGCTTGTTAACATTTACCTGTATAGCAATGACCTTATATATGGTATGATTTCTTTGCTGGGTTCCTTGTAGAACTATGGATTTATATCCAGTCTGTCCTTGGCTCCCAATACAGACAGTCTGGAAACTGATTCAGGGATGGCACTAGGATATTGAAAAGAGAATGGGAAATTCAAACATCCTCTGGACCCTTTGACTCTTGTAAGATCCTCCTCCAGTGACAGTGAGTAGAATGAGTAAGGGAGACCTAAACCAAGGGAAGTGACCTAGACTAAGTAGGACTGGAGCCAATCTCCCCATTACTGTACGAAGCCCTCCTCATAGGCTTTCTGGAGCACTCTTTCTCCTTCTTGTCACTTGCTGGAACTCTTGTAACTAGTTTGATGATTTTATACAGGACTCAGACAGCATGATGGAATTCCTCAGTTAATTGGAACAGACTTCCTGACTGGAATAATTTCACTTCATCTAATGGCTTTCAAAAACTTTTCACACTTAGCTTATGATTGAGATTGATTGATTGAGCATCTTATCACTTATTGTAAGTGAGATGAGTACATTTGATTGATTTACTCAATCACCCCACCCCTATAGTAGGGGTTCTAAGATAAAGAAGTATAGAGGAAATGAATTCCCAGCATTTGGAGCAGCTTTAGCAAACGTGTAAATGCAAGAAACAATTCTGAGTTTGGATAACAATTAGCAAGGCAGTTTGACTGGCATTCAGTTGGTATGAAGAAATAATATGAAATAAATCCATAAAATTAGATTGGATCTAGATATAGAGGATTTTAAATGCCGGATATTTGTACTTCATCCCAGAGACAACAAGGAGTCAGTCAGTAGCATAATAGATAGAGCAATGGGCCTGAAATCAGCACTCTGAATGCAAATTTAGCCTCAGACACTTACTAGCTGCGTGATCCTGGGCAAGTCACTTAATGGCTGTTTGCCTCAGTTTCCTCAACTGTAAAATGGGGATAATTTTATTAACACCTACCTTCCGAGGTTGTTGTGGGGATCAAATGAAATAATATTTGTAAAGTGCTTAGAACTGGGCATAGGCACAGAGCACATGCTTAATAAATGCTTGTTTCCTTCTTTCCTTCCTTCCTCCCTCCCTTCCTCACATCTTCCCTTCCTTCCTTTCTTCCTTCCTTCCTTCCTTCCTTCCTCCCTTCCTTCCTTCCTTCCTTCCTTCTTTCCTTCCTTCCTTCCTTCCTTCCTTCCTCCCTTCCTCCCTTCCTTCCTTCCTCCCTTCCTTCCTCCACTGAAGATTTTTCTCATCTTTCTAAAAATATTTTTCCAATTACACATAAAAACAATTTTTAACCTTCACTTTTTGCAATTTGGAATTACAAATTTCCTCCCACCCTCCTTCTCCCCTCATTGAGAAGGCAGGCAATTTGACAAAGGTAATACATGTCCAGTTGTGCAAAACCTGTTTCCATATTAGTCATGCTGTCCGCTGAAGATTTTTGAGCACGAGAGTAATGTGTGAACTCTGCCTTTTAAAAAAATAGCATTTTGGCAGTTATATAGTTTGGAGAGGAGAGAAACTGGAAACAAGAAGACCAAAAAAAAGTCTATTGAAAAAGTAAAGGTGATAGGAGGGGAGAAAGGCCTGAACTACAATAGGGGTGATCTGAGTAGGAAGGAGGTTGGCATTGGGTGCAGGAGAATAAGAGATTGGAATGAAAACTTGGGTTTGGGGTGAGGGATAAAAAATGCCTTTGAAGTTACAAACTTGAGTGAAAGAGCATGACTCCTTAGACACAAATAGGGATATTTGGAGGAGAAATGGAGCTGGCTGGCTGGGTGGTGGTGATAGTGGTGGTGGTAGCGTGTGTATGTGTGTGTGTGTGTGTGTGTGTGTGTGTGTGTGTGTGTGTGTGTGTGAAGATAATGCATTCTATTTTAGACACAAGTTTGAAATAATGTCACTTAGAGACATTTAGCACACATTCATGACACAGCATGAGTTCAGAAGTGATTACGGAGCATATATAGACTATGATTATAGTACATACATTATAGATACATACATACATATTGATACATATAGATACATATATGGATTCAGTTTTCTCCCTCAGTTTATAGTATTTATATGTATGAATATATATAACATGTATGTGTTATACATTCACATATATAAATATAATATATTTACTTATATAATATAATATATTCACATATAATATATATGCATAATACACACTGGTATATGTACTATGTCTGTGTATATATATGTATACGTGTGTATGTATGCATACACATATGTATTTGTGCATAGTCTCCCATGCTTAGAATGTATTCTCTCCTCACCTCTGCATCATATAATCTATACTTTCCTTCAAAGCTCAGCTCCAGCACTGCCTCCTGGAGAAAGCCCTTCCTGACTCTGTCCTCCTCCCCCATCTCTTGTGTTACTCCCCCCAATTATTCTATGTTTATACTTTTATAGATCCTTCTTTATAGTTCTCTTTTTGGGTGTTTACTCTGACAAGTACATATAGGGATTGTTCCATTTATATGTCTCTGTGTCTTTAGAGCTCAACACTTAACGAATACTTCTTGGTGAACTGATTAATAACTGGTAGGTACCCTGGAACAGAGAAGAAAGAAAAAACATAAGTTATAGATATTTGTATATAAATTATATATACTATATATGTTTACCTATATTTATATAAACTCTGAGGAAGATGAAAACTGAATCTATGTGAACTGGAGAGCTCATAAACAATGAATAAATGCTTGTTGAATGAATGAAAAGTGAGTATAGAAAGAGAAGAGGGCGCAGGACAGAGCCCTGGGGAATGTCCATGCTTGGGAAGCAGAAGTCGGGGATGACTGATCAAAGAAAGCCATGAATGTGTGGCCAGATAGGTAAGAGTAATGTCGTAGAAAGCAAGGAGGGAGAGAGTATCCTAGGACAGGGGCTGGCCAACTGTCAGAAGCTGCTGCGAGGTTAAAAGGGATAAGAATCAGAGAACATCACCTGGATTTCACAGTTTAGAGAGTCTTAGTTACTCTGAAGAAGACAGTGTTAGTTCAATCATGGGGTCAGAAATGAGTGGGAGTGAAGAAGCAGAGACAGCAAATTTAGATGATTTTTTTCCTCTGGGAGTTTGTCTTTGAAAAGGTGGAAGAACATGGAATGATAGGGTGAAGTGAAGTTTCGTTTCAAAGATAGAGGAAGACTAAATATATTTGAAGGAGTGGGAAAGAATATAGGGAGAAACTGGAGTGTGGAAGGGAGAGAAGGGGAAGGGAGAAAAAGGAAGGAGGGAAAGGATGGAGTCAGGTGAGAGAATGATTGGTAGGGCAAATTCCCAGAAGAGACAGAGATGGAATGAAGAGCACGAGGACAGTTGGTTGGCTGTGTGTGTGTGTCTTCATTGTTTATTTGAGGGCACTAGTAACACACACTGATGTAATTAGGAAATTAAGGTCATAAAAGCTTAAATTTCTATAAAGATTTGAAGTTACCTAGCACTTTCCTCAAAAACACCCTAAGTGTGAGAGAGTAGATATTATTACCCCCATTTTAAAGAGGAACAAACTGAGGTTTAGAGAGGTTAAAGGATTTGTCCAAGGCCACCCAATTAGCAATCAGTTGTTTTGGGATCTGAAGCCCAAGCTTTCTGACTCCAAATCCAAGACTCTGTATCACACCACAAGCCCACCGCAAAGATAGAGGATTTGATTGTTCATTTGCCTGGTTGGTTGGTTGTTGTCCTTCGTCTTTGAAGAGGACCAAAATGACATCACCATGATAAAGTGAAATTTCAGTGCATCCGACTGTGGCTGATCAAATCAATACAAGCTCAGAATGCTCTGCCACAGGTTGGGCGCAGATAGTTCATGTGAATATCTGGGGTGGATATCCCAAATTTGCACATCCTGCATTTACTTTTTGCCTGGTGGTAAGTGTTTGGACTCCATCACCTCCTACTGAGACGCCTTTTGGCCAAGGTTCTCTGGTTGTTCCAACAATGACTTCAATGGCCAAGTGACTTGGGGCTGTTTGCTCAGCTTTGAGAACAGGACATTCTGAGCTCAGCCTCTGATGAAATTGCAGGGATCTCATTGAACCTTGCTTGTATGGAGAACTTATGAGGTCATGAGTTATAGACCAAGAATAAAAGCCCAGTCATCATTACTCTGGGGCCTGCCAAGGCTTGCCCATTCCTTGTTCAGAAGAGAAGAGCCTGACTGGGGAAGAAGGCTTACCTGATGCATTTTTTCAAATATGCTTGTCTTAAGCTTGCTAGGGTTCTCTGGAAACTTGCTAGAGCGTACTGGAATTTTTTCAAGGTTCTGGACAATTCAATTAAATAAATGTGTTAAATGCCCACTGTATGCTGGGCCCTAGAAGAGATACAAAGTGTAGGTTCATAGATTTAGAGCTGGAAGAAACCTAAGAGATGACTTATTCCAACTCTCTCATCTTACAGTTGAGGCAGAACCAAGATTTGAACCCAAGTCTTTTGACTCTAAATTAAGGATCCTTTTCACTGTACCACATTATTTCTAGATCAAGTAGTCCCTGGCCTCATGGAAACTTACACTCTAGTAAGGGATACCATATGTATATATATATACGTATATATATGTATTAGTATAATATGCTAATGATAGGTGTATTAGGGTCAAACAAAGTTCTTTATGAAGTCCAAAGGGAAAACATATTCCTTACTGGGGATGCAGTTAGATTGGAGAAGTTAGACTATGCCTCACAAGATATTAAGGCAACAGGCAGGAGAAGTGTGCCCCCATGGCACTCACCAGCACTTTAAAGGAGAGAGATGAAAACAATTTAACAACAACAGGGGAGGCAGCCTGGTCTAGCAGGAAGAATCCTGGAATGGAAGTCAAGAGACCAAGGTTCTAGTTTTGCTTCAACCAGTAACCAGATGGACAAATGACATGTCTTTGGGTCTCATTTTCCTTATCTGTAGTAAAATGAGAGGGTTAATTGAGATCAGGGTTGCTTAAAGAGTTATCTGTGAACCTGTGTTTTGTTTGGTTTTTTAAAAAAATATTTTGGTAACTGTATTTCAATAAAATTGCTTTCCTTTGTAATCTCCTATATTTTGTTTTATGAATATAGAATCATGATGTTGAGAAGGAATCTATAAGCTTTTCCAATAAAAAAGAGATTATGAACCCTTAGTCTAAATTGTCTCTTAGGACATGTAAAACCCTGACATTCTATGTTATAAGACACTTTCCAGTCTAACAACTTTCGTTTGTAGACCCTTCCCAGCTCTGACATTCTTTTGCCTATGTTCCAGGGTATCGACCACCTATTCATCAGCAGCTTTCATTAGGTGCTTGAGTCTGGCACTGTGCTTGGCCCTGGTGGTAGACATAAATGGAATATATCAAAGTATATACATATGTACATATATACGTATATGTATATGTATATATGTGTGTATGTGTACACTCAAAATTACCTTGTATTTAGTGTGTACGTATATACACTAAATACAAGATATATATGCATACACTATATATACTACATATAAACATATACACTAAATACAAGGTATATATATGGATATACACATACACACACACACACACACACACACACAGCACAAGGTAATTTTGAGTAAAGACACTAATAACTGAGCTTTGAAGGAAATCCCCAAAGCATAAGAGGCAGAAGTGAGAAACGGGTACATTCCAGACATGAGATGTCTTATGCAAAGACGTGGGACTGGGAGATAGTATGTCATGTGAAGAACTACAAGAAGGAAAGATAGGAATGATAGGAGGTTATAGACAGATTACATAAAGGAATTGAAGAGTTCTTGATCAAGGAAGTGAAACTCTTTTGGGTGACAAAGTGATCAAGGGAATGTCAATATATATGCTGAATTCTCTTAATCTCTGGACAGTGGTGGGATTGTAGAGAAAGACTATGAAGTGGCCACTGAACTCCTTGATGAAGAGGGAGACTGACCTGAGGGCCAGTTCAGATGTCTGCCACCAGGATTTGGATTAGGCAAGATATCTGAAAGGAGTGAACCACCAAGGAAGAGAAGGTAACGTGGGCACAGTACTTGACACATGGTAAATGCTTGTAGAATGCTGACTGAGTCACTTTGTCAGTCAACAAACATCTATCAACACACCTACTGTGTGCTAGGAACTGTGCAAAGTACTGGGGATACAAAGAAAGACAAAAGACAGTCCCCACTTTCAAGAAACTCACAGGCTGATTAGAGAGAAAACATGAAAATAAATCTTCATTGTTTTTGTTCAGTCATTTTGAGTCATGTCTGATTCTCCATGACTCCATTTGGGGTTTTAGTGGCAGAGATACTGGAGTGGTTTGCTATTTCCTTCTCCAGCTCATTTTACAGATGAGAAAACTGAGGCAAACAGTTAAGGTTAAGTGATTGGTCCAGGGGTCATACAGTTACTAAGTGTCTGAAGACAGATTTGAACGCATAGAGATGAGTCTTCCTGACTCCAGGCCCAGTGCTCTATCCATTGCACCACCTTGCTGCTCTCTAACTACGTACTTATACAAAAAAGTCATCTACAGAATAAGTGGAAGACTTTGATCAGAAAGAATGCACTACCACTAAGGAGGATTAATAAAAGCTTCTTGTAGAAGGTGAAATTTTATCTGAACTTGAAGGAAACCAAGGAGTCAGCATCTGGCAGTGACTATGGGGTATTAGTCCTGTGCATGTGGCCCTGAGGTCTCTCTCTCCCTACCCTTATTCATTGCTAAATGCAGTTGAGAGCATCTCCCCAAGACAGTACCTTTGGGACTAAGATAAAAAAGGTACAACTGATACTATAAAGGATGGCCAGGAATTCAGTGTCTCCTATGGGGAGCCAGGTCTCTGTAAATGGCATAAGACAGAAGGAGCATGAGAGGAAGGGGTCTCCAAGGACTGGATGTTTGTTAATGATCAAACCAGGAGACAGAAGCCACAGCGGAAGGGGCTGACAGAGCTGGCCTGGGACATAGGACCAGGTTTGTACTCTACATTCCTTCCAGTTTTGACATTGGAGAATTAGAGTACTTTCCAAAGGGTAGGAAAAGTTTAAGTGTCTCATTAGGTGAAGAATCTAAATGATATCCTTTGTTAAGCTTTGATCTGGGCAGTCCTTATAGAGGATAGACTGTTTGCCTTCCTTATCTTTGAACTGTTGGAGTGAGAGTGAGCTCTTTGAACAGTAAGTGAGAGAGGTGGATCCCTCCTCTACTCCTGCATTTGCTCACAGCGGGCAGCTAATAAGGAGAAGGTCTCTAATCTGACTATATTCAGTCACAGAATCACACTGAATATCAGAGCTAGAAGGAAATTTAGAAAAAGAACACAATAATCATCTCGTACAGATGGAGAAACCAGGTTCAGAAATGGAAAGGATAATTTGCTTCATGATGAGTAAAAGCTCTGTCTGGGGCATTGGACTGATTCTACCCCCAGTCCATGGCTGAATCCTGACTCAGACCACTGACTAAGCCCTTACTCCCAGTCCTTATATTTAGTTCGGCCCCTCAACCCAAGCTGTCCAAGAAACGCGTAGTGATCTGACCTTGGCTCCAAATTCAGTCTTGAGTCTGGTCTCAAACTGAGCTTTAATCCTAAACCAGAGGTTCTTAATTCAAGGCAAATGAAGTTGTTTTTTAAAGTTTTCTTAATAACTACATGTATTCCAATATAATTGGTTTCCTTTGTGACCTGCTTCTTATTTTACTTATTTAAAAAATTTTATTTTGATGAGGGAGTCATAGGTTTCACTTGACTGATGAGTCCATGTCACAAAAAAAGGGTAAGAACTTCAGGCCTCAAATGACCCTCCATCCTGAACCTGATCGCAGAGTGATCCTTCACCCCATTCTTATAATTAACTTTGTGGGGCAACTAGGTGGTGCAGTAGACAGAGCACCAGTGCAGGAGTCAGGAGAACCTGAGTTCAAATCTCACCTCAGACACTTGACACTCACTAGCTGTGTGACCTTGGGCAAGTCACTTAACCCCAACTGAATCATCCTGGGTCATCTCTAGTCATCCTGATGAATATCTGGTCACTGGATTCAGATGGCTCTGGAGGAGAAGTGAAGCTGGTGACCTGCACAGCCCTCCCTCACTCCAAACAAAGTCAAGTGCAAGTCATGTCATCATTTCTCTGATGGCATAGTCTTCTTCAGCAATGAAGGACAAACACACTCATAATTAACTTTGAACCTTCTTTCCCCAAGACGGCACTACTTATACTGACTCACCGATGGGTACAGTTTATTACTAAGGGAAACAGATGAGTGTAGATGATTTGGTTTTAAACCATTTCTACCAGAGTGAAGAGACAGAAGTCAAATTGTGTGTTAAAAATGCTTCAACATGATAATTATTTTGAAATATCAGGATAACTATCACAAAGAAGAGAGATTTGAGTTATCTTTGTAGTCTGAAAGGGCAAAACTCAGAACATGATAGGGTGGGTGGGAGTGAGGTTGATGTTACAAGGAGTCAGATTCCAGATCAAAATCCAGAAAAGCTTTTTAACAGTCAGAGCTAGAGTTGTCTTGTAGCAAAAACCCTGTCTAGAGAGGTCAGAAATTGTGGCAGAGATGCTACAGAAGCTGTTGGTGCAAGATGGTTTGGGTGAGATGGCCTGAACTCCTTTTGCATTCTGCAATTCTCACAATCCATGATTCCATGCTTTTAAGACTATACAATTCTTTAATTCTAATGTAGTAACTGCTCTGGAATCTTCTCCTCACAATTCACACCCACATGTGTCCCCAGGAGGTTGACCCCAGGTTCAGAGGTACTCTGAGCTCAAATTCAGGAGTGTTCAGTCAATGTTTTAACCTTTAATAGTCAATCAATAAATGCAAATAGCTCAAAGCAAAGGCATTTATTTACAAAGATAAGTAAAAGCCATTTTCCAATAGTGTCCAACACTTTGTAACCGCATATGGAGTTTTCTTAGTAAAAAAAGTGTAATGGTTTGCCATTTCCTTCTCCACTCATTGTATAGCTGAGGAAACTGAGGCAAACAGGGTTAAGTGGTTTGCCCAGGGTCACACGACTAGGAAGTGTCTGAGACCAGGAAGATGAGTCTTCTTGACTCAGACCCAAAGCTCTATCCACTGTGCCACCTGGTAAGTACAGTGGCTCTAAAATTCTCCCCTCCTAAATCTGGGGCACATTTCTCCATGAATATGCACTGTCAATGGAAAGAATTAGCAGTATAGATAAGGAATACTTGTAATGAGGTGCACACATAAGGTGTATACAGGAGAGCAAGGCTTCTCATATCCCTGGCACTGCAGGGCCCTGAGGTCCTTTCCTTCCTCATGGCGTTCTGATAGTTCTCTCTGAGCTGAAACATCTGTTTGGCAGGTCACTTTGCTGGGCTGCTTGGGGCTGCTCTATTCTTTTTATTTTCCAATTTATTTATTTATTTGTTTTCAATTTTCAACAATCACTTCCATAAGTTTTAAATTTTCTCCCCTCCCGAAGATGGCATGCAATCTTATACGGGCTCTACACATATATTCCTATTAAACACATGTTACATGAAAGAACTAAAATGAATAGGAGAAAGTATGAGTAAAACTAAACAAAAGCAAACATAACAAAGGAGAATACAGTCTGCTTCATTCTGTGTTCTGGCTCCATAGCTCTTTCTCTGGATGTGGATGGCATTTTGCATCATGAGTCCTTCGGAAATGTTTTAGGTCTTTGCCTTGTTGTGGAGGACCACGTCTGTCAGAATCAGAGAGAGATAGAGAGACAGAGAGAGATATAGAGAAGCAGAGAGACAGAGACAGAGAAAACAGCTCTTGAGTCCAGCAATTCCTCGTACTAGGGACAAATGACTTGTGATTGAGCCATAGATGCCTCTCAGGCCAGATGCCATCAGAGGCAAGCAGGCTGCAGTGGCTTTCTTCTATTTCTGAACATAGAATCTAATCCAATTCATTTGCAGGTGTTTTCTCAGGAACTGGGCTATTAATGTGTTGTCTCCTGCAGGGGGAGGTGGGGGGAGGCCGGAGACTGGGGCTGGCAGAGCTCGGTGGGAGCAGGCTGCAGGCTGTTCTGCTGATTCCTGTCAGTGTGGGAGTCCTTTCTTCACCTTGGGAATGGATGGGAACCTGTACCAAGGATCTTAGGGCTCCAGCAGCCTCACTCCTCAGCATCATTAATCCTGGCACCTGGCCCGGACTGATTGCAAATTATTCTGAAACAAATCTCAGTAATACAAAGGCTCAAATTTCCACAGTACTTCAGAGTTTATAAAGTGTCTTCCCTCAGAACATCCTTGCAGGGGTGGGTAGTGCAGGCACTACTGCCCCATTTTTATAAAAGAGGAAACTGAGATTCAATGATGGTAAGTGAACTGTGCAAGGTCACAAAGACAGCCACAAATGTGGCTGCCACAACTTTAGCCACATTTTCTTCATTTTAGAAGTGCTTTTCTCTCCATCTTGGTGCTTCTCCCCATCTACTGCTGCTTCCCAACTGCCTACAAGCATACCTATGTTTCCCCCATCCTCAAAAAACCCTCACTTGATCCACCCTCCCTAATAATGATTGTTCCATATTCATATCTTCTGCCCTTTGTGGCAGAAGGGCCACCTACAATAGGGGCCTTTACTTGCTTTTTTTTTTCACTCTCTTCTTAATTCTCCACAGTCACTAAGGATCTCATTAATTGCCACATCCATCAGTCTTTTCCCAATTATCATTCTTCTTGACATTTCTGCATGCCCTGACACTGTCAATCACCATTTTCTTGATATATTCTTCTCTAGGTTTCTGGAAACACTATTCTTTCCTGGGTATTCTTCTACCTGTCTGGCTGTTCCTTCTCAGTCTCCTTTGCTAGATCTTCCTTCAGCTCATGCTTGCTTAATCGTAGATGGCCCCAAGGACTCTGTCTTAAGACCTCTTCATTTCTCCTCTTCACGCACACATTTATTTATATAAATATGTATGTATACATACATACATATATACACCATACATACAAATACATATCATGTATATGGCATAGGTGTATATATTACATATAGTTTCTATGTGTGTATGTATATACACATATATGTTAATTGTTTATGCTGTTTGGAAATCTAACCCTTATCAGAGAACACACAAATTTTTTTCCCCCATTTAACCACTTCCCTTCTTATCCTAGGTACATTAATGTTGCTTGCGTAGAAGTTTTTCAGTTTTGTGTAATCAAAATTATCTATTTTATTTTTTTATAAATCACTCTATCCCTTATTTGATTAAGAATTCATCATCTACTCGGGGTAGCCAAGTGGAGCCATGGTGCACAGAGTGCTGGGCTTGGAGTCAGGAAGACTCATTTTTGTGAGTTCAAATCTGATCTTTGATACTCACTAGTTGTGTGACCCTGAGCAAGTCACTTAACCCTGTTTGTCTCAGTTTCTCATCTACAAAATTAAGTGGACAAGGAAATACTAAACCACTCCAGTATCTTTGCTAAGAAAATCCCAAATGGGGGCATAAAGAGTCTGAAACAACTGAACAATAAAACATCTCTGACCCATAGGTGAGAGTTCTACTTTTCTATTTTTTTAGGATGACCTTTAGCAATAAAGTCAGGTGTCCATGTTCATATGGGCTACTTGTGCCCAATCTGTGGCAGAGCCTTCTGACCTCATATTGGGCTGATCAGCCACAGTCGGACACATTGTACCTTGACTCCAAAATAACGATGTCATTTTGGTCCTCTTTGAGAATAGACAATATATATCCCCAAGTAAATACCAAATTAGAAATACTGAAAACCAAAAGTGAGACTAATAAAATTGAAATTAGGAAAACTATTGAACTAATAAATAAAATAGTTGGTTTTATGAAAAAACCAATAAAACTGATAAACCTTTGGTCAATTTGATAAAAAAAAAAAAGAATGGACAATATAATCAACCAATGTATCCATGTAGAATGTATTGTGGAATATGGTATAAGGTATTGGTCTAAGCTTAATTTCTGCAGACTGCCTCCCAGTTTTTCTAGCAGCTTCTGTCAAGTAGAGGGCTCTTTCCTAAGTAATTAGTGATTTCCTATTAGTTGGATATTGGGTTATTGAGTCTCACTGTTGTTGATCCTTCCTTGTTGTATCCATTTCATTGATCTACCTGTCAATTATTTTAACCAGTACTAGGTGATCTTGATGATGTTGCCTTATTTTCAAATCCCTTTTCTCCCTTCTTCCCTAATTCTTTCATTATTTCTTTTGATATTCTAGGTCTTTAATTTTCCCAAATGAGTTTTGTTATTATGTTATTAAGTTATATAAAGTATCCCTTTGATAGTTTGGTATAGTATTAAAATTATAAATTAATTTTATTATTACTTTTACTATGACATTATTATATTTGTGATCATGATCATGGCCCAGTCATAATCACTGCAGACTCTGCCAGATATCTAAGTTCTTTATTTCTTTAAGGAGCACATTGTAATTAAATTTATACAAATCTTTTGTATTCTTTGATAGATTGATCCCCAGATACTTTATTCATTTTGTAGTTATTTGGGATGGAATTTCCTTTTCTATTATTGCCTCTTGTATTTTATCATCATTATGATTAGTTTTGTAAGTAAAAATTTTATTTTATAGTCTGAAATGTTGACATTATTAATTATCTTGTTTAGTATCTTTGGTGATTTTCTAGGATTTTCTAAGTAAATCATTATATTAGCAGCAAGTAAAGACAGTTTTATCTTAATGTTACCTATCTTTACGACGTTAATTTCTTTCTTCTGTCTTACTGCTATTGCTAGCTTTTCCAGAACTATGTAAATAATAGTGGGGAGAGTGGGAATCCTTGCTTGACTCCCATGTTTGCCGAAAGCTTCTAGAGTATGTACCCACATTGCATCTGATGTTGGCTTTTGGTTTTGGATAAAACTTTAAAAAGTCTCTCTAGGAGCATATATACTGAAGAGTTTTTAGTATAAATAAACGTTGTTCCTTGCCACTGACTTTTCTTCGTTGATAGAGATAGGCATGTGGTTTTGGATGTTGTGTATTTTAATATGACTAATTATGTAGATTCTTTTCCTAATATTGAATTATTGAATCCTTAGTATAAGTTTAACTTGGTTGTGGTGAATGATTTCTTGGATGAATCACTCACTGTAGTCTATCTGACAGGATTTTATTTTAAAATTTTTAATTGATATTCATTAATGACATTCATGTATTGTTCTGTGCTTTAGCATCCCCTCATTTAGGTATTAGGATTATCTCATAAAAGAAGCATGGGCGTTCACTTTCTTTCTCCATTTTTGGAATAATTTGTGAGGCATGAGTACTAATTATCCTTTTAATATAGGGTAAATGAAATAAATAAACAAACTGATCCAACCATTGTGGAGAACAATTTGGTATTATGCCCAAAGAGTTATTAAACTACCTATACACTTCGACCCAGCAATACCACTACTAGGTCTATTTCCATAGATGATAAGGGGAAAAGGAAAAGAAACCATATGTTCTAAAATGTTCAAAGTAGCTCTCTTTGTGGTGGCAAAGAGCTGGAAACTGCAGGATTGCCCATCAGTTGGAGAATAGCTGAACAAGTGGTGGTATATGACTATGATGTGCTATGAGAAATGGGGAGCTCAATGATTTTAGAAAAACATGGAATGATGAAATAATGAAGAGTGAAATGAACAGAAACAAGAGAAGATTATACACAGTAACAGCAATATTGTTTTAAGAATGATTTTGAGTGAACAGGTCATTTCAACTATTATAAATATCCAAATTAACTATCCAACAGACAAATGAAGGAACATACTATCTGCATTGAGAGAAAGAACTGATAAATAGATAGAATAATCTTACGTATGTATGTATATGTGTATATGTATATATATGTGTACACACACACACACACATATATATATATATAAATTTGTATCTAATTGTTACCATCTCTACTGTGGTGGGGGGAGGGAGGGAAAAAAAAGAAAAGAAAGAGTAAAGAAATTTACATAACTATTGTTATATTTAAAAGAAATAGCAAATTATATATAGTAGATTTATAGTTTCATGTGTAATCATCCTTTTGTTATGAAAATGCTTGTTTTATTTCAAAAACAGAAAATAAAATTTAAAAACTTGATAAATATACATCAGCACCAGATGTTTATTTCCTTGTTGGCTCCTTTACAACTAGTTCTATTTCCTTATCTGAAGTTGAATTATTTAAGATGTTCATTTGGTCTCCTTTTAGTTTGAATATTTTATGTTTTTGAAGGCATCCTCTATTTTTTCTGTGTTCTCAGTTTTATTAGTATAAAACTGTATGTAGGAAGTGCTAGTAATCCTTTTTATTTCTTCTGATTTCATATAGATTTTTTTTCACCTTGTTCATTTACTACTTTGTCGATTTGATTGTTCACCTTCTTTGTAATCAGATTAACTAAAGGTTTACCAATTTCATTAGTCTTTTCAAAGAACCAGCTTTTCATTTTATTTATCACTTCTATATACTTTTTTTGGTTTCCAGTTTATTCCTCTCTAATTTTAACATTTCATTTTTTGTGCTTATTTTAGGTTTGTTTATTGGATGACTTTCTTAAAAATTCATGTTCTCTTCCCTAATCTTTTCTTTTTATATTTTGTTAAATACGAGTTTGTGGGGGGGAGGAGCCAAGATGGTAGAGTAGAAAGATACACATATGGTAGCTCCAAACCCACAGCCCAAAAAAATACTGGTAAAGAAGAACTCCCAACAAATTCTGGAGCAGTGGAAGCCACAGAACAATGGAGTGGAGGAGATTTTTGTTCCAGAGAGCCCTGAAAAACCAACACCAAAAATCCATTGCACACCAGACTGGAGTGGAGCCCAGCCCTGGCTTGGCCACGCGGCACCAAGAGGAGCAGACCCGAGCAGGCTTCAGGGACAGAATCTCCAGGGGCTGAGCAGGTCCCTCCACCCACAGGCGGCAAAGGTCAGTGAGAGGGGCTTTTCAGTTCGTGGAGAGGGGAGTGGGGTGTCCCCATAACTCAGGCCCCCTTGGGAGGCAGCAGCAGAGGGGAGCTCCCAGAGCAGACAGGAGCCCGGATCCATTGTTGAAGGTCTCTGCATAAACCCCCTGAGGGAACTGAGCCCTGTTCAGCAGCCCTGCCCCACCTGAGGACCTGAACTTAATCTCACACTGAATAGCAGCCCCGCCTGCCGAAGCCCTAAGGCTGGGAAGCAGCATTTGAATCTCAAACCCCAAGCGCTGGCTAGGGGCATCTGGAGGCATGGTGGGTGTGAAGAGGACACTCAGAAGTCAAGTAACCTACTGGGAAAATGCCCAGAAAAGGGAAAAAAAAATAAGACCATAGAAGGCTACTTTCTTGGTGAACATATATCTCCTCCCTTCCTTTCTGATGAGGAAGAACAAGGCTTACCATCAGGGAAAGACATAGAAATCAAGGCTTCTGTATCCCAAACAGGCAAAATAAATATTCAATGGGCTCAGGCCATGGAAGAGCTCAAAAAGGATTTTGAAAATCAAGTTAGAGAGGTGGAGGAAAAACTGGGAAGAGAAATGACAGAGATGCAAGAAAAGCATGAAAAGCAGATCAACAACTTGCTAAAGGAGACCCAAAAACATGCTGAAGAAAATAGGAGCTTGAAAAATAGGTTAACTCAATTGGTGAAAGAGGTTCAAAAAGCCAATGAGGAGAAGAATGCTCTAAAAAGCAGAATTAGCCAAATGGAAAAGGAGGTTCAAAAGCTTACTGAGGAAAATAGTTCTTTCAAAATTAGAATGGAACAGATGGAGGCTAATGACTTTATGAGAAACCAAGAAATCACAAAACAAAACCAAAAGAAAGAAAAAATGGAAGATAATGTGAAATATCTCATTGGAAAAACAACTGACCTGGAAAATAGATCCAAGAGAGACAATTTAAAAATTATGGGACTACCTGAAAGCCATGATCTAAAAAAAGAGCCTAGACATCACCTTGCATGAAATTATCAAGGAAAACTGCCCTGATATTCTAGAACCAGAGGGCAAAATAAGTATTCAGGGAATCCACTGATCACTGCCTGAAAGAGATCCAAAAAGAGAAACTCCTAGGAACATTGTGGCTAAATTCCAGAGTTCCCTGGTCAAGGAGAAAATATTGCAAGCAGCTAGAAAGAAACAATTCAAGTATTGTGGAAATACAATCAGAATAACACAAGATTTAGCAGCTTCTACATTAAGGGATAGAAGGGAGTGGAATATGATATTCCAGAAGTCAAAGGAACTAGGACTAAAACGAAGAATCACCTACCAGCAAAACTGAGCATAATACTTCAGGGGAAAACATGGTCTTTCAATGAAATAGAGGACTTTCAAGCATTCTTTTTTTTTTTTTTTTTTGAAACGAAGTTGCGAGGAATTATTATACAGGTGTGCTACACTTGGTCACAAAGAAAACAATCAGTCCAGAATGGCCACGGCCCCACGGCACAAACTCCAGGACGCAGGCAGGTTGGTGGAATTGGCCTTCAAAGATGGCATGTCCTTTGGTCGGGAAGGTGTTGGACAGTGGAGCACGTTGTCAGTCAGTGCTTCACGGGGTGGGAGGTCATTCCATCTCTGCTCCTGTGGCCGCCAAGGTCAGCAGTCTGCTTACCTGGACCTCTGCCTCATGTTTCTCCTCTTGCGTTTCAGCCTATGCATTCACTTCTTCCTCTACTTGGCTCTCATGGTGCTAGGAAGGTGAACTTTCAAGCATTCTTGATGCAAAGACCAGAGCTGAAAAGAAAATTTGACTTTCAAACACAAGAATGAAGAGAAGCATGAAAAGGTAAACAGCAAAGAGAAGTCATAAGGGACTTACTAAAGTTGAACTGTTTACATTCCTACATGGAAAGACAATATTTGTAACTCTTGAAACTTTTCAGTATCTGGGTAGTGGGTGGGATTACACACACACACACACACACACACACACACACACACACACAGAACACAGAGTGAATTGAAGAGGATGGGATCATATCTTAAAAAATTAAATTAAGTGGTGAGAGAGAAATATATTGGGAGGAGAGGGGGAGAAATGGAATGGGGCAAATTATCTCTCATAAAAGAGGCAAGCAAAAAACTTTTTAGTGGAGGGGAAAAGAGGGGAGGTAAGAGAAAAGCATGAAGTTTACTCTCATCACATTCCACTAAAGGAAGGAATAAACTGCACACTCATTTTGGTATGAAAACCTATCTTACAATACGGGAAAGTGGGAGAAAAGGGGATAAACAGAGTGGGGGGGATGATGGAAGGGAGAGCAATGGGAGGAGGGAACAATATGAAGTCAACACTCTTGGGGAGGGACAGGATCAAAAGAGAGAATAGAAGCAATGGGGGGCAGGAAAGGATGGAGGGAAATATAGTTGGTCTTGCACAACACGACTATCATGGAAGTCATTTGCAAAACTACACAGACATGGCCTGTATTGAATTTCTTGCCTTCCAGGGGGAATGGGTGGGGAGGGAGGGAGTGATGAAGAGAAGTTGGAACTCAAAGTTATAGGATCAACTGTCGAGTACTGTTCTTGCTACTGGGAAATAGGAAGTATGGGTAAAGGGGTATAGAAAGTTATCTGGCCCTACAGGACAAGGGAGAGGTTGGGGACAAGGGAAGGAAGGGATGATAGAAGAGAGGGCAGATTGGTGAGAGGGGCAATTAGAATGCTTGGTGTTTTGGGGTGGGGGAAGGGGACAAATGGGGAAAAAATTTGGAACCCAAAATTTTGTGAAAATGAATGTTAAAGTTAAATAAATAAATTAAAAAAATAAATATGAGTTTGTAAGTATATGATTTTCTCAAGTACTGAATTAGCCACACTTCAGAAATTTTGGCATGTTTAATGATGATTATTTTTAAAAAATAATTATCATTTCTATGATTTGTTCTTTGTTATTATTTAGGATTCATTGTTAAGTTCCCATTTTGGTTTGTATCTTTTTTTTTGTGCTCCCTGAATTGATTACTAGTTTATTGTGTTATGTTCTATAAAGGATATACTTACTATTTCTCCCCTTCTACATTTATTTGCAATATCTCCATGCCCAATATATGGTCAGTTCTTTTTAAAAAGTTCCGTGTCATGCTGATAAATATGCATACTCTATATTAGTCTCATTTAGAAGACACCATGAATATTTTAGCTCTAATTTTTCAGCAGTTTATTCAATTCTATTTTATTCATTTCTCTTGTATTTATTTTTCTATTAGTCTTCTCTAAAAATGGAGAAAGGGCCACTGAAATCTCCTGTCATTATTATATTATTGCCTACATCACCTTGTAATTTGGCCAATTTTTCCTTTATAAATTTAGATGTGATGGCACTTATAGCATATAAGTTCAATATCAATATTAGCTTGTTGCTTATGATTTCTTTCAGAATAATATAATTTCCTTGTTTATCCCTTTTCATGTTATGAATGTTTTTGTTTTGTCTGATAGCATGATTGCAACTCCTTTTGGACATTTTTTATTCACCTGCTTCATAGCAAGGTTTTTCAGCCATTCATTTTTATTCATTATATGTATTTGTTTTTCAGTGGTGTTTGTTGCAAGCAACATATTGTGGAATTTTATTTTCTTAGCCAATCTGTTGACATTTTTCATTTTAATGGATTTAATCCATTCACATTTAAAGTTATGAGATTTAAGTTGATATTTTCTTCCATTTGTCTCTAATTTTTTTCAGATTAGTATTTCCCCCTTCTTTCTCTGTAAACATAGCATTTTGACACTTCAGCTATTTTAGGTTAATCTACTTTAAGGCAACTCTATTCCTAACAGTTCTTTCACCCTTCACCCTAAAGTCCTCCCACATTTGTTGAATTTCTCTAGTTTCAGAATTTTCTTTTTTACCTGATTGTTTTAATTCTTCCCTTCTTTCCTCTTCTCAGTTTAGTAATTAAGTAAAATCTCCCTTTTTTTCCTCCTATTAGCTTGTTTTTTTCATTCATTTTTAAATGTTCATTTTTTTTTTTGCCTTTTCCTAAAAACAATTTCTTTCCTTCATTATCTTTATTATTTATTTTACATTTCTGTGTCATGGTTGTCTATCTAGATATCTGTTTTTTGATTCATGGCCCTAAGACTTTTTTTAAGTCCTCTTTAGTCTCTATTCCTCATGGAATTGTAGCTTCTAAGGGACCTATTTTGGGTTACCATTTCCAAACAGTTTTTATGTTGCTGTCTTGTAGATCTTACTTCCTGTTCTCCCTTTTTTGTTTTATCTCACTTTTAGAAATACCAGTTCCTATAGGTAAGAGAAAGGATATAGCCCTATGGTAGGAGCTTTCCTGGATGCCTGATTATGCAACTTATTTATCTTTGTTCCCTCCCCCCCCCCCCCCATATTGGTATTTTTTCCTATTTACCATGAAATCTCCTCCCTGTGTCCATGCCTTCCCAGTCTTTGTGGTGTAAATTACTTTCTAATATTCCTCTATTGCTCACTTTCTGACTTCTTTCCCTTTGATGATAATTTCTTTCCATTTCTTTATAAATCCTAAATAGTAACTGTTTCTCTTTTATCCAGGAACCCTGAGCAGCTTCCTCTCCCAGTTTGAATTTTTAAAAACAAATTTATTTAAAGGGGCTATCCCTGGAGTAACTGCTTAAAGAGGCTTATTCATTCAATGGGTGTATCTCACTCAAAGTGAGAATCTGATAAGACCTTAGCCTAAAATGGCCAAGGTCTCACATTGTATCCTGGACCATTTCCAGTCATCCTGATGAATATCTGGCCTCTGGACCCAGATGGCCCTGGAGGAGAAAGTGAGGCTGGTGACCTTGCACAGCCCTCACACACTCAAATCAGAGTCACCTACAAGGCATGTCATCATCTTAATATCATGGTCCTCTTCAAGAATGAAGGACAAACACCATTTCTTTGCATGCTGGGCCTCAAAGCCATCATAGCCTCTGCTAACTTTAGACAATTCTCATTTCAACAGTTTCAGTTTCTGCACTAAGTGACTTCCAGAGGGACAGATCTGGCCCCAGTTAGAAGTTGGCTCTTTCTGTCGGATTAGTAGAGTATCACACAGCCACACACATGTGTCCTGCCCCTCTCCCCATCCTTCTGGTTCTTTGACTGAGCTCTGCTGCAGCACAGAATGTAGTCATACTACTGTCCCAGCAAGTCAGGACAAGGTCCTGTCTTTTGGTTTTCTGGGAGCAGTGAGACTAGGGATGAGGAGTTGAGTTCTGTTGTAAGCTGCAGTGTTAGCTTATGTAGCCCTACCAAAATGTGATGGGTGGTGGGGAAGAGGGTGCTAAGTGAACATTTTAAGTTTAAAGGTTAGCATTAGCCTTCTCTGCCTTTAGATCATCAAATTTTTATTTCATTAGGGTTCTTAGTGCCTCATGAGGACATCTAAAAAGCATTCTCTTGTGAATAATCCCTATTTTAGAGATATTTGGAGTAGAAGGAATTGAAGAAAATGTCTTAGTCTTCTATTTTGTTAGTCATATGACCCAGAAGTATTTTAGTTATATTTTAAACAAATTTTAAAGTTCACTTGGATAAAATGTTTTATGAATAAGGAGAAAAGTTACCTTTGAAAAAAAATCTGGAATTTGAAAAAAAAATAAGATAAGAAGAAGATGATCCTGATAGTCTCATCTTTGGTGCCCTTGATTTGCTTTGTCAAATACAGGGATGGGATTGCACCAGTATATTATCTGGATGCCCTTGTGACCAAGGACTTGCATCAGCCAGGCTGCAGCCTGAGATTACATCCATAACATGTGGCTATGGGCCAGGGCAATACTGAACTAACATACACAGAGATTTGGATCTGTGACCCCATCCTTGTCCTCTAATTGACTCAACCAACTGCATTATTGAAAAAACCAAACCTTCAGATCTAGGTCAATGTCACTCTGGCTGTTTCACTACTGATGCAGTTTTAGCTTTGTTGCTTTTGGTCTGCTTGTGTAGGGAACTTTAGTTGAAGAAATTCCCTCTGCCAATGCAGATGAGCAACTTCTCCACAGTTTTTAGTCTTTGAAAACTGCCTGAGGCACTGAGAGGATGCATGATATGCCCGAGGCATTATGGGAATTCAGGTCTTCCCAAATCCAAGACTGGTCCTTTACTTAATACCTATGCTGACTCTCAAAGTATTGGGATTATTTGGAAAACACACACAGCCCACTTCCTATCCATTTCATGGGTTTGGTTAGGGAAAATTATTCTGCCCTTTAATTACCTTGCACATCACTGACAAAAGAAATGTATTTAATAATCAAATCTGCTTCTCATAGCACTTTTATTTTTCCCCTCACTTATGTGATATTGAGTAGTAGAGTTATTAATGTCTGCATCTTTTCATATTAAGCTGTAGGCTCCTCAGAGTCAAGACCCTCCCATTTTCTCTAAACTGTATCTCCCTTCCTTCCAAGTGCAGTGTTCTACACTGCATAGACCCTTCACAAATATTTGTTACATTGGGCTATATTGTCACTTCATTCACTACCATGTCATTATACCAGCATACTTCCCCCAAGTATAATTTAATTTTATTAGCTAAATCTTTCAAATCACTATTGCCTCCTTACTAATAAGCTAGGCCCATAATACTAATTATTTTAACAAGAGTTCACATTTTTTTGCTTTTTAGTTTCATCAGTTTAAAGCTAGAAGGGAACCTCCCAGACCATTTAGTCCAAGGTCAAGTTAGACCAAGGAGTCCTGAAATATTCAGGGTCCTTTCCTCACTGAGTCAAGGGCTGCACTCCCTATATGTGAAAAGTAGTAGAGGACTTTTATGGATTAGTCCGGTTCATTAGAGAACATGAACAAGAACTTCATGGAACAAGAAAGAGTTCCTGGGTTTCAGTCAACACTTTTGGAAGGAGCTTCAGGGAGTCCACCCATCTAGAACTGGCGATCTGGCACCACAGAATTGTAACTGAAAGGGACCTTAAAGGTCTTCTATTTCAAACTCCTTCATTTTTCAGATAAAGAAACTGAGGCATAGAGAAGTTACATCACTTATCAAAGGTTGTACAGATAGTTAAGTGGCAGTACCGAACTTGAACACTGTCCTTTGACCATAAACTTAACATTCTTTCCACTGTACTATACTAATACTCATTGCCACCAGACTGAAGCAGGTTGTGCAAACATAGTTCACATTTTCCAGTTGAGGAAACTGAGGTTCAGAGAGGTAAGGGTTTCACTCAAGGGTAGGTCAAACATTCAAATCTAGTGCTTTTCCTATTCTAGGATAAAAAGGGAATGCCCGAGCCTTATATTTGAAGCTATAGAGCTTCTCCATGGCAAATAACTCTTAGAGATTGTTGTAGGTGAGGAAAGAAAGGTGAATCTACTCTGAAAGAAATTGTGGCTATGTAGGAATCAAATTTATAACTTTAGAAACATGAAAACTGCTGCTCTATGCTTGGATGGATTCTAAGCACATTGGAAAAAAAGTCTGAAAAACTTCTATCATGTTGAACACACCACTTGACATAAGGGGAAAACTTTCTAACAAATAGAGCTAACTGACAGTGGAACAGGCGGCCTTGGCTGGTAATGAGTTTCCTTTCACTGCTGCCATTTAGTGATTTTTCACTTGTGCCTGACTCTTTGTGACTCCATTTGGAGATGTGATTGTGTGTTCTAAGATTCCTCCAAATCAGCTAAGTGGCCCAGTAGATAGAGTGCTGGGCCTGGAGAAAGGAAGAGTTAAATTCAAATCCAGTTTTGGATACTTGCTAGCTATGTGACCCTGGACAAGTCACTTAGCCTCTGTCTGCCTCAGTTTCCTCAATTGTAAAATGGGGATAATAGTAGCATCTACCTCATAAGGTTGTTGTTAGGATGAAAGGAAGTGATATCTGCATGGTGCCTAGCTTCATGCCTGGCACACAGTCGGCATTTAATAAATATTTGTTCCCTTCCCCTATAATGACTATGGCCTCCACTTATGCATAAGGATGTATCTGCAGGTTTCTCCTACTCACTTCCCACCAGAGAAACTTTAAACTGGGTGATTTCATTCATTTCCACATCTTGGTCTTCTGTGTGTGAGCCATGGTATGAAAGAGGATGCAGCAGGACCTGGAAAGAGTCAAATATCAAGACCTATGTCCTAGCAATCTCTCCCTGGCCAGATGCCTGGTGGATGAGAGGTTGGGCTGGGGAGGGGGGGAAGGGGAGGTAGTGGGCCCTGATTGTTTCCAGATGGACTTAGGAAAACTCTCTCCTTTCTAGCCTGTCTTCCAGCAATGACCCTTTCTCTGTAAACCTATAACATTACTATCACCTAGTCCTAGAATCTTTTAATTGGAAGGAAACTTATCAGTCATCGAGTCTAAACTCTCTAGCTAAGGTCCACAGAGAGGAAATGCCTCCCTTGAGGTCACAGATTGATCCAAGGGCAGAGGTAGACCTCAAACCCAAATATTCTGATTTCTAGCCTGGGGCTCTGGCACCTTTGCCACCCTGGTTTGTCAATGAATGAATGGAGGAGGGAAATCAGTTTTGCTCCCAGGGGAGGAGGCCCAGTAACACTAGCTTCTTCTTCCTGCCCCGCGAGATTTTTCAGTCTGAGCCCTCCAGTCAAGGGTAGTGTTTCCAGGTCTGCCCCAGCCCTGCATCTGATGGATAGTTTTGGCTGCTTGCATTCTCAGTAAATCCAAACCTCTCTCTCTGTTTCTGTCCTCAAAAGCCAAAAGCCTCCATCACAAAAGCTACTTGTGACTGGGGAAGGGGGCAGGGGCCTTTGGAACAAGGAAAGTAGTCATGAAACTCCCTGGGAGGCTGTGCTGTTCCTCCACCCTTTCAGCTGTTCTTCTTTCCCTTCTCCTCCAAGACACACACACACACACACACACACACACACACACACACACACACACACACACAGCCACTGAAGCCAGAAAATTGGTTATTGCCACAGCTGGAAAGAATCAGAACATAAGGATTTGAACGTGGGAATTACATCATAAGAAATAGAAACCAAGTATGAGAAAGTTGAATTTAGATGCAAGTATACAAATGTAACAAATGGAATGCAAGGATAAGAAAGCAAAAATAGAAATCGAGAATTAGAATGCACAATTAGGATATAAGGATCAGAACACTGGGACAATCACCCTCATTGAGCAGAAAGAAAGACCCCAGCAAGAACAAGCAGGAACAAACATCTGGTGCTCTTTAGCTGGAATTCATTAGCAGTCATCTCAAGGGGGAGAAAAAGAAAAGATCTGTGTCCTCAGACTTCGGGTTTCCTGAGAGCAAGGGCCCTTAAGACCACGACCCCTGTCCCTACCCAAGAACTAGGGACTCTTTCTCTTCTTTAGACTGGGGGATCCTTGAGGACAGATGATTTCTTAAGTATAGAAGGTATCTAAGCACAGGAATGAAGATAAATAGGACACACAACATGTAACCTATGGGCCTCTGGGCTTATATGTTGTTGTTGTTTAGTCATTTCAGTTGTATTGAGTCTTCATGATTCCATTAGGGATTTTCTTGGCAAAGAAACTGAAGCTGTTTGCCATTTTCTTCTCCAGTTCATTTTATAGATGAGGAAACCAAAGCAAACAGTTAACAGCATTAATTGACTTGTCCGTGGTCACACATCTGAGGCTGGATTTGAACTCACATCTTCCTGACTGGTGCACTATCCCCTGCTCCACCTAGCTGCTTACTGTTCTTATAGGGATTGGACCTTGTCTTGGTTGCATCTCTCCAAATCATATTTCTTTGTCTCATTTTTGTCCTCATCCAGAGATTTTTCTGGGAATCTCAGAATATAGGTACTGGCCAGATCTCCACAGATGTAGTAAAAAGGTCAGAGGTTTCTATGTAAGCACTCAAGATAACAAGACATATCAGGAAAAGGACAGCCTTTTTTTTCACCTTATAAGAAATGAAGAAAAATACAGGAATCTTACTAACCCATGAGCAATTGACATTATTCTCCCTTTCTTGTGGATCTTATCCTTACCTCAGGGAAAAACAGTTCTAAAACACAACTCTGATCATGACACCCTCCTATTTAATAAACTCCAGTGGCTCCCTATTCACTCTAGGAGCTATTATAAAATCTTCTGTTTGACTTCATAACTTGGTCCCTTTGTATCTTTCCAGTCTTCTTACACCTTAATCTTTTCCATGAGACCCAGTGATGTTGACCTCTTTGTTCTTCCTCAAATCAGACACTGCATCTCTCAACTTAGCATTTTCACCAGACTGCCCTCCCCTCCCATACCTAGAACTTTCTTTCTCTTCATCTCCATCTCTCAGTTTCCATGATTTCCTAAGTCTCTCTTTTGTAAGAAGCCTTTTCTGGTCCTCCATAATCTTAGTACCTTTCCTCTAAGATTCATCCAATCCAACATTTCTCCAATTTATGCTGTCTATATCTTATTCACATATAGTTGTTTGCATGTTGTCTCTGCCATTAGACTGTAAACTCCTTGAAAGCTAGGATTACCTTTTACGTTTCTTTGTATCCCCATTGATTAACATGATGTCTGACACATGGTAGGTGCTTAATAAATGCTTGTTGACTTGTTAACTTATGTTGCCCCTTACAATCATAGTGGTACCTGTGGTTTGGGATTACCCTTGGAAGGAAGATAGACTTGGGGTTGCTCGAGAGGCATTGCCATGAAGTTCTAGTATATTCCATTTTCATACTTGGGCCATATGGAAGATCTCCTGTCTATGACAAAACCTTAAAAGTCTGGATTCTCCTTAGCAGTCAGAACATGTTATCTGCGTATTCAATATACTCCAGTAGCTATCACCTCCAAGATCAAATACAAAGTCCTCAAAGTCCTTCATAACCTATTCCTCACCCACCTTGTACCATACTCTTATACCTTACACTCTTCCTCCCCACCTGCACTCTGATCCAATAACACTAGCCTCCTTACTGTTCCGTGAAAAGACCCTATCTTTTGGCTCTAGGAATTTTCTCTGGGGGCCCTACCCCCACCCCAAAATATTCTCTCTCATCATTTCTGCTTACTGGCTTCTCTGGATTCCTTTATTGTGATTTGTGACCATCTCTTTGGTATTCTCTGTACCCAAGACATCTGACTGGTGGCAGTGTCATCTAGTACATTATTGATTGTCCTTTGTTTTTGAAGAGGACCAATGACATTAAAGAGTGATGCCTTGACTTGAGAGTGAATTGTATTTAAATGAGTCAGAACTGTACAAAGTTGTCATCCTCCTAGATTCATCTCCTAGATTCATCAAGGTTCAGTAACAAGACAAAAGTCAGAATGACTGATGATGCCCCTGGATGCAGTGGATGATCTTGGCATCTTTGATGTCTGACCAAACTCTAAGTGCTCCACAGAACCTGCTTTAGCACCTTTCATGGCTCATTGGAACAAATTGTTCTCATCTGGCCACTCTGGAAAAAGAAAAAATCTTCACATGCTTGGGGTACATATCCCCTAACTCACAGGGTTAGAAACCTGTTGGTTGCCCTCAATCTGGTTTACCCTATCTGCTGAGATTGTTTTACTGGGTTGTGGCCTCTGTGCATCCTATGGATTCTTTGCAACCACAGGTGAAATTTGGATGAGAGGCAGATACCAAAGGTGAATGGCCAGTTCCTGAAAAGGGCTTGACAAGCCCTCATACCACAAGTGCTAGTCTTCCCTAAACACCCTATAGATATAAGATTTGGGATTGAGTATATTATAATAGGATGATCGTAAAAAATTAAATTGGGTTGGGAGAGGTAAAATAGAACAAATTGTCTCAAACAAAAGAGGCAGAACTACTACAGTGGAGTGAGAAGGAGACAAAGGGCAGGTAGTGTGAGTACCTTATTCTCATTGGGAACTGAGTTAAAGAAGAAATAACATATACATCTAGTAGGATAGAAAAGTCTTTTTAATTTACAAATAAATAGAAGGGCTAGAAGATAGGATAAAGGAGGGACTCCTAGAAGGGTGTGTGGTTTAGGAGGTAGTGACCTAAAGAAAATCAGACTTCTGAGAAGGGATAGGGTAAAAAGAGAGAGAGGGAGAGAAAAAAAGGACAAAAAATGAGGAAAATAGAATGGAGGAAAATACACAACTAGTCATTGTAACTTGAATGTGAATTGGTTGAACTCACCCATAAAATAGTAATGGATAGCAGAATGAAACAGACACCAGAACCTGATAATATGTTGCTTATAAGAAATGCATTTAAAAATGAGAGACATATATAGAGTAAAATAAAGGGCTACAGTAGAATTTATTAGGCTTCAGCTGATGTAGAAAAAGTAGGAGTAGCAATTATGATCTCAGACAAAGTTAAAATAAAACATTTAATTTAAAAAGATAAACAAGGAAACTATGTTATATTTAAAGGTACCATAGATAATAAAGTTAGATCAATATTTTATACACACATATGCTATGGCAGTCAAATTTTGTAAAGGAGAAGGTAAATGAGTTACAGGTGGAAAGAGACAGCAAAGCTATAATAGTAGGGGACTTCAAGCTTCCCTTCTCAGAACTAGATAAATCTAACCAAAAAATAAATAAGAAAGAAGTCAAGGAGATTAATAGAATCTTACATATACTAGATATGATAGACAACTGGAGAGAACTGAATGGAAACAGAAAGGAATATGCCTTTTTCTCAGTGGTGCACGGTACTTTTAAAAAAATGACCATATATTAGGGCATAAAAACTTTATAGTTAAATGCAGATAAGCATAAATATTCAATGCAGCCTTTTCAGATGATAGTGTAATAGAAATTGCATTTAATAAAAGACATGGAAACACACAGTAAAAATTAATTGGAGAATAAATAGCTTAATTTTAAAGAATGAGTGGATTAAAGAATAAGTTATAGAAACAATAAATAATTTTATAGAAAAGAAGAATAATGATATACCAAAACATATGGGATGCAGCAAAAGCAGTAATCAGAGGAACATTTATTTCCAAATGCTTACATCAGTAAAAATAAAGAGCAGATCAATAAAAAATTAGAAAATGAACAAATAAAAAATCCCCAATTAAACAACAAATCAGAAATCCTAAAACTTAAGAGTGAGATTAATAAAATCAAATGTAAGAAAACCATGGAATTAAACACTAACACTAAGAATTGGTTTTAAGAAAAAAACCCCAACAAAATAAACCATTGAGTAATATGATTAAAAAGAGAGAAGAAAAGCAAATCACTAGTATAAAACTGAAAAAGGTAACTATACCATCAATGAAGATAACATTAAAACAATTGCTAGGAGTTATTTTGCTCAATTATACACCAATATGTTTAACAATTTAAGTGAAATGTAAGAATACTTACAAAACATAAACTGTCTAGATTAACAGACGAGGAAATAGAATACCTAAATAAACCTATTTTAGAAAAAGAAATTAAACAGGCCATAAATGAGCTTTCTAAGAAAAAGGCATCAGGATGAAATGGATTTACAAGTGAATTCTATGAAACATTTAAAAATCAACTAATTCCAATATTAAATAAATTAAATAACTTATTGATAGGCAAAAAAGAGTCCTACCAAACTTCTTTTATGAAACAAATATGGTGCTGATACCTAAACCAGGAAGGGCAAAAACAGAGAAGAAAAATTATAGACCAGTTCTATATTCATATATTCTACATATTCACTAATATATATTGATGCAAAAATCCTAAATAAAACTCTAGCTAGGAGACTACAACAATATATCACAAAGATTATATGTTGTGACCAACTGGGACTTATACCAGTAATGCAGGGCTGGCTCAATATAAGGAAAACTATCAACATAATTATCAATAACAAAAGCAGCAAAAATCTTATGACTGTATCAATAGATGCAAAAAAAAATAACTTTTGACAAAATACAACATAGACCTGTTAAAAAAGCATATGTAGAAACTGATTTTTCCTTAAAATGATAAAAAGCATCTACCTTAATCCATCAGCAGCTATTGTAAAGGGGATAAACAAGAAACCTTCTCAATAAGATAAGGAGTGAAACAATGATGCCCATTATCACCAGTATTATTCAGTATTGTACTAAAGATGCTAGTAATAGCAATAGGAGAAGAAAAAGAAATGTAAAGAATCAGAATGGGCAATAAGGTAACAAAACTATCTCTTTTTGCAGATAATATGATGGTATGCTTGGAAAATCTTAGAGATCCAACTAAAAAGTTAAGTGAAATAATAATTTTAGCAAAGTAACAGGATATAAAATAAACCCACATAAATCATCAATGTTTCTATATATCAACAAAGCCTTGCAAGAAGAGATAATGAATTTAAAATAATCATAAACTATAAAAAATAGCTGGGAATATCCCTGCCAAGACAAACTCAGGAATTATATGAACACAATTACAAAATACTTTTTATACAAATGAAGTTAGATTTAAATAATTGGAGAAATATTAATTGTTCATGGATGGTCAGAACCAATATAATAAAAATGACAGTTCTACTTAATCTACTTATTCAATATCATACCAATTAAATTACTAAAAACTATTTTGTTGAGCTAAAAAATAATAAAATTCATTTGGAAGAACAAAAGGTCAAGAATAATTTAATAATTAATAAAAAATGTAGAGGAATGAGGTCTCACAGAACCAGATCTTATACTGTATTATAAAACAGTAATTATCAGAACTATCTAGGAGTAGAGAATGGTGGATCAGTGAAATGGAGTTAATATATAATACACAGTAGTAAATGGTTATAGTAACCTTGTGTTTGGTAAATGCAAAGATTTAAATTTTGGGAAGAAAAATTCACTATTTGGTAAAAATTATTGGGAAAATGAAAAGGTAGTCTGTCAGAAACTAGGTAATGAATAATATCTCATACCATTTACCAAAATGAATAAATGACCTAGACATAAAAGGAGATATTATAAGTAAATTAGAACATGAAACATATTACCTATCAGGTTTATAGAGAGAAGAAGAATTTATGAATAAACAAGAGATAGAGAACATTGTGATATGTAAAAATGGATGATTTTGATTACATTAAAATAAAAATGTTTTGTAGAAATAAAAGTCAAGATTAGAAGGAAAGAAGAAAATTGAGGAAAAAATTTTATAGTCAGTTTCTCAGAAAAAGAACTTATTTCTTAAGTATACAGAGAAGTTTGTCAAATTTCTAAGATTAAAAATCATTCTCCATTTGACAAATGGTCAAAAGATATGAATAGGCAGCTTTTAGAATAAGAAATCAAAGCTATATATAGTTATATGAGAAAATGCTCTAAGTCACTATTGATTGGAGAAATGCAAATTAAAACAACTTTGAGATACCATCTCATACCTGTCAGATTGGTTAAATATATATATGTAAAGATACATGCAGACACATATATGTATATTTATACAAACATATGTATCTATCTATCTATATGATACAAGGAGAAAATGACAAGGGGGAATTGTGGAAAAATTGGGATGGTTGTCGTTGACATATCTTACTCTTCATGACTCCATGGACCATAGCACAACACTCTTCTTTCCTCTATCTCTCAAGATCTGTCCAAGTTCATGTTCATTGTTTCCATGACACTGTCTATCCATTTTATCCTGTGCTATTCCCTTTTCCTTTTGTCTTCAAACTTTCCTAACATCAGAGTCTTTTCCAGTTGGTCCTATCTTCTCATCATGTGGCCAAAGTATTTAAGCTTCAGTTTCTATATTTGACCTTCCAGTGAATAGCCTGAATTAATTTCTTTAAGTATGGACTAATTTTATCTCTTTGCTGTCTGAGGAACTCTCAAAATTCTTCTCCAGCACCACAATTTGAAAGCATTGATTCTGCAGCACTCATCTTTCCTTATAGGCCAACTCATACACCCATACATTGCTACTGAGAAAATCATAGCTTTGACCATATGGACTTTGTCAGCAAGATGATGTTTCTGCTTTTCAGTATACCTTCGAGATTTATCATAGCTTTCCTTCCAAGGAGTAAGTGTCTTTTAATTTCATGGATGCAGTTGTCATCTGCTGTGATCTTTGAGGCCAAGAATATAAAATCTGACACTGTTTCCATTTCTTCTCCCTCTATTTCCCAGGAAGTGATGGGACCAGTTGCTAAGATCTTGGGTTTTTTATTTTTGGTTAAGCTTCAAGCCAGCTTTGCCAATCTCCTCTTTCATCCTCATCAAGAGGTTTTTTAATTCTATTTCAGTTTCTGCCATCAGAGTGGTATCATCTGCATATAGGAAATTGTTGATATTTCTCTCAGAAACCTTAATTCCACCTTTTGATTTGTACAGTCTGGCATTTCACACAATATACTCTGTATATAAGTTAAATAAATAAGGTGACAATACACAGCCTTGTTGAATCCCTTTTCCAATCTTAACCCAAACAGTTCCATGTTTGGTTCTAACTTGTTTCTTGGTCCACATGCAGGTTCCTCAGGAGACAAATAAGATGATCTGGTACTCCCATTTTTTTTGAGGATTTGTCACTTTTTATTGTGATCCACATAGTCACTACAGTGTACACTAAAGTGTAGTCAGTGAAGCAGAAATGATGTTTTTCTGGAACTCCCTTGCTTCTCCATTATCCAGTGAATATTGGCAATTTCGTCTCTAGTTCCTGTGTCTCTTCAAAAACCAGTCTGCTCTTCTAATAATTCTCAGTTGACATATGAAGCCTAGATTGCAGAATGTTAAGCATAACTGTGCTGGTATATGAAATGAGCACAATTGTAAGGTAATCTGAACATTCTTTTAAATTGCCATTCTTTAGGATTAGGATGTAAACTGATCTTTTCCAATCCAGCAGTCACTGGAGAAGGAAATGGCAAAATTTAATACACTGTTGGTGGAACTGTGAACTGTTGCAACCATTTTGAAGAGCAACTTAGAATTATACCCAAAGAGTTATAAAACTGCATGTACCCTTTCACCCAGCAATACCACTATTAGGTCTGTTTCCCAAGGTCATCAGGGAAAAAGGAAAAGAAATTATATGTTCTGAAATCTTTATAGCAGCTCTCTTTGAACTGGAACTAGAAATTGAGAAGTGCCCATCAAATTGGGGAATGGCTAAACAAATAGTGGTATATGATTGAGAGGGAAAACTACTGGGATGTAAGAAAGGAAGAGCATATTGATTTTCAGAAAAACATGAAAAGCTTTGCATGAAATAATGAAAAGTAAAATGAGCAGAATCAAAAGAACATGGCACACAGTGACAGTAACATTATTCGAAGAGTAAATATGAATGACTAAGCTATTCTGAGTTATATGAGTATCCAAATCAAGTACAAAGGACCTATAAAGGATGATGCTATTCATTTCCAGAGAATGAAATGATGTATGTAATCATGTATTGTATTGTTTCACATGTATATCTGTGTCATACTTTGACCTTCTCTAATGCAGGGTTGGGAGGGAGAGAATCAACTCAGAATTCAAAATGGAACAAAAAAAGAATAAAATAAGAAAAAATATTAGATCCCCAAATTCTTCATGAATGAGACATTGGCCAGAAAATCTGTCATCTGCCTTACTACCTCGGCTCCACTTTCTTATCCAGGAAACTGGGTTATAGAACTTGTAAAAATGAACCCCCCCCCCCCCCCCCCCGCAAGAAATCTCCTCTTGTCTATACAGGAAGCTAGGATTCAGAACAATTACACTAATTGGCCACATGGTTCCCTGTTCCATGGTTACTATCTCTTGGGCTGAAAATTTACATTACTGTCTCTCCATGGATCGAGGATTTCAGAGTCCAGGTACTCCTTTCGGCTACAATCCAGTGGTTTGGAACATCAGTGACTACAATGCTGCAAAGAAGCCAACAGTTGCCCCTAGAGAGGAGGCTCTCCACTATTTATATACTTTTTTGTTTGTTTTAAAGACTAGGTCTCTCCAACTTGTCAAGGATACAAAGGATACTCACTGGGCTTAATCTCACTCTGGGTCAGTACAGGTGCTTTGATCTGTTCTTTTCCCAATTTAAGTCAGTTTGCCCCTTCACTTGCCATATTGGTGCCAGATTCAATTGCACAGTCCACTATAGCTCACAAATCCCAAGCTCAAGAGACTCACCAGTCTCATTTCCCATGTTGACTGATAGGAAAGCACAGAATATTCGTGAACTTTTATCACCTAGGATCCAGATCTGTCCTTGGCTCTGTTGCTCTCTGGTTTTTGCTCTCAGTTCTCTGAGGATCTATCTCTCTGAAAAACAAAAAGAACTAACTCTGCAATTGACCCCCATCCCAAAGTATTCTTAAGAAAAAACCTAAATAGAAGTAATGGGGGACAAGACAGGATGGAGGGAAATATAGTTAGTCTTATACAACACAACTAGTATGGAAATCATTTGCAAAACTAAACAGATACAGCCTATATTGAACTGCCTGTCTTCCAAGGGGAAGGGGTAGAGAGGGAGGGAGCTAAAGAAGTTGGAACTCAAAGTGTTAGGACCAAATGTAATGTTCTTACCACTGGGTAACAAGAAACACAGGTTAAGGGGTCAAGAAAGCTATCCGGCCCTACAGGACAAAAGAGAAGACGGAGACAAGGGCAGGGAGGGAGGATAGAGGAGAGAGCAGATAGGTCACAGGGGCAATTAGAAAACTTGGGTCTGGGGGGGGAGGGGGAAAAAAGGGGAGAAAATTTGTAACCCAAAATTAAAAGTTTAATAAAAAAAAAAACAAAACAAAAAGGATTAACCTAATTTGATAGATCAAAGATATATAATTTGCCAGTGATGGCATATGAAAATAAATAGAAAGGAGGTTTCAAAGCTATTTCTTTGTCTCTTTTGATTCCTTCTTTATGAAACTGGGTTAAAGTTTATCCTTATTATATTTATGAAGTCCATTCTGCCCATTTTTATTGTGGCTAGTAAATAAAAACAATGAAATATGAAAAAAAAAATAAGCCAAAACAACAAACCAAAACAGAACCAGTACAAACGAGTGGCTTCATTGTGCAACCTTGGAGGAACTGAGAACTTACAGGTCCCTAGAGTCCTCCCTCGTGACAAAGGACTCAAAAGTTAAGTAACTGGATGGGAAATGCCAAAAAAAGGGCAAAAAAATAAGAATCTAGAAGGTTACTTTCTTGGTGAACAGGTATTTTCTTCCATCCTTTTGGATGGGGAAGAACAATGCATACCATCAGAGGAAGACATAAAAGTCAAGGCTTCTTTGTCCAAAATCTCCAAAATAAATATGCAATGGTCTCAGCTCAAAAAGGATTTTGAAAATCAAGTAAGAGAGGTGGAGGAAAAATTGGAAAGAGAAATGAGAGCAATGCAAGAAAATCATAAAAAGTGAGTCAACAACTTGCTAAAGGAGACCAAAAAATGCTGAAGAAAATAACACCTTTAAAAATAGACTAACTCAAATGGCAAAAGAGGGCCAAAAAGTCAATGAAGAGAAGAATGCTTTAAAAAGTAGAATTAGCCAAATGGAAAAGGAGATTCAAAAGCTCACTGAACAAAATAGTTCTTTAAAAATAAGAATGGAACATATGGAAGCTAATGACTTTATGAGAAACCAAGAAATTACAAAACAAGACCAAAAGCATGAAAAAGTAGAAGACAATGTGAAATATTTCATTGGAAAAACTACTGATCTGGAAAATAGATCCAGGAGAGACAATTTAAAAATTATGGGACTACCTGAAAGCCATGATCAAAAAAAGAGCCTAGACATCATCTTTCATGAAATCATCAAGGAAAATTGCCTTGATATTCTAGAACCAGAGGGTAAAATAAATGTTGAAGGAATTCACTGATCACCTCCTGAAAGAGATCTGAAAAGAAAAATTCCTAGGAATATTGTAGCCATATTCCAGAATTCCCAGGTCCAGGAGAAAATATTGCAAGCAGCTGGAAAGAAACAATTTGACCACTGGGGAAATACAATCAGGATAACACAGGATCTAGCATCTTCTACATTAAGGGGTTGAAGGGCATGGAATATGATATTCCAGAAGTCAAAGGAACTACGATTAATACCAAGAATCACCTACCCAGCAAAACTGAGTATAATACTTCAGGGGAAAAATGATTGTTCAGTGAAATAGAGGACTTTCAAGCATTCTTGATGAAAAGACCAGAGATGAATAGAAAATTTGACTTTCAAACACAAGAATTAAGAGAAGCGTGAAGAGGTAAATAAGAAAGAGAAACATAAGGGACTTACTAAAGTTAAACTGTTTACCTTCTTACATGGAAAGATAATATTTGTAACTCTTGAAATTTTTTCTCGGTATTTAGGTAGTCAGAGGGATTATACATGCATATATAGACAGAGGGCACAGGGTGAGTTGAATAGGAAGGAATGATATCTTAAAAAATAAAATTAACAGGTAAGAGAGGAATATATTGGGAGGAGAAAGGGTGACATGGAATGGGGCAAATGATCTCTCATAAAAGAGGCAAGAAAAGGCTTTTTCAATGGAGGGGAAAAGTGGGAAGGTGAGAAGGAAAAAGTGAGGCTTACTCTCATCACATTTGTTTTAAAGAAGGAATGACGTGCACACTCAATTTGGTATAACAATTTATGTTACACTGCAGGAAAGTAGGGGAGAAAGGGATAAGTGGGGTATGGGGTGACGATAGAAGAAAGGGCAAATGGTAGGAGGGAGTAATTAGAATTTAGGGGAGGGAACAAGGTCAAAAGAGAGAATAGAATAAATGGGGGGCAGGATAGGATGGAGGGAAATATAGTTAGTCTTTCAAAATATGACTATTATGGAAGTCTTTAGCAAAACTACACATATATAGCCTACATTGAATTGCTTGCCTTCTCAGTGGGGATGGGTGGGGAAGGAGGAAGGGAGAGAAGTTGGAACTCAAAGTTTTAGGAACGAATGTTGAGAATTGTTTTTGCATACAACTGGGAAATAAGAAATACAGGTAATGGTGTATAGAAATCTATCCTGCCCTACAAGAAAAGAGAGAAGATGGGGATAAGGGAAGGGAGGGGTGTAATAGAAGGGAGTGTAGATTGGGGGAAGGGGTAATCAGAATGCATGATGTTTTGGAGTTGGGGGAGGGGAGAGATGGAGAGAAAATTTGGAACTCAAAGTCTTGTGGAAATGAATGTTGAAAAGTAAAAATAAATAAATTAAAATTCATATACATTCATATACCCTCCAAGGTGCCTCCCTCAATTCACAGTCACATTTATAGGTTGGGTTTCCAAAGGATTGGATCCTAGGGGTGATTCTGTAAGACCGCACTTCAAACAGTATAGCTCATGAGCCCTCACTGCTTTGTTTCCTGTTAACAAGCTTCGAGTAGAGACAATTAGCTCTTATCAAAGAGCTAGAAAGCATTTACTCAGATGGCATAGTAATAACAATAGCTCTAAAATATCTCTTCTCTCCCTGCCTGAAACCTGGGGTGCTCTCTCCCACAAAGGCATATGCCATTAAGAGCAACAACAGTTACAAATGTGGAATACAATGGTATAGAGGCATACATGTACGGAACACATGGGGCTCCAGCAAATGACCACAGTAGGGGCTCAATGTCCTTTGTCTCTCTGTAGAGTTCTCATAAAGTTCCATGCTGCTTTTTGGCATCTGTACTGAGGGATTTGTGTTGCTCCATTCCCACACTGTATTTGCCTCTCACTGGTTACCACATCTCTGCTAGGTGAGTTTTTCAGCTGCTTCTAGTCATAGCTAAGCTGTCTTTGCTGCTGGGGATCCTATTCCTCAAAGATACTTTCTTTCTTGAGTGACTGCCTGTATTTGTGAATGTTTAAAAGAAGTGTTTCTGCTTCCTACAGGATATATCCTACTGTGTCTCCTACTGGTTGAATAGCTCTTCTTCAAAGCTATATGACTGATAAGCACTAAGAAGACTGCTTTCTCTTCTCCCAACCCCTGTTCTCTGCAGGCTCTCCTAGTCTTGCAATCTTGCCCACTTGCTCTAGTCACTTAAATTTGTCTAGGGATTAGTTATTTAAATCTCCCAGAGGCTTAGTTGATTTGTCAATTTAGTCAATACTGCTATTCCCTTCTTGGCTTAAACAAGGTCTTTACAACTCATAAAAAGAAAAGGACATCTCTATAATAAATTTAATGTATTGCTGCCTTCTGCATTTATGTTCTGAGCCTTCTGATGTGTGGGAGGAGCTCCTTCTTTTACATACATAGCAACTATGTTTGATATTGTGATCAATACCTCATATTGGTAATTTTTGTACAGTGTAAAGAATGCTAGATTTGGAATCAGGCACCAGGGTTTCATCTTGGTTCTGACATTTACTAGATATGTAACACTAAAGTGCTAGATTTGGAGACAGGAAGGTGTGGTTTGGAATCCTGCCTCAGGCATTTATTAGGTGATTCCAGGCTCATTACCTCAACTGTTGCCTCAGTTTCCTCATCTGTAAAATGAAGAGTTTGGATTCAATGACCTCTAAAATCTCCTGCAGATCTAAATCCATGATTCTATGCACTAATCCCAGGCTTTCTGTGCAAAAACCACTAGAGAAATAGAAATCAGCATCATTATCCCTCTAGAGTCTAGACTCTAAATATTTACTGAGCTGAATAAACTAAGGTTGAGTTATTTGCCTCTTCTATTCAGGGCAATAAGCCAAAATTCTCAGTGGAGAGGCAGCGCATTGTAATGCAAAGAGCAAAGAACTGGAAATCACAAAGTTTCATAGAATAATAGGATTGTGGGTGTAGAATGAGAAAGGACCTTAGAGGTCATCTAGCCTTCATTTCACAGAGAAGAAAAGTAAGGTCCATAGAGACTGTAACTTGCCCAAGGTCAGACAGATAGTAGCAGTACCAGGATTTGAATTCAGGCCTTCTGACTCAAAGTTCTATATTTTTCTGGAATACTATTATGGTATAAAAAATGTAAGCAGGATGCTTTCAGAAAAATCTGAAAGGACTAATGTGAACTGATACAAAGTGCAGTGAGCAAAACCAAGAGAACAGTGTACACAGTAACAATAATATTATACAATGAGCATTTATGAGTGACTTGGCTATTCTCAGCAACATAATGATATTCTAAGGCAATTCCAAAGGATTTATGATGAAAAAATACCATCCATGTCCAGACAAAGAATTGATGGAGTCTGAATGCAGATTGAAGCACACTTTTAAAAACTTTTGTTGTTTTTCCATGTTGTTATTTTTGTTTGGGTCTATGTTCTTTCACAACATGACTAATATGGAAATATGTTTTGCATGACTGCACAGGTATAGCCTATATCAAACTGTTTGCCTTTTCAATGAGGTGGGAGGTTTGGAAAGATGGAGGGAGAGAATTTAGAACTCAAAATTTAAAAAAAAGTATGCAAAGATTGTTTTTATATGTAATTGGAAAACAAAAGAAAAAAAGTTTAAAGTTTAGTTCATTCAGCTCAGTAGCTATTTAGACCCTAGGTATGTGGAAATCATATACCACAACATTAGATACTGGAGGATGCCTCAAAGTTGTTTTAATTTGCATTTCTCTAATCAGTAAGGATTTAGGGCATTTTTTCATGATTATACATAGCTTTGATTTCTTCATCTGAAAACTGCTTTTTTATACCCTTTGACCACTTATCAGTTGGGGAATGTCTTGTATTCTTATAAATTTTGACTCAGTTCTCTATATGTTTGAGAAATGAGACCTTTATCAGAGGCCTTTATCTTGCTGTAAAATTCCATTTTTTCCATTTATTTTATGAAATACCTATTTTCCCCCCTGAAGGCTTATACTCAGCTTGGCTGGGTAGGTGATTCTTGGATGTAATCATAACTCTTTTGTCTCCAAGCCCTCTAATCCTTTAATATAGAAGGTGCTTGTAATACTTTCTCCTTGACCTGGGAGCACCAGAATGTGCCTATAGCATTCCTGGGAATTTTCATTTTGGGATTTCTTTCAGGAGGTAACTTGTGAATTCTTTTAATTTCCATTAAATCCTCTGGATCTTAGATATCAGGGCAGGTTCCCTTGATAATTTCTTGAAATATGATATCTAGGCTCTTTTTTTATGATCATTGCTTTTAGGTAGTACAATAATTCTTAAATTATTTCTCCTTGATCTATTTTCCATGTGGGCTATTTTTCCAATAAGATATTTCAAATTTTCTTCTTTTAATTTTGTTTGATTGATTTTTTTTCTGTCTTGTGGAGCCATTAGCTTCCACTTAACCAATTCTAATTTTTAAGGAATTATTTTTTTCAGTGAGTTTTTATTTCTCCCTTTTCATTTAGCCAATTCTGCATTTTAAGGAGTTTTTTTCAGTGAATTTTTGTGCCTCTCTTATCATTTGGCCAATTACATTTTTAAAGGTATTATTGTCCTCAATATTTTTCTTTTTTTAATTTAATATTTATTTTTCTCAGTTACACGTAAAAGCAATTTTAACATTCTTTTTACTTCTTCAAAACTTGAGTCCCAAATTTTTTCCCTCATTTCATCCCCCTCGTTCTTCAGTATATTTTGGTGTCTCCTTTACTAAGCTGTTGACTCTTTTTCCATGATTTTTTTTGCATCACTTTCATTTCTTTCCTCAAGTTTTCCTTTATTTCTCTTATTTGATCTTTAAAAGTGTTTTTGGGCTCTTTACGGAATGCTTTTTGAGCCTGAGACCTATTCACATTTTCTTTGAACATAGCTATTTTGACATTGTTGTCTTCCAAGCTTGTGCTTTTATCTTTACTATCATTACAATAACTTTCTATTGTCATGTTATTTTGTTGCTGTCGTTTGCTCATTTTTCAGCCCATTTCTTTACTTTTAACTTCATGTTGGGGTCTGCTCCCAGGCTGGAAGGAGCACCATCCCAAACTTTGTTTTCCCTGTTGCTCTTTTCAGAGCTGGTTCTATATGCTTTCAATTCTTCCAAGGTGGTATGATATAAGGAAAGGTCTAGTCACTGCTCTCCTCTACTGTGCTCTGATCTGTGAGTGAACATAAGGACTCGTTTCCATGCTGGAACTGGGTCCATGATCCCTGCTCCTGCTAATGCTCCTCCTCCTCCTCATTCTGGGATTGCAACCCAGAACAGTGTATAGACAATGCAACAGAGTCCTTCTCCCGGTGGTAGCAAAGGGTTCCCTGTAATCTCCTTCTGATCAGTTGTCTGACTCCTTTATTGTGTGCGGGTTAAGAGCTCTGGAAGCTCCTACCAATTCAGTTGCCCTCAAAGCCTGCTGCTAGGTTGCTGGCATAGTTTGAGCTGTACTGTGCTCCACTCTATCTCAGTGAGATGGACCTTTTCTACCAACCTTCCAAATTGTCTTGGGCTAAAAAATTGTTTCCCTTGGTTTTTTTGTTGGTTTTGCTGCTCCAGAATTTGTTTTGAAGCATTATATTAACATTGTTTGGAGATGAATTGAAAAGAACTCAGGAGAATTCTACCTTTACTCTGCCATCTTGGCTCTGGCCCCAAAAGGTTCAGAATCTCAAGGGAAATGATTGAAAAATGAGAAGGAATTTTGTTCTTATGATTCCCAACTTTTTAGAGAATTTATCTATATTATCTTTTGTATGTCATCTAGGAGAATGTAAGCTCTTTGAGGGTAGATATTCTTGCATTTTGATCTTTGCTTTGCCAAAGGCAGCTAGCTGCTGGCACAATAGTGCTCTGTCTAGAGTGAGGAAGAGATGAGTTCAGATCCAGTCTAAGGTTTTTTACTAGCTGTGTGATCCCAGAGGTTGTCACTTAACCTCTGTTTACCTGCATTTCTTCATCCCTAAAATGAAGGTTAAAATAGCACTTATCTCAAAGGGTTATTGTGAGGATCAAATGAAATAATATTTGAAAAAATGCTTAGCACAGTACCTGGCACATATATGTGCTATATATAAATGCTTATTCTCTTCCTTTCCTCCTACTCCTTGGTCTCCCCAATGGTGCATAAAGGGACTTGTGAATAATAGGTGCTTAATATATGTTTGTCAAATCAAACTTCTCACACTGGAGCAAAAAACGAAGTAAATGAAGAACTCTGTATAGACTATGAACTCCAGTTTTAATGGATGAGTAGCCTATCCCTTGAATATATAGTTACTAATATATCCTGAACAGGTTGATGAGCTGTACCCAGAACTGCAGAATAGAGAGAAGGTTGGGTGTGATCTTATTTGGGAAACTGGTAATGCTTTTGGTGATTCCAAACTCCTCAGTACTGCAAAAATTCAAATTTTTACATCATTATTCTCATGAGGGTGCTACAAAGCTGTGAATCATAGAACACTATGATCTTAGAAGACTCAAAATTAGGACACAACACAAAGTGCAATGGAGAGATGCAGGGTGGGACTTGAAGTAGTTTGCTGTACATTAACTTTGATGACTTACTAGGGTGAAGTGGAATAAATGACATTAATGACATGTATGATTAGAAAAATCTAGCTCTATGGAAAAGAGATTAGATTTTTTTCTGTTTAGTCCTTGGGAACAGACCTAGGGGCGGTAAGTGGAAGATACAGAGAAGCAGATCTCAATATAAATCAAAACTTCCTAATACCTGAGAGGAGGGAGAGTGGATGTTCTCTTGCTGGAAATTTCAACCAAAGTGAGGTGTTTGTAGATGAGATTCATGTTTAGGTTTTGGTTAAATTAGATGGTTTCTGAAGCTACTTCCAACTCTGAGATTTAACTGAAGTTCTGAAGGGGCACTTGTTCACACTTCTAGTAATAGAGTAGGCACCAGACTCCAGACCTCTTCTGACTATAAATCAAGAAATCTTTTTATTATGCTACACTGTTTCTAAAGAGTTCTTGGAATTCTTCAATTGACGAAGTGTAACACTCATGGTCCTTTCCCCAAAAAACTTAGTCTAATTGGAATTAGATATATTTTACTAATTGGGAAAAGGTACACTTAGCCAAATGTGTGGTCCAAGAATTAAAGGCTAAAAATGCACAGAGGGGAAAGTCCTATGAATTGGGTGGCCATGGAGGGTTTAGAATCATAGAATATAGGGATAGGAAGGAAACTTAGAGGGATCTAGTTCATGCTGTTCCACCCAACGTAGGAATGCATTCTTCAGCTTTCCTGCTGGAGAATCTGGACCAGAGAATGAGATGATCAGGACTGGGTATGTGGAAATGAGGCTAGCCAGGTAGTGCAGTTTGTGAAAACTTTTTTAGCTGGTGAGACAGAGAGGAAGAAATATTTACTCATCTCCTTTCTCCCTTTTTCTTCCTCTTTATCTTACTGAGCTGGTTCTACACACACACACACACACACACACACACACACACACACACACACACACACACACACACACACACACACACCTCTTCCCTTATTCTTTCCTTCCTGGATTCGTTGGCTTTATTCAAGTCCCAGTCAAAATCTCACCTTTTTCAGAACATCTTTTCTGATGCCCTCCTCTAGTGACTGTTTCGAATTTATTCTGTATATACCTTATTTGTATGTATTTGTTTGCATGTTGTCTCTTCCATTAGACTGTGGACTCCTCAAGAGCAGAGATTGTCTTCAATCCTTCTTTGTATTGTGAGCACTTTAGTATAGTGTCTGGTACATAGTAGGAGTTTAATAAATGTTTATTGACTGACTGACTCCCTCCCTAATTCCATTTCCACAGCCTGTAGGTGAGGGAGGAGTTTGAGGAGATGCTTGGGTGAATGCTCCATTTAGAGTTCTTGGACTATGTCTTTTTCACTTTCTTCTATGTTTATTAATCTAAGTAGTCCCAGTAAATCGAGTGACTAAATTCTTTAATGGGGGAATGGGAAGAGTGGGTCCTTTGACCCATGGGAATAAATGATCTCAGACACAGGGTAGGTGCAAATTTTAGATTTAATATTTTGGAGTGATATTTCACTTTCATCTCCTAAGTTAAATTCAGAACCTGACCAACATCAAAGTGAGAAACTATGGAATGGTGGGAAAGGGGAGTAGACTGAGAATTTTCAGGTTGAATGTTCTCTGGTAGCTTGTGGAAATACTGAATCATTTCTTTGGTTTCTATTTTTTATTCTATATGAGATTCAAGAGCAACTCTCATGGGACTTCTTGGACCATGGATGATGGCTTGAGCATGGTGTCACCTGGTGGACCATCTTTGTGCTCCATCTTTGATTAATTAATATGGTTAACATTAATATAGGTTTAATAAAAGCAGCACAAGAGATAGTAAGGGCTGCTGGTATTACTACAGTGCCCCAGGTATCACACACAGCCTCTACTTGTATAACGTCTATAAATGGGGTTAATGATATTTACTGAGCTCACAGGGGTGGTTGTGTGTGTGTGTGTGTGTGTGTGTGTGTGTGTGTGTGTATGAATGAAATTTAAACTATAAATAGAGCACAGAATTTTAGAGCTGAATGGGGCTTTGGAATATTAGTTCAACAAGAATTTATTAAAGATGCATTTGTGGGAGCTGTTTGGTTCCAGGAGTGTAAGGTAAAACAAAACAAAACACCAATCCATGTCCTCAGGCAGTTTATGTTCTGTTGGAGAAATGATATATTTACAGAAGAGTAAATACTAAATACACAAAGTGGATGCTAAGTAATTTTTAGGGGTTAGGCAGCACAGTAGTGTAATCAGGGGGATCAGGATAGACTTCTTGTAGAGGGTAACACTAGAGTTGATCTTTGAAATATGTTGGGGATCCTAAGTGGAAGAGGTGAGGAAGGAGTGCATTGCAGGTCTGGGGGACTGACTACCTATGCAAAGGCCTGGAGATGAAAGAGGGAGTGCCATTTACAGAAAACAGTAATAGGTTCGTTTTGCTGGAACATAAAAAATGCGAAAGAACAATGTGCGTTAAACCTGGAAAGATAGACACAAACCACATTATAAAGGCCTTTAAATGTTAAATAGGGAGCCATTGGAGCTTTTTGAGCAGGGGAGTGACATGGTCAGACCAATATCATTTTTTTAAAGGAAATTTAGAAATATCAATGTGGTAGCTGCACGGAGAATAGATTGAGGAGAGGACAGTCTGGAAGCAGGAAGACCAATTAGAAGGATACTGCAGTTGACAAGATAAGAAGTGATAGGTTTGGATCAGATAATGTTAGAGCTGAGAGACATATTAGAGATGATCGAGGCCAAAAGTCCTTTCTTTTATAGAGGAGGAAACAGTTTTAGGAAGATGTGACTTGCTCAAGTTCACACAAGAAGTCAATGGCAGAGCTCATTCTAGAATTCCAGGTTTCCTGACTCCCAGACTCAAGCTCAACACACACACAGAAGCACACACTCACACTCATAATACACATTCACACATACACTTATATGTGAATCACATGTACATGGTTCACTTTCCCTAACATTCATACACAGACATACATTCTCACATTTGTTCTCATACATACAACATACGCATAAAATTCACACCAGCTTACTCTCTCTCTCTCTCTCTCTCTCCCCTTCTCTCTCTCTCAAGCTATGATTTGAGTCCATGCAAAGATTCCATGACATGCTACTGGAGAGGAAAGGCTCTTAGCGGCATGCACCTGTCCTTGAGACCAGAAAATCACCTGTGTCAGCAAGACCCTGGGCTGTGTTCTCTGACTCTTGGCTGTTCTGTGTCTAGGCTCTCCTTTCTTCTGTCTTTGCCTCTCTCTTTCTGTGAATCAGTTCTTTTTTTCTTCTCTTTGTCCCTTTCTTTGTCTCTGCTTTCCTCCATCTCTGTTTTTATCTTCATACATCTTTCTCTTTCTGTTTGCCCCACTCTCTCTCTGCGTCTAGCTATTTATTTTCTCCTCTGTAAAAGAGGAGGCTGAACTAATCTTCCTTCATTTCTTTGTTTCTTCCTTCCTCTCTCTCTCTCTCTCTTTCTTTCTCTCCTGCTTCTCCTCCTCTTCCTCCTCACCCAGACTCAGCAGCTCGCCACTGTATTGTCTGAGTATGTCTATAATTAGGTGTAATTCTTGGCCCCAGAACCCAAAAAGAAAGCATGGAATATTGGAGCATTTTTGAGATAGGAAGATTATCTTGACCACTCCTCTCACATGATATAACACTTCAGAGTTTGATTTCATCAGTTTTTTGCCTCCATGGACTCAGGTCCCAGTGTCTGTGCACCTGAGTTGAATATTTTTCTAGTTATTGTGGCCCACAAAAACCTCCATCCCATTAGATACCCAATCCAGCACTTTGGTAATCAACTTTTGTGAGAAGCTAGCCTGGTTGTCCAACCCCAGACATATAGCATTGAAGCCTTCTGAGTTGGATAGGATCTGATAGAACTTGGGCTCCACTAGCAGAACCTTCAAGAACCCAGGCACACCTCTGCCACAGTGAGACACCAGAGCAGGATTTGAGTAGAGGACAGGTAAGGTCACATCAATTCAACTCAAGGAATCTTAGTTTATAAATCTTTATCTATTTGGAGCATAAGCTCTATGAAGGCAGGGACTCTTTCTCCCACCCCCCACCCCCATCATTGTATTTCTAGAACTGAGCACAGGACCTGGCACACAATATATGTTTAAAGATTTTCCTGGAGTTTTGCTTGCTAATGCCTTCCCCTTCAAGGCTACCTTTATATATTTTCTATATAGCTATACATAGGCTTTGCATCTACCTATGGGGGGCAGCTAGGTGGTGCTGTGGATAGAGCACCAGTGCAGGAGTCAGGAAGACCTGAGTTCAAATCTCACCTCAGGCACTCGACGCTCACTAGCTGTGTGACCTTGGGCAAATCACTTAACCCCAATTGCCTCATCCTGGGTCATCTCCAGTCATCCTGATGAATATCTGTTCACTGGATTCAGATGGCTCTGGAGAAGTGAGGCTGGTGACCTGCACAGCCCTCCCTTACTCAAAACAAAGTCAAGTGCAAGTCATGTCATTATTTCTCTGATAGCATGATCTTCTTTGGCAATGAAGGACAAACACACACACACATCTACCTATGGAAAGGTGTTTCTGGCAAAGCTTTGACTGACTGCCATGAAAGGGAGACTATGTTAGTAAAGATGCTGAAAGTTCTATTATTTCCTTATTATGGGAAGAGAGAAAGCTAATTTGAGATTAGGACCAAGAGGGTGGAGCTTCAAGGTTCTCTTGAGAGAGGATTCATGGAAAAGGGTGGGGATGGGGTAGCAGGGTTTACCCAGAAACAAAGAGGAGCATCCTCATTGTTTCAACCAGTGGTAGCAATATTTGCAATTCCCTTCTTCAAACCCATGCCTGCAAGGAAGACTCCAAGAGATCAAAGATAAAGGAACAAATTATAAGGTATAAGACAATGATTTTTTTTAAATTGTGGGCACTCATTCATGTGGCTCCAGCCCTGATTGGAAGAAAAAAAAAGACAGTTATGAGTTGGATTTATAAAATTTATAAAAATTTATAAAATCACAAGTCAATTGATAAATGGTCAAAGGATATGAACAGGCACTTTTCAGACAAAGAAATCAAGGCTAGTTATAGTTATATACAAATGCTATAACTCACTATTGATCAGAGAAATGCAAATTAAAACAACTCTGAGGTACCACCTCACACCTATCAGAGTGTCTAATATGACAAAAAAAGAAAAATGTTGGATTTTGGAGGGGATGTGGAAAAATTGAGGTGCTAATACATTGTTGGTGGAGTTGTGACCTGATCCAATCATTCTAGAGAGCAATTTGGAACCATGTCCAAAGGGCTATAAAACTGCATACCCTTTAATCCAGCAATAGCAGTGCTAGATCTATACCCCAAAGACATGCAAAAAAAAGGGAAAAGGACCTATCTGTACAGAAATGTTTATAGCAGTTCTTTTTGTGGTGGCTAAGAATTGCAAATCAAAAGGATGTCCATCAACTGGGGAATGACTAAACAAGCTGTGGAATGATTGTAATGGAATATTATTGAACTATAAGAAATGACTAGAACGATGATTTCAGAAACACACAGAAAGACTTACATGAACTGATGCGTAGTGAAGTGATCAGAGCCAGGAGAATGTTGTACATAGTGACAGCAAGATTGTATGATGAAGAATTGTGAATGACTCAGCTATTCTCAGCAATACAATGATCAAGGCAATCCTTTTTTTTAATTTTTATTTATTTATTTTTAGCTTTCAACATTCATTTCCACAAAATTTTGAGGTCCAAATTTTCTCCCCATCTCTCCCTACCCTATAATGCCTTGCATTTTAATTACCCCTTCCTTCAATCTGCCCTCCCTTCTATCACATCCCTCCCTTCCCTATCCTCTTCTCTCTTTTCTTGTAGGGCAAAATAGGTTTCTATACCCCACTACCTGAATTTCTTATTTCCCAGTTGTGCGCAAAAACAATTCTCATCATTCCTAATACTTTGAATTCCAACTTCTCTCCCTTCCTCCCTCTCCACCCACCCCCACTGAGAAGTCAGGCAATTCAATATAGGTTGTATAGGTGTAGTTTTGCAAAAGACTTCCATAATAGTCATGTTGTATAAGACTAACTCTATTTCCCTCCATCCTATCCTCCCTCCCATTTATTCTATTCTCTCTTTTGACCTTGTCCCTCCTCAAAAGTGTTTACTTCTGAGTACTCCCTTTTTCCATTTGCCCTTCCTTCTATCATCACCCTCATCCACTTGTTCCCTTCTCCCTTATCCTTCTGTAGTGCAAGATATACTTTCATACCAAACTGAGTGAGTGTATCATTCCCTCAAGCCAAATGTGAAGAGAGTAAGCTTCCCTTTTTCCCTTTCACATCCTCCCTTTTCTCCTCCACTGAAGAAGCTTTTTCTTGCCTCCTTGATTCGCGATAATTTACCCCATTCCATTTCTCCCTTTCTCCTCCCAATATATTCCTCTCTCACCCCTCAATTTTATTTTATTTTTTTAGGTATCATCCCTTCTTATTCAACTCACCCAGTGTTCTCTATGTGTGTGTGTGTGTGTGTGTGTGTGTGTGTGTGTGTGTGTGTGTGTGTGTGTATGTATGTGTGTGTATAATCCCTCCAACTACCCAAGTACTGAGAAAAGTCTCAAGAGTTACAAATATTATCTTTCCATGAAGGAATGTTCAAGTTTAGAAAGTCCTTTATGTTTTCCCTTTCCTGTTTACCTTTTCATGCTTCTCTTCATTCTTGTGTTTGAAAGTCAAACTTCCTATTCAGTTCTGGTCTTTTCATCATGAACGCTTGAAAGTCCTCTATATCATCGAATGACCATGTTTTCCCTTGAAGTATTATACTCAGTTTTTCTGGGTAGATGATTCTTGGTTTTAATCCAATTTCCTTTGACTTCTGGAATATCATATTCCAAACCCTTTGATCCCTTAATGTAGAAGGTGCCAGATCCTGTGTTATCCTGATTATATTTCCACAATTCTCAAACTGTTTCTTTTTGGCTGCTTGAAATATTTTCTCCTTGACCTGGAAACTTTGGAATTTGGCTACAATATTCTTAGGAGTTTCTCTTTTTGGATCTCTTTAAGGAGGTAATCTGTGGATTCCTTGAATACTTATTTTGCCCTCTGGTTCTAGAATATCAGGGCAGTTTTCCTTGATAATTTCATGAAAGATGATGTCTAGGCTCTTTTTTTGATCCTGGCTTTCAGGTAGGCCCATAATTTTTAATTTGTCTCTCCTGGATTTATTTTCCAGGTCAGTTGTTTTTCCAATGAGATATTTCACATTATCTTCTATTTTTTCATTCTTTTGGTTTTGCTTTGTAATTTCTTGGTTTCACATAAAGTCATTAGTTTCCACCTGTCCCATTCTAATATTTAAAGTATTTTCTTCAGTGAGTTTTTGAACCTCCTTTTCCATTTGGCTAATTCTGCTTTTTAGAGCATTCTTCTCCTCATTGGCTTTCTGGACCTCTTTTGCCAATTGAGTTAGCCTATTTTTAAAAGTATTATTTTCTTCAGCATTTTTTGGGTCTCTTTTAGCAAGCTGTTGACTCACTTTTCATGATTTTCTTGCATTGCTCTCATTTCCCTTCCCAGTTTTTCCTCCACCTCTCATACTTGATTTTCAAAATTCTTTTTTGGTCTCTTCCATGGGCTGAGACCATTGCATATTTATTTTGGAGGTTTTCGATGCAGAAGTCTTGACTTTTACGTCTTCCTCGATGTTTTGCTTTGTTCTTCCTCATCCGAAAGGATGGAATAAAATACCTGTTCACCAAGAAAGCAAATTTCTATAGTCTTATTTTTTTCTCCCTTTTTTGGCCATTTTCCCAGCCAGTTACTTGACTTTTGAGACTTTTGTCAAGAGTAGAGTGTACTCTGGGGACCTGTAAGTTCTCAGTTCCTCCAACGTGGCACAATCAAGAGAGAGGTGTTTACTCCTCTCCTGACCTGTGCACTGCTCTGGGAGCAACCAAAAACTTTTCTGCCCAGAATCTGCAATTGAATTCCCTCTACAGAGCCTCCACCAGCTCCAGGGCCAGTGCTCTCCCAGGGCTGCTACTCAAGACTGAGATTGGATCAGCTCTTCAATTCCCCCAGGGGCTCTAGGTGGAGGGCTCTGAAAATGGCAGCTGCTGGAGCCCTTCCATTGGCCTTTGAAGCTGTGTGTGGCATTTGTGGGTTGAGGAATCTGGGAACTGCTGCTGGTGGTACCCTGAATCCTGTTCTAGGCCCTGTACCTGCTGCTCTGCTCTAGTCTGCACTCCACGCTAGTCTGTGCTCTCCACTCTGGTCTGCACTGGTGGTGCTGGTCTGGTCTGCACTTGTCAGATCAAGGCAATCCTGAAGGACTAATGATTAAGCATGCTATCCACCACTAGATAAAAAACTGGTATTGATTTATTATAAACTGGAACATGCTATTTTTCACTTCCTCTCATATTTTTTTCTTTATTCTAGTCTTGTACAAAATATCTATTATGGAAATGTTTTACATTATTGTACATATACAACCTGTATCTGGTTGCTTGCCAGCTCAAGAAGGGGGAGGAAGGGAGGGATAGAATTTGGAATTCAGAACTTAAAATAAAAAATTAAATTAAAAATTGTTAAAAAAAAAAAAGCCTGCTATGGAAAAACTGGCAGTCTTAACCCTTTGCCCTACATGACTTCAGCTGGGTGTGATTGGTACCTGTTTCTAACCATGTCCTTTTATGTATCTGACTGATCTAATCTTATTTGTCACAACTACTTGTGGTTAACTTATCCTTTGCATTTCCTTGTGTTCCCTTTTTAGTGGCATGAGGGCATGGAGCAGCTTTATGAGATAAAGTGACCTTTCCTAGTTCAGGGCTCTTTCTAACTTGGGGGCATAGTGAAGAGCCAGTCATATAATTTCCAAAGGCAAAATTACTAAGAACTTGGCAGCTTTGAGGTCTGTTTCATCAGACCATGAGACTAACACAGTGACTCCTAGGGTTATACCTATACATATATATATATCTATATATATATATATCTATGTATAGATATATAGATATATAGATATATATAGATATATAGATATAGATAGATAGATAGATAGATATAGATATAGATATAGATATATATGTATGTAGAGATATAGATATAGATATAGATATATATGTATGTATAGATATAGATATAGATATAGATATAGATATAGATATAGATATAGATATAGATATGCTGCATCTCCAATTAAAATATGAGTTCTGTGAGAGCATGAGACAACTTTTTCCTAGACTGAATTGGACTCTTTTCTCTATGTACTAGTGGGAGGGTAAGACTTTGGGGGGGGGATATTTTGTACCAACTATACCACAGTAGTAAATACTCTTTTAAAAATTTGATTAAGTCTGGCTGACTAATAATCATGGTGGAAACACACCAGGGGGATTCTTGAACTATATTATTCAAAAGGCAATCCCCTATACCTCAGAGCTAACAGTAGAACCATGAAGGTATGTGGTAGTCATACTCTGGGTGCCTGACTTGTGAGTGGGAGTTGGGATAGCCTCACTAGAGCAGATGCTATAGTAAATGAGGGAGAGAAAGACAGCGGAATCTATAGAATTCTCAAAGTAGGTACTCTAAACCATCCCAGCAAGAATTTTCTTGGAGTCCCCAGATTCCCCCAGCTCTTCTTATCTAGGAGTTGAAAGAAAACTTTTTTTTCCCCTATAGTCCAAGTGAGAGATGGTTAATGTGAGTGGTTAGAGTGCTGGAATTAGGGTCAGGGTGACCCTAGGTTCGAATCCCACCTCTGATACTTACTAGTTCTGTCAACATGGGTGAGTCACTCCTCACTCTCCTAATCTGTAAAATAAGAATGAAAATAACTGTAGAACCTATCTTATGGGATTGTTAGTATTTTTTAGTTATTTTAAAAAATTAAAACCAAAACTTTAGTAGGAAATTTAGTAGCGTAAAGTAATGCTACTAAAATAGCAATGAAAGAAGAAACGTACTGAGTTAAGTTTCCCCAGGTATTTACCCCTCCTTGACTTTGGTCAGGGCAAAAACCCTCCCAACCAGGCACCCTCTCAATCTTTCCCTGTCTTCTCTTCTCATCCCCAGCAAATGGTCAACTAGCCTCTGCTTAAAGACCTCCAATGATGAGGAGTACACTGCCTCTCAGAACATCCTCTTCCTAGACCTTAAAACTGAAAGGAACTTTAGAGGACATCAAGAACAATCTCTTCATTTTACAGATGAAGAAACTAAGGCAGAGAATGAAATCCAAGTGTCTTCTGATTCCAAATCCAGGGCTTTTACCACTAACCGATCATTAGAATTTCCTGGCATGGGATCTTAGATGAACTCATGAACCACTGGGATGTACTTGGGAGTAACTCATGTTTTTATGGTTCTTTGTGGTTTAGAAAGTGAGGGCCACAAGTCAACTCCAATAATGTTTTCCCAATTTTAGCAATGAGAAAACTGAGGCTTAGGAAAGTTAAATGATTCATCCCTGATCTCACAGTTACTTTATGTCAGAGTTAAAATATGGACCCAATCCTGCCTTTGAGTACAGAATTCTTTCTGTTATTCTTTCTGGGAGACAGTGCTATGCTGAAAAGTGCTGCACTTGGGATTGGGAAGACTTCGAGTCAAATCTTTGCCCTGATCTTTACAAGCTGGGTGACTGTGGGCTAATCTCAGTGGTTCCAAGCTTCAGTTTCATTCACTGCAAACTGGGGATAATAATACCTATGCCATCTACCACACAGTTGGGGGCACGATTAAGATCATGTGTAGAAGGAAAGCACTTAGCAAATCTTAAAGTGCCTTCTAAATGTCAGTCATTATTCTGCCTTTGCTTCTTCTCAGCTACCCTGCTTGAAATTGTGCCATTAGACTCACATCGATTGTTCTTGAAGTCTTTTCCTATTCAAGTTCCCATCTGAGTCTCAAAATGCAGGTATCACCAAATGGCATGGCAGCTTTGACATTTGATCATTGAATTACAGAGTTTCAGAGCTGGAATGAAATAACTGATTTAACCCTATCTGTCCACCTCCCTCCAATCCCTTCTACAGTATAGTTGACACGTGGTCACTCAGTCTTTGCTTGGAGACTCCCAGTAAGGACCCCCACCCCTACCCCCCTTCCCCCACCCCAGCATTCCATTTTCCCATTGTGTTTGTCCTTCATTGCCAAAGAAGACCATGCCATCAGAGAAATGATGACATGACTTGCACTTGACTTTGTTTTCAGTGAGGGAGGGCTGTGCAGGTCACCAGCCTCATTTCTCCTCTAGAGTTTTTCCTGTTGTTGAACTGAAATCTGACCTTCACTTACTGCTCCTACTTCTTTCTTCTAGGGTCAACCAGAATAAACCCAACCCTTTTCCCAGAACAGCCCTACACAATATTTGAAGACAGCTCTCTGGACTTCTCTTCTCCAGGCAAAACACCCTTGGTTTTTTCAACTGATTCTTACAAGGCAGGAGCTCAAGGACCTTCCATCTCCTGGAGGCTCCCTTCTGGATTCTCTCCATCTTATGGAAGTTCTTCCTGAAACGGAGTATCTGGGATTGAATGCAATGCTCCTGGTGTTGTCTGACCAGGGCAGAGCACAGCCAGACATTCACTCCCTGATTCCTGAATGCCATAGCCCTCTTAAAGAAGCCCAAGATGCTGTTAGCTTTTTTGTCCATTACATTCCATTGTTGCCCTATGTAGAATGTAGTCCCTCTCCTTATGCCTTTACAATGCTTCCCACCTACAAGTTCATGCTTGCTCTAGATTCTAGAATTTACCTTGAACATAAGATCACCGGAGAAGTAGGATTTGAACCTAGATCTTTCTTGACTCCAAATCCAATGCTATTTCTACAGCATTATAATTCTTAGATTCTCTGCTCCTATATAGGGTTAGAACGTATTAGCACTTTGGTTTTCCTCTGACTTTGCATCTGAGTTTTACTAATTGGTTTTCAGACTTGATCTTCTCCTAAGATAGTTTCTAGAGGGCTGGGTGAAGTTCCCCAGCTTTTATTAAGCATTTACTATGTTCCAGACAGTATGTTAATCATTGGGAATATAAATCCAGTCCCTGCTCTTCAGGAGCTTATGTTCTCTTGGGGGATTGTGTCTGTCCTTCGTTTTCAAAGAGGACCATGACATCAGAGATGATCACATGGCTTGCAGTTGACTTTGTTTTGAGTGAGGGAGGGCTGTGCAAGGTTACCAGCCTCACTTTCTCCTCCAGAGCCATATGGGTCCAGTGACCAGATATTCATTAGGACAAGTGGAGATGTCCCAGGATGCAATGGGAGACTTTGGCCCTTTTGCGTTAAGGTTTTGAGGGGATACAACAAATAAAAAGAAGTGGAAAGGGGGAAGGGGAGGTGATGGTTCCTGGTGCAAGGGCATGGTAGAGAAAGTCTGTGAGATTCAGGATTGCAGCCTGGAGGGGGATGAAGATATGACTGGCCAGGGCAGGGCATCCTCCTTAAAATGGTAGTTCTCCCTCAATCAGAGGGAGAGGCTGAAGGGGCTGCATGTACCTTCAGTCTTAGATGTTAGAGACTCATATGGACTCATTAAGGCAACTCTTACAGAATGGCTGTATTATTGAAGTAGAGAAGATTCAGAGTTGGAATCTAGAAGAACAGAGTTCAAACACTGCCTCGGGCACTTATTAGCTTTGTGACCCTAGAATCTACCAACTGATTGTGGTGAGAATGTTAGTTGGTCAATAAACATTTCACTAAGTACCTACTAAGGTACAAAGTTAAGCAGTGGGATACAAACAAAGGTGAAACATGGTCCCTGCTCCCAAGAAGCTCACAATCTAACGGGAGAGACAACATGCAAACCACTACGTACAAACAAATCTTACGCAGGATGGAAAAGTAGAAAGGAGTAGTAATAGAAAAGAGGACTGGCAACAAAGCCAGGACACCTGAGGCTGAGTTCACGGTTTGGGTTATGTGCTGGCCCCCATGTCTATCCACTGCATTTCTTCATTGCCTCTTGGATCTCTATGAGAATTCTGAGATCTGTTCCCTGGCCTCTCCAATTCTACAAAAGTCTTCCTTTGACCTTCCGAGGTCATTCAGTTGCAATTTAATCTCTCTTCCTTGCTTCAGGCAAACTAGAAAAGATGTCCTTTCAGTCCCACCACTTCCTCATAGCCAAATTTCTCTTCTGGTCCTTGTAGATTGAATTCTAAGCAACACCTCTACCCTTACCCAACTGTACTGCAACTGTTCCCACTGAGGTTTCCAATGGTTATCTCCCTCATTGAAAGTAAGGTCCTTGAGGACAGGGACTGTTTTCATTATTGGTTTTGTATCTCCAACATCTAGCCCAGTCCCCTATACCTAGTGAGCTCTTAATACATGCTTATGCATGGATTGATTTCCCTAATGACCAAATCCAACATTCTTCTTTCAGTCCTTATCCCTTTGACCTCTCTGTGAATTTTTTCACTGATGACCACCCCCTCCTTCAGGATACTTTCTTCTCCACTAGCTAAAGAGGAGCCTTGCACCATGAAGAAGGCAGGTCTTCTTCCATCCTTCTTCCTCCTTACTTTTTTGCTTCCTTCCATGGTAACTCTTACATTTTTTAAAAAAATTACTTAAACACTCTCCCTCACCCCCCAGGAGCATTTTTAAATACAAAGTAGAACGTTAGAAGAGGATTGTATATCAAATTGTGAATCCCATATCCCTTGCCTCTTTAAAGGAAGCATATAATAAATTCAACCTCTTTCTTTCAAAATTGTTCTGCCTGTCTGGGCTTCCTTCTGAATGCCCTTCTGTTCTCTCATGTGCACATTTTAAAATGTTCCAATGGCTCTATTCCTAATGTCTCCCCAAGTCTCTTCGCTTCAATCCAGATTGATCCATCAGGGTTCATTATCCTTTTTTCACTCTGTATTCTCTCCTTCGGGATCTAACTCATTTACACCAATTTAACTACTCTCTCTAAGCAGATGACTCCCCAGTCTATCTCCAGGCCTGCCACTCCAACTGCCTACAGAATATCTCCACTTGGGCTTGGCATCAGTGTCTCAAACTCAACCTGCCCAAACTTGGGGCGTGCTGGAGCCAGCTCACATAGGTTGATGAAAGCTGATTGTTAAGTTTTCAGTGTTTTCGTTTTCCTAATTACTTTCCTGGAATTTTCCAATCATCTCGAGGTCCAGAACCCTAGACCACTGACTAGCTATTATTTGAATAAACAAACAAATAAACCATCTCCCAGGCAGCTTCATGTCCACAGTGTCTTCTAGGCCCAAGTATTCACCGGATAGTTTATGGGCCTGCCTCTACAAACCCAGAAATTCTAGGAAATCCACAGTTCAGTTTGCTTGGTCTCTGTGGCTCTTCCTCTGAACAGATAGAGGAATATATACAGTACAATCCAGCTCATAATGGTGTATGAGAAGATTGGCTTTGGTCTCTGACACTTTCTCCCTGTATGACCTTGGACAAATTACTTTACCTCTATGGGCCCCAGTTTCCTCATCTACTAAAAAAGGTTCTGAACTTGTTCAGTAATGTTGAACTCTTCATAACCCCATTTAGGGTTTTCTTGGCAGAGATACTGGAGTGGTTTGCCATTTCCTTCTCCAGATCATTTTACAGATGAGAAAACTGAGATCAACAGGATTAAGTGACTTGGCCAGAGTTACACGTTAATAAGTATCTAAGACTAGATTTGAACTGAGGAAGATGAATTTTCCCAACTCCAAGCCTAATGCTCTATCCACTGTGCTACCTAGCTTCCCATACCACCTAGCTGCCCAGCACTGAATTAGTTTATCTCTAAGGTCCTTTCTAGCTATAGTCTGTGATCATATGATTTATGGAAAGCCATTGACAAGAAGAACCCAGAATGAGAAGGCACAGAGAGTTGTAATCTGCACCAGTGAAAGGAAAACACACACCAAGGAAACAAGAAGCGTTGCGAAATAATCAAAAGCAATTACACTATAGTTATTTTTGTATGGAGAGCATCTATCTTTCATTCTCCAGGGGCCCAGAGGTGATATTATTTTTCATTTTTGTAAACATAATGGCTCCACCATTTGCTAGTTTGGAGACCCTTTACCTTTCTGGGTCTCAGTGTCATCCTCCTAAAATCCTTTCCAGCTCTAAAGTTGTGATCTTGTGATGACTGACTCCCACATCTAGTCATTAGGTGAAGATTCAGGTATTCTATACCCAGGATCACATGGTCTCTAAGGCCCCTTCCAGGTCTGACACGCTATGATTCTGTGAAGATGGAAGGGTACAACTGGGTGCTTAAGAAATACATGCTATTGAATTTGAGTGAGGAGTGACATACAGTGTGGTGCCTTGGAAAAAGTTAGATCTGGAGTCAGGGGAATTAGGTTCCTGACTGTGTTGCTTGATATCTGTATGGCTTTGGGTAAGTCACTTAACCATTCTAGGTTTCCATTTCCTTAGCTATAAAATGGGCAGGGAGTATGGTATGGTGGGAGTTTGAGCCAGTCAGGTTCTAAGCTCCCTTCCAGTTCTGAATCTATGATTCAGACATTGAGTCCTGACTTTTGGAAGATGACTGTAGTATGTTCATGTCAGTATGTACAAAACTCAATTCATTATCTTTCTCCCACTGCCCGCCCCCACCCCCCCAATTTTACTATTACTATTGAAGCTATCACCTTCCTCCTAGTCATCCAGGCTTGCAACCATGGTATCACCCTTGACCCCTCACTCTCTCACCCCTCAAATCCAAAATGTTGACAAGATCTATTGATTTTACCTTCATAATACATCTCATATACATCTGCTGATTTTCTGTTATTGTTGTTGTTTGGTCTCTTTTAGTCGTGTCTGACTCTCCATGACCCCTTTATTTCGGGGTTTTCTTGGCAAAGATACTGGAGAGGTTTGCCATTTCCTCCTCCAGCTTATTTTACAGATGAGGAAACTGAGGCAAACAGGGTTAAGTGACCTACCCAGGGTCACATTGCTAGTAAGTATCTGAGGCCAAATTTAACCTCAGGAAGATAAGTCTTCCTGACTTTAGGCCTGGCGCTCTATCCACTGCAGCATCACCCAGCTGCCAGGTGATGATTCTACCTTCCTCATATCTCCTATATTTCTCATATACGTCTTTCCTCTGACACTGTCACCGCACTGGTGTAGGTTCTTTTTACCATTGTCCTGGACCATTGCAATAGCCTGCTGGTTGTCCTGCCTGCCACAAGGCACTCCTGTTCATTCTTGGCTCACCTGCTGAAGTGATCTTTCTAAAGTGCCCCCATACTCAGTACACTCCAGTAGCTCCCTATCACCCCCAGAAGCAGATATAAAACCCTCTCTTTGGCATTAAAAGGCCTTTATAACCCACTCCCCCTCTCTTTCTGGCCTTTTTACACTGTCCCATACATAATTTTTGATCCAGGGACCTGGCCTCCTGACTGTTCTTCATAAAAGACATTGCATCTCTTGACTAGGATTTGCACCAGCCATCTTCTTTCCCAGAATTCTCTCCCTCCTCATCTTTGCCTACTGGCTTCCCTGGCTTCCTTCAAATCTCAGCTAAAATTCTACCTTCTACTGGAAACTTTTCTTGATCCCCCTTAATACTAACACCTTCCTTCTGTTGATTATTTCCAATTTACCCTGTATATAGCTTATTTGTACATGATTGTTTGTAGGTTATCTCCTCCATTGGACTGAGCCCCTTGAGAGAAGAGACTATCTTTTAACTCTCTCTGTATCCCCAGAACTTAACATGGTACTGTAATGTTAATGAGAGTTAAAGATCTTCCCCACCCCTTAATGTGCCTGCCCATTAAGGGAAGCTTGATTTAGGGAGATTTGTTTTGTAGGAAGGCCAACACCTTTTATTAATTTCTAAAGAGGAACTGGTTCTCAAGGGTCTTGATGCCCTCTGGCTCTGAAAAGTGTATAAATACTCTGAGATGAGGTTTTGTTTTGGAGCTTACTCATTGGAAGTGTTTGTTTGGCCAGATGAGACTCTGGGCAACTGATGAGGAGCCTCTTCCCCCCTGAAAATCCAGATGTTGCTTCTCTATCTGGTGACTATGTAGGTATGTAATGGTCAGACAGCTGGATCTCTCTGTTGATTTGTGATGTATGTATTGCTTACTGTCAGACAGTTGGAATCCCTGTCTGTTGATCTTTGTTTCACTGTTTGTATTTTCTCTGAAGCTGAGAGTGCTGACTTTTTCCCCTGAACTAAGTCAATGATATATATGCTTGATTAAAGTGATTGTTGACCCCTCAAAAATTGCTTTCCTTTTAGAAAAGCAGATCTAAGGACCTGTACAGCAGGCCCTCCCGTGTATGCCAGGGTCCTTGCTGATACAAGTACCTGGCCTATAGAGGACCCTTTATACATGTTTATTGCTTATTTTGTATACAGGATGGAGGATGGGATGGGAGAAACTGGAGGCAGAGGGGCCATTGAAGACTATTACAGTTATCCATGGAAGAGATGGGGAGTAGCTGTGAGAATGAAGAGAAGCAGACAGAGAGGAAGAGTTTTGAAAGCAAGCAGAGAGAACTGAGTTGAAGTGATTGGTGAGAGAGGAAGAAGAAATAGTAACTGTCCCAGAGAGTCAAACCTATGGTCTTGTCTTCCTTAGCAGTAGCCTCTAATTCACTGAGCTAACCTGTTGGACACTCAAAGAGATGTGTCTTACAGTGGAAAAATAGCAGCATGGCATCAAGTGCTTTGAAATCTCCACATCTCTTCCAGGCTTGTTTTCCCCTACACAGCACAGCAGAGACCTGCTTTAGAATCAAAGAACGCCAACGCTATCCAGGTCCCCTTCATTGATAGATGAAGATGCTGAGGCTCTGAGAGGAAAACCGATCTGCCTATAATCACCCAGAGAATCGATGTCAGAGACAAAACTTGAACCACGACTCCAAATCCAGCACTCTTTTTGCCACCTGGCGCAGCTCTCCGCTGGCTGTTTTATGGGAAGGCTGGTGGGCTCAAACAAACAAAAGTTTCAGATGAAAATCACCAGCATGCTGATTTTGAAAAAGGACTCCATGGAAATCCTAAAGCCTTGTGATGTTTTGTATGTCTGGCTGGAAACTTCCTCAACCTCAGTGCAGACTTGACCCTCGGGGGAATTTTTTTGTTTTTCTCTGTTTATCTTTTTATACCTTAAAAAACTGGGATTGGCTTTCTCCTTCACATTGCATTCTGATCAGCTCCTCCCAAACCTACTCAAGCCCTGGCGTGTGTTTGGGGTATAAATAAGGTGCTATAATCATCAAGATGATTAAATTCAAAAAAAGGAGAAACCCTGTCTCCCAAACTGCAACATTAAGATTGCAAATTTAAATACACAGACGTCAGGAAATGTTGAAGTTACAGATCTCATAAAAATGTTAATTTGTTCCCATTTTACACATGTTGCACTAAAGATTACTAGCTGGTCTGTTAAATGCATACTTAATAAATACCATATGGAGCACAGATGAGCTCACTTAGCTCAAAGCTGTTTACATCCTCAGGAAACCTTCCCCAATCACAGAAAACCTTTTGCCTCCTTTTTCTCAAGCCTTCCATACTCTTAGGGAATTTTCTGAATCTCAGAAGATCATCTAGAATCCCCTTCAAGCCTTCCAAATCCTTGTGAAATCTTCTGCATTCTTTTATAGGCTTCTGAATTCTCATCTACTCTTCTACAATCTGTTGAATCTTTTGAATTCTGGAACACTTGGAATTCTCCTCTGAGATTCCATTCTCTCAAAAAAGATTCTACAGCCTTATAGAAAATTCTGAATTTCTCATAATCCTTCTATATTATCATAGACTATTCTGAACTGTAGATGAACATCAAAAGAGAGATCTTACCAAGTCACCCTATCCCCAATACACACATATACACTCACTCAAACACCTTTAGTGGCTCCCTATTGTCTCTGAGAGAAAACGTGAGCCCCTCAGCCTGATATTTGAAGCATGCCACAATCCAGCTGCTATCTATTTTTTCTAGCATCATTTCACTTTTCTTCCCCTCATATAATTTTGTTTTAGTCAAACTGGTCCACTACCTGTTGCTGGATGTCACTCCAATCTGCTGGTCTGTCTTAACTCCAGGGAAAGATTTGCCCCTCCCAAGTTAAATTCATCATCTCTAATCTCATCACCATGCTACTAGCTCAAGACTTGACTGATATTACCTCCTTCTACCTCCTGTCCCCTTACTGAAGGGCTGGAGGGTGAAATACCAAACTCCTCCCAGTGCCTTCCTTTATGCAGGGTGGAAATTGCACATTTTGGCTCACTTTACAGCTTTTGCTGTGTCTGGTTTCACCTTCATGGAGCAAGATACCCCTGTATGGGTTGCTCCCTCACTCTAGCTTTTCCGCTTTCTTTTGTGTGTTATCCCTCCCCATTAGATTGTAAGCCCCTTGAAGGCTGGGACTATCTTTTAAAAAATTAATTGTGTGCCCAGCAGTTAGCACCAGTATGTGGCACGTAGTAGGTGCTTAATAAATGTTGATTATATTGGATTAGATTGACCTGCCTCCATGCCTGAGCAAAAGAGGTTCCCCATGTCTGGTATGCACTCCTTCCCCATGTTCCCCTGGTAGAATCCCTAATTTCCATGAAAACCCAGCTCAAATGCCAGTCTCTGCTGGAGAATTGCTATGCCATCACCATTGCTCTCTCCCTCTTAGAATTACTGTTTTATTACTTTGTTTATATTTTGCATTTATTTGTGAGCTTCTTGTATCCCTTAAGCAAAGTGTAACTAAAAACAGAGATAGTTTCATTTTGGTCTTTGTAACTTAGTTCTTTGAAAATGTAAACCAATCAAGTACTTATTGAGTACTGTTATATTCCAAGTGAGGGACAAGGAAGAGTTAAGACTGATTCTGAGGTTGTAAGCCTAGGAGACTGGGAAGATGGTGGTGCTTTTGACATAAAGAAGAAAATTCAGGAGAGGGATTATATGGGGTGGAAAGATAAGGACATTTGTTTTGGACATGTTGACTTTGAGATGCCTATGGGATGTCCAATAAGTGATTAGGGATATGGAATTGGAGCTCAAGAGAGATTGAGGCTGAGATCTGGGAATAATATGTAAAGAGATGATTATTAATGCATGGAAGCTGATAAAATCATCAAGAGAAGATTGTAGAGAAGAAGGCAGAGTCATGGAATACAGTTAGGAAGTTGAATGTGGATGGGGATCCAGCAGAGAAGAGTAAGAAGGAGGAACTAGATAGGAAGGAGGAAGGGAGGAGAAGGAGGAAGAGGAGGAAAAGGAGAAGGAGGAGGGGGAGGAGGAAGAAGAGGAGAGAGAGAGAAAGAGATAGAGAGAGAAGTCATAGATATCTAAAGACTAGAAAAGAGGTAGGAAACCTGTGGCCTCAAGGACACATGTGGCCCTCTAGGTGCTGAAGTGTGGTCTTTTGACTGAATCCAAACTTCAGAGAATAATTCCCCTTAATAAAAAGATTTGTTCTGTAAAATTTGGACTCAGTTAAAAGGTCGCACCCAAGGACCTAGAAGGCCATGTGTGGCTTTGAAGCTGTAGGTTCCCCACTCCTAAAGAGAGGGTGGTCAAGAGGGTCAAATATCATGGAGAGGTCAAGAAGGATGAATATTAAAAATAAGTCATCAGATTTGGCAACTGTAACTTTGAAGGGAGCAAGATCCATAGAATGATGAGATTAGAAAACAAATAACAAGGGATTGAGAAGAGAGTGAGAGGAAAAGTGGAGGCAGTCAGTGTAGATAGCTCTTTCTAGGAGACTGACCTATGAACTAAGGGGAAATATAGGATGATAGCTTGACAAGAAGGGAAAGTCAGGTGGTATTATTGTTGCTTAGGAGAGACTTGAGTACTTAATGAATTCTTATTGTATTGAATTCTAAATCATTTTTGAACTTACTAAATTCTTGTAGAATATTCAGAACTGCCCCTAAAACTTCTACATGTCATAGAGTTTTGTGCATTTCCTTAAGTCACCCTGAATTCTTCTTTTCAAATCATTTCTATTCTTCAGTGGCTTCTTGCATTCCCACAGAGCCTTTTTGAATTTTCTCCTCAAACTTCCCTTTTCTTATAAAGTATACCAAATTTTTATGTAATTTTCATTTTTATGGAACTGTCTATATCGCCATAGGAATCTGGGCATTCTCTATGGAACCTTCTATAGATTTCTCTTTAGATGAAAATCGAAGTCTTCTCTTTCTTATGAAGTCTTTTCCATGTTTGCAAAAATGTCTATGTTACATGATATGTGGAAGGCTTAAAATGAAAAACAGGTCATTCAGTCAATAAACATTTATTAAGCACCTACTATGTGCTTGGCACTAGACTAAGTGCTGGGAAAACAAAGGAAAACAAAAGGCCTTACTTGCTCCAAAGGAGCTCAAAATCCAGTGGGAAGACATTATTCAAACATCTATGTACAAATGAGATACATAGGGGATGAACAGGAGATAATCACCAGAGGGAAGGCATTGAAATTATGGAGGACCAGAAAGGCCTTCTTATAAAAGATGGGATTTAGCTGGAATTGGAAGGAAGTCAGGGAAATCAGAAACTGCAGATCAGGAGGGAGAAAATTCCAGGCGGGAGGGACTGCCAGTAAAAATGCCTGGATATAGGAGATGCAGTGTCTTGTTCAAGGTGAAACACAGAGGCTAGTCACTGGGTCACAACATACATGGGCAAGTAAGGTGTAAACAGAGTCTGGGAAGGTAGAGAGGGGAGTCAGGCTATGAAGCCAAATAGAGGATTTCATATTTGATAGGGAGTCACGAGTTTACTGAGTAGGGAGTGACATGGTCAGACTTGCACTTTAGGAAGATCACTTTGACAGCTAAGTGAAAGGTGAACCAGAGTGGGGAGAGACAAAGTAGGGATGCGCACCAGTAGACTATTACAATAGACTAACCATGAGATTGTTGAGGATATTTCCATATTAATATTTCTATAATCATACCAAAGATTCCATAAGAATGGGGAAGGCAGGACAAACTGAATCGGGATATGCTTTGTCTTAAAATATATCGCGCAAAGCACTTATTTACTGTGGTTTGCCATTTCCTTCTCCAGTCCATTTTACAGATGAGGAAACTGAAGCAAAAAGGGTTAAGTGACTTGCCCAGGGTCACACAGTGAGTAAGTATCTGAAGCCATATTGGAATTCATGACTTCCTAACTTTGGGACTGACACTGTATCCACTATGCCACCTAGCGGCCTCGAGATGTTTGTACACACATGCTCAAAGCGAACTAAGGATCCTATGTCAAAGAGGCAAAATTGACTCCATAAGTAATACTGAGACTTGGTGGGATGAGATAGTTAAAAGAAGGTAGGGTAGAAGTTTTCGTGTTAAGAAGTTATATTCATGTGAAGAAATCCAGGAATGGGGGCAGGGAAGAGGAAGCATAAGGAAAGCATTTAGGGGAAGACTGACAGGTAAAACCAGAAATGATGTCATTGGAGTGTATTACAGACCACCTGAATAGCAAGAGGAAATTGATGAGGAATGCAGGTCATGAAGCAAGGTATAATAGCAAAGGGAACCTTCAGTTATTCAGATAGTCTCTCTCTCTCTCTCTCTCTCTCTCTCTCTCTCTCTCTCTCTCTCTCTCTCTCTGTCTGTCTTTCTCTCTCTTCCCCTCTCTCTTCCCCTCTCTCCCTCCCTCCCTTACTCCCTTTCTCTTAGGCTGTCTCTATTTCATTCTCCCTCTTCTTCTCCATTTCTTTCCGTATCTCCCTCTTCTTTCACTCCCTCCCCTTCTCTCTTTCTTTTCTTCATCCTTCCCTTCCCCTACTCTACCAAAAGTATAACAGCTAATATTTTTTGACTTGCCTTAATGATAATTTCATCCTTTAAAATGGAGGAACCAAAAGGGGAAATTTTATGTTGGATCTGATTCATACTAGTTAAGAGGAACTGGTTTCTAGGTTTGAAATACTAGGGGATGTGACCACTCCGTCTTAGAGTTTATAACAGTGAAGGAACAGAAAAATGGGCTTGTTATCCTAACAGAATATAAGTTCCTTAAGAGCAAGAACTGTTTCACTTTTACCTTTGTCTCCTCAGTGACTAGCAGGAGGAGATAATTTATAAATGCTCATTGAATTGAAATACTATGAGAAGCACTCTTCAGCACTCCAGCTGCTATCTCTGTGCCTTGGGACTAGATATCCCCCATGCCTAGAGCACACACTCACTTCACTTCCACCTCTTAGAATCTTTAGTATCCATCAAGACTTATCTCAAGTACCATCTTCTACATAAAGCCTTTGCTCACTCCTCTAGCTACTAGTACAATTTCATCATCACCACCACCCATCTCCATCTATGTATTTTTACATCCCTACTTATGTGCATGTTGTTTCTGCTAATTGAATGTACACTCTTTGGGGATAGGGACTATTTCACTTACTTCCTTTGTATCCTCTGAGCTTAGCACAAAGCCTGGCACATAGCAGGGGTTTAATAAACATTTGATTGGTCCATTGAGATCAGATTTCAAAAGGTTCAGGGAAAGTACAGGTAAAATTCCATTGCCAAAAATTCTGTTGGGGAAATCAGCCCAGGGTGAGAAGCTCTCAAGAATGAAATTCTGATGACACAAAGAGAAATAATATGATGAGAAGGAAAAAGCGGAATCGTCTAAAGAAACCTAGACAGTCAACATATATTTTTGAATAGCACACACAGAAGATAGAAATAAAGGCAGTTCATGGAGAATAGAAGCAAAGTCATGGTGTTCTCCTGTGAGAACAATGTCACAAGCCAGGAAGTTCCTAATGAGCTGGAGATGACAGAGAAAGCTCAGGACAGGAAAAAAGGATTTTCTAGCTATGTTTGGGGGAGAAGAGAAGTCACAAGGTTTAGGATACCTGCATGGCAGAGAGAAGGTAAACCTGCTTCTCTTTGATTTGATTCTGCTTTCTCTGTCAAGGTAAGTGATCTTCAGATTGGAAAAGACAGAACAAAAAGGAATGATGGAGAATTGACACACAAGGTCTGTGTGACACACAAGAAACTTATCTGTGCTTCATCAGTTAAAATCATCAAGTCAAAAAGACTTACATCTAGGCTGCTGAAAGAATGGGGAGATGGGACTGGCAGAAATCACTTTTAGTGATTTTTTGAAAGATGGCAAAGAATGGAAAAAATTCTCCGAACTAGAAAAGGGCACACACTATATCGCTTTTCAAAAAGGGCACAAGAATGGAGTCTGCCAACCATGGGCTTTGACATTCATTCAGGATACAGTTCTAGATTATAGTCCTAGAGGAATTAATGATTCATTAATAAGGAAGCAGTGATCACAAAGAGGTTTCTTCAAGACCAGGTCATGCCAAACTTAGTTCAATCCCCTTTTTTTTGATGAAATTATCAGACTGGTAGATGGGGAAAATGCTTTAAATAGAATTTGCCTCAGTTTTTAGCAAAATGTTTAATAAAATCCCCTTTCCTTTATGACAGAGAGATCTAAGCTAAACATTAGCACAGGCTGGGTGAATTTAAGACTAGTTGATTGATTGGATTCGAAGACTAGTCATGAATGGTTCAATGTCAGCTAAGAAGGAAGTCATTAGTATAGTGCTCCAGGTATCTATCCTTAGCTCTCCAAGGTTAAGCATTTTCTAAATCAATGACTAACTTAATGATATAAAGGAATAGGTGGCGTGGAAGGCACAAAGTTGGGAAGAATGGCCAACTTGTAGGACAACAGGATTGAAAAAAAAGTTAGAACACTGGGAGAAATCTAATAAGGTAAAACTCACTAGGGATAACTGTATACTTTCACTCTTGGGTTGAAAAGGAATCAGTTACTAGTTGAGGGTAGGGAATGCATGACTTGAAAGCAATTATTCTCAAAATTATCTGGGAGTTTTATTAGACTGTAAGAATAATATGTTAACAGTTTGAGATGGCTGCCAGCCAGTCAGTCAATAAACAATTATTAAGCACCTACTATATAGCAGGAACTGTGCTAAGTGCTGGGACACTGGGTTAAGCAAAAAACCAAATGCCAACACAATCCTGGCTTCATTAGAGTTTAGAGGAAAGTATCTAGGCCTAGGAAAGTGATAGCTCTATAATACTCCAAGCCCATTTGAGGTATTGTCTTCCATTCTGGAAACCAGTTCAGGAAGAACATTGATGTGTCCAGAAGATGGTCACTAGTATATGAAGGGCATCATGATCTTGCCATATTAAAGTCTCTAGGACAAGTGGATGCACAATTTTTATGGGTACCCTGTTCCACTGTGGGATAATTTGAATTGTTGGAAAGTTTTTTTCCCCTATATTTAAAAGATTTGTCTATGTGGCGTTTATCCTACTAGACCAAGGACAAGAGCTGTGTCTCATTCCTCTTTGTGTACAGAGCCCAGTACAGGAGCCTAGGTAGAGTAGAAGTTTGTTCAAAAACCTAGGAAATGAATGAATGAAACAAACCATCTAGTACCATTCAGTGTGGTGGCAAATATAGCCACTTTTTTTTCAGTAACCCTCAAGGTCATCAATATATCAATATGCTCATCTAGCCTACTTACCTATACTTTACTATGCTCTCACTTCAGGTACCTTCCCTTCCCCCAAACTCTCTTTTAACTTGGTTTTCTGCATTATCTTTCTCCATTAGATTATAAATTCCTTCAGGAGAGGGACTGTTTTTCTCTTTTGTATCCCCAATGCTTAACTTAATGCCTGGCTTATAGTAGGCACTTAACAAATGTTTTTTGACTGACTGATATTAACTGGAATTAATATTGATAAGGATGGTACTGAGTTATCACTAAAATAATCTCAAATCATACTTGGTACAGTCTATCCAAAGGCAATGAGATCAGTGTGTGTTCCACCTAGGAAAACAGCACACGTTGGGGAAAAGAGACTCTGGCTCTAGCCCCAGCTCGGACTGTTACTACTTGGATAAGTCAGTTCATTTTCTTCCTTTGTGAAACAAGTGCACAGCGATCTCATGGGAATCTTGTTTTTTTTTTAGAAGGCTTTATAAACCTTAAAAGCACCATAACTATGGGGACTACTGGTATTTTAGCCATCTGGTAGTTTTCTTTGCAAAATGTTTGAAATACAGAACATGTTGGCATTTGAAGGAGTCAGCTTTATAGATTCTTATAAGAGCTTAGAAGTTGGAATGTTAGAACAAAGTCCATCTTGAATTAGTGTCTGGGCTTATTTTCTTATCAGGTAAAATGGAAGGGATTGAACCAGATGATCTCTAAGGTATCTTGCAACTGACGGTCTGTGTTCTGGGGTCTCTTTTCAGCTCTGACATTCTTTGTTCTAAGGTCCCACAAAGGAGTATAATGTAGTGAAAAGGGATGCTGATTCAGAGTTAGAGGAGTAGCAGTAGCTCTGCTTTTCTCTATCTGTGTGAGCTTTGGCAAGTAATTTATCTCTCTGGTCCTCAGTTCTCTCATTTTAAATTGAGGTAGTTGGGATAGATGACCTCTAAGGTCCCTTCCAGTTCTAAATATGTGATCCTTCCAACTCCTCCCAATGCCTTCCTTTATAAGAAGGTAGAAATTAGATTCTCAGCTCACTCTACTTTGCTTCTGCCGCTCTGCATGGTTTCAATTCCATGGAACATGATGCCTCTATGCTAGGTACCTCTTGGCGTCCACCCTCCACGCTTTCCTGTCTCCTTTTGGGTGTCATCTTCCCCCATCCCATTAGATTGTAAGCTCCTTGAGAGCAGAGATCATTTAATTTTTATTCGTTCTATCCTCAGCACTTAGTATAGTTCCTGGCACATAGTAGTCACTTAATAAATGTTTATTGGATTGGAATCCTGCTGTTTTAAGAGCCTATTTTGGGTCTGCAATATCCTGTCCTGCAAGGATGTACTGTGAATTCCTTTTGTATTCCTTTTGGCTTTAAACATCCAAAGCTGAGGCCAGCTTCTCTTCTTGGTACAATCTCTCATCTGCAGACTGCAAGACCTTCTTCCCTCAGCATCCTTTTCTGGGTCTACAATGTCAAAGACAGTGGAGATCTGGCGCCCTCTGCTGGAAAGTCTTCAGAATGATAACCTTGAGAGAAAGGGGACCGAAGCTAAATTTCTGTCCCTTCCTTTATAAGGCTGAAGCCCGGAACGGTTGTCAGGAGGTAGAGAAATTGTGTCCCCCTTCCTTTCCCCACTGCCCCAGAGAGAAAAACTAGGAATACCAAAGGAAAGTCAAGGGAAGCAGATTAGATAGGGAAGAACTATTTCAATAACAGTTCACATTTCTTTTTCTTTTTTTAAAATGTTATTTTCTTTTAAATTTGGTAACTTGCAGCAAAAAACAAACAAATAAATAAAAAACTAATTAAAACTAAATAAAAAACTCAAATACACAAACATAAGATTTGAAAAGATCACAACTGAAACTATACACTCCATTATTTAATTTGCTTGAAAATGATTACGTTTTACTGTTTTTGAAAAATATTTTGTTTTTATATCCTCTTCTTTTCTGAATCTGTGCCTCTTATCTCTTCCACCCAGAGAGTCGTCTCTTCTACCAAAGAATTAAGAAAAGAAAGTTCAGCAAACCTGAGGAATGCATCAGTCAAGTCTGACAGTGTATATCGTATTCCATACCCATAGCCCTCCACCTCTGCAAAGAAAGGAGGAACTTGCATTCTCCTATCTCTCCTAGGGGGTCAAGCTTCTTCATTACAATTGCACAGTATTCTGATTTGATTTTTAAAATGAGTATATTAATTTTCATAACACAATAACAAAATTGAGACATCTGGTTATCACAGTGGTGCTAAGGTTGGAGTTAGAGACACCTGAGTCCATATCCTGCATTAGATTCTTCAAGCTGTATGACCCTGGGAAAATCACTTCATTTCTCCTAGCCTCAGTTTCCTCATCTGTAAAATGGAGATAGTACTAGCAAATGAAAACACATATAAAGTATTCTGGAAACCCTAAAGGACAGTGCAAATACTAGTTTTATTATTTCATCTCTGTGTTTCCAGGGCCTTTTGTGAACTTGTCTTGTTCTGTGTATTTTTTTTCTTCAAATTTTAGTGCTGAAATTCTATTGCCAAAGGACAGTAGAAAGGTACTTGATAGTCTTGTAGGCTGTAACACCTTTTTTTTGACAGCAGGCATATTGAAATGTAGCTTTTAGTGAAAGGAAAGTGAACCTTGGAGTGAGGGAGATCTGGATTCAGGTTCTGCCTTTAGTACATACTTGCTATATGTGTCCCAGGCAATTCTCTTAGACAATAATGCACTGACCAAGAATTGGATCAGAGAAAAGACATGAAGCTGAGATGTCAAACACATGGCCTGTGGGGAGGGGAATGTATATGCTCCCAGGTGCAGCATATAGTTTTAGGCTCCTGGGAAGTTCTCCATCATGCCAAGTGTCCCTGTGATTTCCAGTAGTTCAGCCAGTTTCTAGAAGCCAGAGCAACTTTCATGGACTCTAGAACTGCAAGAATCCCCAAGAAGGAGGATTCCAGACCTCAGATTTCTACCCCTTTGGTCTAGACTGAAACAAGAATTGTATAGTTATACAGGTTCTAAACCATACTGATGTGACTCAGCAAATCAACGTAGAATTAGGACCAGGAGAAGAGAAGGCAGAGATGTTATACTCTCTCAAAAACTCCTGCTGCTGCACTTGACAGAAATAATTCCCATTTATAGTTTTTGTGTATCATGTTCTGATTTGTTATATGATTTCTTTCATTTATTTTAGTCTGACTACATAGCATGAGTATAGTGAAAATACACTCAATAGGAAAGTATATGTAGAATCTATACAGAACTGTATGCAGTCGTGGGGAGGGAGGGGGGTAGTGGGGGGTAGGTGTGGGGGGGATAAAATCTCAATTGTATGGCAGTGATTGTTAAACATTAAAAAATAAAAAAAATAATAATTCCCATTTATACAATGTTTCATAGTTTACAGAGCACCTTCCTCACAGAATTCTTGTAAGGTAGGTAGTGTAAGAATTATTACCCTTATTTTACAGATTGGGAAACTAAGGTTCCCAAAGGCAAAATGATTTGCCCAAAGAAACACAGTTAATAAGTGAAAGAGCTGTGACTCCAAACTCAGTCTTCTGCTTGTCAGGCTAGGGTGCTGACCACTATACCATACTACCTTTCACAAATGGAACCTTGTATATTTGAGGGGAAAGGTAGAATATAGGGAGGGTGAACAGAAGGGAGCAAAATAAAAATGGCCCTGCCCTAGAAGTTTGGAGGTCTAAATTGAGTCAAAACTCTGTCATAGACTTGCCGTGAGACCTAGGACAAGTCACTACCTCTCTGACCCTCAGTTTCCTCATCTTTCTCTAAAATAAAAAATTTATTCATTTTATATTTATGGAATAAAACAAGCATTTCCAAAACATAGTACAATAAAAAAAATTGCATATTAAAGTGCAAGCCTATTATGTACAGTTTGTTATTTCATTTAAATATATAATAAAGTTATCATGCAAATTTCTTTTTATCGCTTACCTTCCCCCATGCTAGGGATGGTTACTATTAGACACTATATATATATATATATATATATATATACACACATATATATACGTGTGTGTGTGTGTATATATATATATAAAATCATTCTATACATACTTTTATTTATCAGTTCTTTCTCTGAATGCAGACAATATCTTCCTTCGTATATCCTTTGTAGTTAATTTGGGTATTTATAACAGTCGAAATGACTTATTGACACAAGGTTGTTCTTAAAGCAACATTGCTGTTACCATAAACAACATTCTCTTGGTTCAGCTCATTTCGCTCTTCATTCTTTCCTGTAAGTCTTTACAGGTTTTCCTAAGTTCATTCAAGTCATCATTTCTTGTGGCATAGTAGTATTCCATCATAGTCATATACCACAGCTTGTTCAACCATTCCCCAATTGATGGGCATGCCTGCAATTTCCAGTTCTTTGCCACTACAAAGAAAGCTGATATAAACATTTAAGAACATATAGATTCTTTCCCTTTTCCCCTAACCATCTTTTAAACATCTTTAAAATGGGGATAATAATACCTGCCCTCCCCCCCCCCTTTGTTATGAAGATTCAAGTGATATCTTGGATAGAAAAGGATTTTGCAAATTGTAAAGCTCTATGCAAACATGAAGGGTTATTGATAATAATAATTTATCATCATCACCATCATCATCACCATCATTATCATCACCACCTGGCTTATGCTCTGAGCAAGACCTGGGATTTCATTGATTTAGGGAATCTTTGCTACCAGCACTCTGCAATTATTTGTATGCTTTTTCCTCCATTCTTTTCCACAATTAGGTTGTAAACTTCCTAAGGCACAGACTGTATGTTCATATCACTAATGTGTTTGTGGGGCCTTGGCCAATGATGGTACTCAGGAAGTTTGTTCAATGGACATATTGACATAGAATTGACATAGAAAGACATCTGCAGGCTCATAGCAGCATAGATTTAGAACTAGAAGGGATCTCAGAGGTCATCTGGTCCAACCTCTTCATTTTACAGGTGAAAAAAATGAGCCTTAGGGAGATCATGACTTCCCAAGGTCATACAGACAAATGCAAAAGGCAAGATTTGATCTTAGTCCTCTGATTTGAGTTCATTGACTTTCTCTCCTGCTACAGTAACTTCCATTACTCTGAGAGTTCTGGATTCTTCATTTGATAGTGAGTTGAGAGCCTTTCAAGGGCTGTGAGTTACCCAGATCAAGGAGAAAATGTTGCAAGCAGTGAGAAAGAAACAATTCGAGTATTGTGGAAACACAATCAGGATAACATAAGATTTAGCAGCTTCTACATTAAGGGATCAGAGGGCTTGGAATATGATATTCCAGAAGTCAAGAGCTAGGATTAAAATGAAGAGTCACCTACCCAGCAAAACTGAGTAATAATACTTCAGGGGAAAAATGGATATTCAATGAAATAGAGGACCTTCAAGCATCCTTGATGAAAAGACCAGAGCTGAATAGAAAATTTGATTTTCAAATACAAGAATCAAGAGAAGCATGAGAGAGCAAACAGGAAAGAGAAACCATAAGGGACTTATTAAAGTTGAACTGTTTATATTCCTACATGGAAAGATGATATTTGTAACTCATGAGACCTTTCTCAGTATTAGGATAAGTTGGAGGGAATATATGTATACATACATACATACAGAGGGTACAGGTCTAAAAAATAAAATTAAGGAGTGAGAGAGAGAGGAATACATTGGGAGGAGCAAGGGAGAGATAGAATGGGGTAAATTATCTCACATAAAAGAGGCAAGAAAAAGCTTTTACTATGGAGGGGAAGAAGGAGAAGTGAGAGGGAATGAGTGAACAGCTGGTTCTTTCTACTGAAAGTCAATGAGAATGAATCTAATGTGTGTATTGTTTCTGACCATTTCATTTATTTCTATTCAGGTATGGATTAGATTAGGAAACCTCTGATGATCCTTTCAACTCTGAAGTATTATGTCATGAGCTCACCTAATGGGCAGTTTTCTTGGTCCAATTCACTCTACTCTGTAACACCAGGAAAAAGCTTCCTGTCCTCTGCCTACCTTGGACAGAGCTGTCCATGGTGCTGAAAGACTGTTCAAGTCTATTACTGTCCCTCCTTTTCCCTCCTTCCTACCAGTGTTTCCATCATTAGATACTAGAAGAATATTGGGCCCTTGGAGTTCATTTTTCTGGATCATTTATTCTCTCCTGAGGCTTAAGGCAAGGTCAGGAAGGAGGAGAGTTGCAATCAGCCTCATATGAAAAACAGACTGCAGAGAGCAAAGCACAAGAACTTCTCAGGGGTGTTCAGTGCCAGAAGGCTTCACTGGAGTGGATCAGCAACTCGCTGTGCAGGCATTTAGACAGAAAATCAAAGGCATAGATGAACTGCAGCTGCAGATTGATTGTGTGGCAGCATAGTGGAAATAGCCTTGGGTGGTTAGGCTTCTGCCAGTTGTTCTGACTTCTGTCCTTGGCATACTGTGTACTTGGGCAAGTACTTTCCCTTTCTCTTGGCCTCGGTTTCTTCCTCTGTCAAGAATTGGACTTGTTGACCTTTAAGTTTCCAGCCAGCTCTAGCATTCTGTGACTAAAGATTCAGATATGGTGTACCTACAGAGGTAAAACATCAGGTCCATTAAGACTAAGGGAGCTAGACTTGGATTTGTGATCCAGGCTGATTTAACTTTCCCCCTTCCCACCTCCTCCTCAGACATGGCAGGTAAGTGTTTTGAAATGGTGGGTAAAGGGGATAAATCTATTTTAAACCCATCAGGGATGCTCCTGACTGCAGCACATCCTCCCTTATGCTTACACAATTTCTATTATCTGAAGGACAGAAAGTCTCTGAATAATTTGACCTTTACTTCCAAGTGTTAGATCTGGGGCAAGGGAGTGACACAATAATTGGGTAGCAAAATAAAGGATGACTCTAAGAGGAAAGCTGGAATTGCTTTGACAGATCTTACTCTGCTTATTTTCTTCTCTTTTTTCCCCTTCTACTTTTCTCTCCCCTCCCCCTCCTTTTACTTCTTTTTCTTTTCCCCCTTTCCTCCCTGTACTCTAGTATGAATCCTTTCTACAATATTCCTGATGAGTAGTCAACTGGCCTCTGCTTAATGTGACTGGAAATTCCCAGCCTCCTGAAGCAGTCTATTTCAATTTTGGGCAGATATATTTGTTAAGAAGTTTATCCCTATATTATGCTGAAATCTGCCTCTCTGCAATTTCCAGAGTCAAGAACACTGTATTTGGAGTCAAGAAAACTGGATTTGAAATTCAGTTCTGCACTGTACTAACTTGTATGATAATGGCTGAGGCATTTCCCCTTTCTGGACCTTAGTTTCTTCATTTGTAAATTGAGGATGTTAGATGAAATGATCCCTTGCTACTGTCAAGAAGGCAGACAACAGATCCTGGTCTGTAACTGAAGGTCAATCTGAACAAGTCTGAATACCTCTTTTGTGTGACATCCCTCTAAGGACTGATTTGGTATTTGGTGTGTCATGTTGCTTTGCTAATTCATATTGAGCTTGCAGTCCATTAAAACCTCCAGACCATTTTATGTAACTGTTGTTTGACCATGACTTCCCCATCTTTTACTTGTGCCATTGAATTTTGGGGGCCCAAATATCAAATTTTTCCTTTATGCCTATTAAATTTCATCCTATTAGGTTTAGACCATCAGTGGTCTAATTTAATTTTCAAGGAAATTGTTACTGAAGTATGGTTTTGCACCTCCTGCTCTAAGTTGTGTATTTTTCCAGTTCTTTGCTCTTGAGTCCTCATTTCCTTTCCCATTTTTTTTCTCTAGGGGTCTCATTTCGTTTAGATGATCACTGATTTCTTTCAGGAATTCCAGTTCAGCTTGTGGCAAACCTGTGATTTTATTTGAGACTTTACTTGTAGGTGATATGGAATTATTTTCTTCTCCTGAGTTTCTTCATGGGGCACTTCTGACTCCATATTTTTAAAAAATCAGTGTTTTTTGTGTTTTTTCATCCTTACTAGCTGAATTTGGACCTTATTTTGGGTCCAGGTTCTCTGTGGTTTGTGCTTGAGGTAGTTTGTAAGGAGTGGCCTGTACTGCTAGTAATGATTTTTAGCCTCACTGAGATGAAAACTAGAGCCAACCTAATCCATAGGTAGACTAGTGGGTTGTCTATTAGATTCTATATAAGGGGCCCTGGAGAAACCCTCCTTCATTCAAATCCCTAGACTGTAAGATGTCTCTCTGCCCATCCAGACACCATGAGTGCTGAAATTTCATCATTAGTGTTATGACACCCTCCATCTTTGATGCACCTTCAGAATTCAAATACTTTGAGATGGGAAGAACAATAACTCACATTTTCTAGTGCTCTGTGATTTACAACACACTGTCCTTCCACAACTCTATGAGGTAGGTTATATGAGTTTTACTTTCCCCATTTTATAGAGGTGGAAACTGGGACCTGAGAGGGGGAATTGTCTTTCCCAAGAACACATAAATAGAAGGTGTCAGAACATAGACTCCAATCCAGACATTCTGACTCCAAGATAGGTGAACATTTTATTACATTGAACTTGTTGGAGAATCAAAGACCCCAAACTGGAAAGAGGTCTGAGAGGATATCTAACACAATTTATACCTGAACAGATATAAACAGGAATATCTTGTACCATCTCCACTTCTGAGACACACACACCTTTGCTATCTTTATCCCTGATTATTATCCAGCCTTATCCATCTAGTTTACTAATCTTTTCTTAAAGTGACAGGACTGTAAAAGTGAGCCAAATGACAGGAAACTTCTTCCTTAGAAGACAGGGAATGGGCTATTTTCTGACCAGACCTGCTAGACTGTCAGATTCATTTGGGCAGAGGCCATATCTTAATCATCTTTGGACCATATGCAATGCCTAGCACAGGTCTCTGCACACAGTGTTTGTTGAATGGGTGGTTACTGAGTAAGTGAACAAATGAATGAAATTAAAACATTTCCAAGTAATAGTGTTATAGCAGATTTCTCTTCTTATGGTAGAGTTCCAGCATGAAAAAGGCCCTGGAAGGTACATGAAAGAGAAAGGGGAAGGAGTTCTGATTTCAATAAATTGATTTATAGAAAACCCTGGGAGATAAATGGTGTATCATTATCCTTATTTTAAAGAAAGGGAGAAACCAAGGTGCAGAGAGGAGACATGACTTCTTTGCAGTTACACAGCCAGTAAGTGTTAGAGCCAAGATTAGAACCCAAGTCTCCTTATCCCTAGTGCAGTGCTCTTGCCATTATATTGTGCCAAGGGAGAAGAAATTCTAAAAGAGAAGGATTCTTTTATTGCCCTAGATCTGATCTGGTACTGGACTGACCCAGGGAGCAGTAATGGCAGAATTTCATGTACTGTGGCCCTAAGTAAGGAAGTTGATTCATTGAGGACCCCTACTTTATTCCAATCATTATTAATCAATTTGATGTGATTCCACAGGGGCTGTGATTCTAAGTTCTGTATATCAGGTCCCAGAGCTGTGAGTGGCAGATTGTAAGATTATTTGCTTAATCATAGGAAGTAACCTAGAGGTCCTTCACTCTTGGTTTCCCTTGTCATGGTGACCAGGCCCAGGGTGATGGAGGTGACTCAACTACATGGGAAGTTCCCTCACCCCAGTTTATTTTTGTTCCCGCAGACCATTCTCTTTTGTCTAGCAGAAGCAGGTGACCATCTTCTGACCACTTAGTCCATGGAGACGCCCCATGCTTCACCCAACCTGTGACCCTGCTGCTATATTGTTTTGCTTATCTTAACCTACACACCTTAATCGACCCATGGAATTATTCTGTATTTGTTACAGGCATTCTTGAATATCTAGATATCTAGCCCTATAAAATTGGGAAGTAGAAAGAAGTTCCCTCCTCAGGGTCACATCTAGCAAGTACATATGGAGTAAGGTCAAACCTATCTGGCTCTTGCTGAGTCCAATCTAGCACTTTATCCACTGTGACAAAATTTGGATAATAGCCAAGAATTAGCCCTAGGGCCCTAGAAGAAAACAGGGCAGCAGGAGGAATATTAAAAATTATTTCACCTACTGCACAATTTTCCCTTCAACCAGTCCTGTACTTGGCCCCAGATGGTTAGAGTAAGTGGAATAATTGCCAATTAATCCTACATGCACAAATAGTTCAAGGGCACATAATCATCGTTCATATCTATATTGTGTTCTCAAACAGAAATTTCCATTATGATTATAATATTTACTGGCTCTGAGAACCTAGACAAGGCAGCACTTTCCCTTTCTGGGACTCAGTTTCCTTAGCTGTAAAATGGACATAATAATCCTAGCCTTGCCTCCCTCTCAGGGATCAGTTAATCCACAAGTATTCATTCAGCACTTATCTGTTAGGCACCATACTAAGCTCCAAGATACAAATATACGATGAAAAAGTACCTGTCCTCAAGGAGCTTATATTCTAATAGTGGATACAAAATGCATAAATATAAATAGAGAATCTACATGAAATGAATATAAAGTAATTTGGCACTAGCAGCTGAGACAGATATCAGGAGAGGTTTCATGGATTCTAAGACCTAGAATGATCTAGAGCTCAGAGGAGTGTCAAAGACCATCTGGTCCCCCTCCTTCATTTTACAAATTGGGAAACTGAGGTCAATGAGGTGAATTGATTTGCTTAAGGTTGTAGAGGTAGTAAGTGGCTGAGGGAAGATTTGAACCAAGGTTGTCTGACTCCCAATCCAACAATCTTTCCTGGAATCCTACAACTCTTCCCTGCATTCTCTTCTGACATTTTCTTGTAGGTGTCCTTCTAGGTCCCCAGACATAAACATATCAAACTGAATGAGAATGCAACATCTCCATTCCTCCATGACCTTCACCTGGAATATCATGGTTCTCTTCAAGTGTTTTAAGGATCATCATGTGGAAGAGGGAGTTCTGTTTGGCCTCAAAGAACAGAATTATTGGCAGTGGGTACTTGTAAAGGATCTGGAGCGCTTTAAGTCTTAGCATACCACCATCTTCCCCAATTCCCCAACTAGAGGCAATGGGAGTGGAAAAACTTAGTAACAATTTGTTGTTGGTGTTCAGTCATTTCCAGTTGTGTCTGACTTTGTGACCCCATTTTGGGGTTTTCTTGGCAAAGATATGGGAGTAGTTTTCATTTCCTTCTCCAGCTCATTTTGCAGATGAGGAACTCAGGCAAACACAGTTAAATGACTTGTCCAGGGTCACACAGCCGGTAAGCATCTGAGGTCAGATTTGAACTCAGGAAGATGAGTCTTCTTAACTTCAGGCCCAGCACCTTGTCCAATGTGCTGCCTAGTTGTCCTTGTTAACAATTAGAGGTACACAAAAAGGTGATAAAGGCTACTTCAGAAGCTAGAGGCTTCTCCCTCACTGGTGGTCTTCAGGCAGAGGCTAGATTTGCCAGGAACATAGCAGATGGTTACATTATGGGTTGGATTAGAAATTCACCTCTAAGATTTCTTCCCAATTTGGAGATCCTAGGATTCCTCAGAGTCCTCTTTGCCCCTTTCCTCTCCCCATATCCCTGTATCCAACCAGCTGCCACATTCTGTAGGTCCTGCATTCACAGGATTTCTCACACTGGTCTCTTATTCACTTAGCACTACCACTGTAGCCCAGACCCTCACTATTTCTCACTTGGACTATTTCATTACCATCCCAAAGGGTCTCCTCAACTTCACTTTCTCCCTCTGATGAACCTTTTAATAATTACCCAAGTGATCTTCCTAATGCACAGTTTTGATCATGCCACTCCCCTGATAAAACAAACAACCAAAACAACCTTCAGCAGCTCCCTATGGCTTTTAAGATAGGTTTCAAACTTCTTAGCTTGGTATTCAAGGTCCATCACAATCTGTCTCGAACCTACCTTTCCAGACATCTCTCAGTATTCAACTTCACATATGTTCTATGTTTCAGATGAATTGAATCACTGTTTCCCACTCTTCTCCTTCTATCTTCTACCAGTACACCTCAGCACACAATGTCTCACATGTCTGGAATAGATTCCCTACACAACATCCTATTGAACTTTTGCTCCTTCAAAATGCAGCCCAGAGCCAACCTCCTCCATGAAGTCTACCTTGAGTGCTATCAGCTAGGACTGAGTCCTCCTCCAAATCTTAGGCCAATCTATTCTATCTTATTACCTTAAGCATATTCTAGGGAACCTGTGGCCTCAAAGCCACATGTGACCCTCTAGATCCTTGAGTGCAGCCTTTTGATTGAGTCCTTTTATTAAGGAGATTTGTTCTGTGAAATCGGGAGGATGGGTGATGGGGTGGAACATTTAAGCAGGGAGTTAAAGTGTAAAATAATTTGAGAGAAGGGGACTATATCTTTCTAAATTCCAGGAGCGTTATCAGGGAAGAGGGCTTGGACGCTGGAGAGAATACAAGCAGAGCACATGAAGTACACAAGGGTTCAAAGGGATCTTAGAACATGGAAAGTCAGAGCTGGAAAGGATCTTAGAAAATAGAATATTAAAGGTGGGAAGGACCTTAGAGATTGTTCAATTCAGTCCTTTCATTTTATAGTTGAGACATTTTTCCGAAAGAGAAATGACATGCTTTAGATCACTTGATGAGTTTGTTAGAAACTTAGTCCAAACCTCAGGTCCTCTGACTCTTATTCCAGTTCTTGTTCTAGATTCCACACTACAGAATGGTCTGCACTTGAAAAGGGCAATAGATTCAGAGCCAGGAACATGGGTTCAAATCCCAGCTTTACTACTTGCTTCAATCAATAAATTAATAACTAATCAATAAAAATGTGTTAAACACCTACTATGTACTAGGCGTTGTACTTACTTCCCTGTATGAAGCTGGGTGAGCCACCTCCCCATCCCTCTGGGACAGTGTTTTCTTACGTGTAAAATAAGGCGGTTGGAAAATATGGTCTATAAGATACTCTTCAGTTCTAAATTTATAATCCTATGAAGAAATCTATTTGTTCTGGCTAAAAACAGAACTTGGCTTAATTTCCATAAAAAAGAACAGTTCCTGGAAACATATCAATGAAATTGGACTCTGTCCAATGCCAATTCAAATCCCTAAAAAATTATCAGAATATTCCTTCCTGGAAGCCTTTCTTGACCAGCTCAAGCATGACCTCCTTCCTCTGAAACCTAGTTGAGTGGTAGGAGGCAGACTTTGATTTGATAGTATGAACAATTTCTTAACAGTAATAGCTGGGAGAAAGAAGTCATGGACCCTGGAGATAGTGAATTCCCAATCACAGGAGGTTGTTCAGCAGGGAAAGAAGGAATGAAAATTTTTTAAGTATCTACTATGTGCCGGGTACTGTATTAAGTGTTTTGCAAATATTAGATCATTTGATCCTCACAACAATCCTAGGTAAAATTACTATCTGCATTTTGCAGTTGAAAAAAACTGAGGCAGATAGAGGTAATTAACTTGCCTAGGGTCACAGAAATAGTAAGTATCTAAGGCTGGATTTGAATTCAAGTCTTCCTTATTTCAGGCCCTGTGCTATAATCACCGTAATACCTAGTTACCTGTAGGTTAACTGATCACTTGTCAAAGATGTTGTAGAGTGGACTCTTGTTCAGGTATAGGTTGGATTAGTTGCTTTCTGAGGTCCCTGCCAGTGGGAAATTCTGAGATTCTATAACTTCTTCTAGAAAATAAAACAGTTGGCCAAGAAGGTATCTGAGGTCCCTTCCATCACTGTTATGATTCAAAACCATTCAGAATTACAGAATCTCATTCACTTGGTACTTCTGTCCTGTGTTGTGTGATTAGTTATCTTTCTATGTGTTTATAATTGATGTCCCTTAATAGATGGTCAGTTCTACCCCCACAATACTCCTTGAATTGGTCTTTTCTCAAATTATTTTTCACTTTAGCTCTCTGTATAAATGCTGCACCCCATCACTTATCCTCCCAGGAAAATTGTAAGCATCTGATGTCAGCTTAGTTTTATTTTTGGACTCATTAGGTCTAGCTCAGGGTCTAGTATATAGTAGAGATGTGACCATCTTTAATTAAATTAAACTGGAGGATCACATCTTATTTTTCTCCTACATACCTCACTTGAGATATGGGCATCTTTCTAATTGAAGGTACTCAACAAATTGTTGCTTGATCATTCAGTCATTCAACAAATATTTATTGAGGGTCATCTGTTTATATGGCCCCATTCCCAAGTGAGAAGACTTTTGCCTCATGGAGCTTATAATCAAACAGATATGGAAATAAGATCTACAGTTGTAATATGAAGCTGGGTGGGTTAAGTGCAAGGCAGAGTCACAAACAACGTACGTTGGCCAGTGGATTCAAGGAGATCACGTAAGAAAAACCTTTTGTTAACTTGTAAAATACAATAAAGATGTTGACTTTCATTGGAATTGTGATTCAGAAAAAGGAGAGAAGTTTTTCAAATGGAAACCAGGGAAGGGTTCCACGAGGAAGTGGTACCTGATCTTGTAGGATGAGTAGGATTTCCATAGGGAAAGATAGGTGTGGGATGAAGGGACAATCCATTCCAGGGGATGGGGGACTCTATAAAACAAAAATACGGAGGTGGTAAAGTATGGGAATGCTTGGAGAAAACTAAGTTCAGTTACTGTTCTAATTAGAAATAGTATTTAAAATTCAATTTATAGATAAGGAAAAGAAATGCTTCCCTATCTAAGATCACTAGAGATTAAGAAAATCCTGTATCTGATGCAGTAGGAAATTAGCTAGTGAATCCCAAATTACTTCAATCCTTCAAGGATTTGTGATCACATGTGTGTGGCTTCTCCTCCCACAGATGCAGATACTGTACAAACATCCTCTTCTGTATCTTCTTGGCTTGATGCAGTGGCTTTTCTCATCTTTGTTTTCTTCAGTTCTATTTCTATTTCCTCCATAAATACATATGAGGTTGGGAAAGGAGTCTAAATGAGGTGGTGCTCTCTATGAAACCTCAGGGGAGAGAGCAGGGGGAGCCACTATCCTTGATCATAAGAAGAGTTTGGTATAAGAATCTTTGAAAATGGTTTTCATATTTGGTCTGTCAAACTTCAAATTTCATCCTTAAATTCTCTTGGGATGGCTTTCATTAGTGGGTTTTTTCATCTAACTTTCTCACCAGAAGGAGAAGCTCCTCTGCAGCTTCTTACAATACTACACAAGGTCTTCCATAATTCTTCCTTGTAAAGTTTTATGAAACAATTTATATTCTTTGACTTGAATTCCTCTCTCTACTTGGCAAGTAAGTCAAACATTTGCTGACTGTGGTGACATTTAGGATCTTTTGATTTCTAAATTATGGGGAATTGATTTACATGAGTTAAGTATGAAATTGTATGAAATTGTATGAAATCTGTATGAAATTGTTGTCATCATTGTCCATGTCTTTTCCTCCACCCATTTCCCATTTCTTGGCATCAGTTACTTGTTTAAATAGGTCATGGTGCAGTTCTTTTAAGTGCATGCCATCCTTTTCTCAGTTTTGTTATTTCTAACTTTGTAATAGTTTGGACATTTTTTTCTAGCATGAAATTGGTTTTACTGTATTTGGGAATGGTTCCCACACCAGAAACAAGCTGTCTTCTGTCAAAATACAATCAGTATCATTCTTGTGATGTTCTTAAGTACTTTTCATGTTCTCTACCTTCTGGTTCTTTTCTTTAAGCAAATATTCATAATATATAGGCAGGAGGATTCTGGGTAGCATACCAGTCCTTGGTCTCTCATTCCTTACTCCTGAATCATGTTTTCCAACATATATTTGCCATCCTTCCCTAGCCTTACCTTTGTACTAAGGTCACTGAGTATCAATTTCTCCCTCTGTCTACATGGGGAGTCATAACCTTACATGTGGGTGCTCTGTCCAAAGAAATATAAATTTTGATTGCTTAAACTTTGCGAAGTGTCTTGGGGCTTGGGGGCTAGAATTTTTTCTTTCCTACTTATTTATTCTATCATAGTTGGTTTTTTTAAAATGGGAAATTAACTCTTTTGTTGCATGTAATTTTCATTTATTATTTCTTGAAATATAGCTCTGGAAACAAGGGTTTGATAAAGCCCATTGGGATTCAAATAAAGCTATTTGAGTATTCCTTTAAACCCAAATCACTCTGGCTCTCATTGATTGACCAGTAACAGGTCCCAATCCAAGCCTCTCTTGCTCATTATTTGGGTTTTGATGGTTCAGAGTGAGTGTAAATAGCAAATGTTTCTGTTCTGGCCAGAAACTCTGAGGGTCTTCCCCTCCCAGACTGATTCTTTTGTGAAGGCAAACTAGGCCATCATTTGCCTCCATTCTTACTTAGCCTTTAATTACTGAATGGGCATTGCCTCAGACAAACTGAGACTTGTGAAAGACCTTAGCTTAAAAAGGCCAAGATCCCCCACTGCATCTGGGTCCTGACCTATGTCTTGCCACTGTACCCAGATGGCTCAGGAGAGAGTGAGTCTGGTGACTTTGCATAGCTCTGCCTCACCCTCCTGATGTCATTGATCCTTTTCCAGAAGGAAGGACAGATAACAACTGAGTATCAAAAATATGTGTTGATTTCATTTGGAGGGTCTTATTAAGCTGTTCCTAAAACTTCTCTAGTTCATCAACCCCTAAAACAGACGTCAACACATAAATTGAGATTATTTTCATGATGGTGTTTTGCAAAATTTTATCTAAGCATTGCAACACAACATGACTGAATGCCCTGTGGAATGTTGTTTTGTTGATTGCCTCCCTCCAAGAACACTTGGGGAATCGTCCTTGCACTCAGCTGCAATGGTTTTTGTCTTTTGGTTTTATTTGTAGTAGGAATGCCAAGATTGATGTGATTCATTTCTTCCAGAATTATATCCACTTGCTGTTCATTAAACAAGGATCTTAGAAGACAAATATTGAAGCTAATGATTATAGATGTCTTGAAAACTGCTGTTCCTGACAAACTCCAGCCTTTAGCATAGTGCCCGATACAGAGTATGGGATTAATAAATGTTTACTTATGGATGACTGACTGATCCTCCACTTTGTCATGATCACTCCTCAAGCAGAAGGGGACTTCACAGGCCATTCCTTTCTTCATGGGTTAGAAACATGATCAAAGAATAAAATCACCAAATGGTCAGATCCTTGGTGATGCTCCCCTAAGTACTTAGCCAGGGCGGAGCTTGGAAGGCAGACAGTATGTTTCTGTGACCGTACTGTGACCATCTATTTCTAACTTAGTAGCCCTTGCCAGAGCTCTTTGGCCTAGCCTTTGAAAATACAGGGTCATCACCACACTATAGCAATGTACCAGAGTAGGATTTTGTGGAGAGATCAGAACCATGGCAATGATGATTCTGTCCACTGATAAAGAGATAGTCTAGACACCAAAATATTTCTACTAGCACTTTTGTAAAAGCAAAACACTGGAAACAAAGGAGATGCCCATCCACTGGGAAATGGCCACACAAATTGAAGTACATGAATTTAAGGGAATGTTATGGTGCTATAACAAATGACAAACATGATGAAAACAGAAGCATGGAAAGGCTTACATGAATAGATGATGCAGAGATTCTTGCTTAAGTATGGGCTAGATTGGTTACTTTGAAATTCCGCACCAAAGGTTCTAAAGTTTGTGGATAATCTCCTTCCCACTTCAGTCTGAGCTGGCTATGGGTAGGAAGGTGGACATGAGAATGACCTTGACCTTGTTTTCTTGTTACCTTTCCCAGGACCATGGAGGATCACAACACCAGAAGCCCCTCTCTGGGATCGTCGGAATGGAAAGATGTTGGACCTTCTTTGTATGGCCCACCAGGGCCTGTGGCTATGGGGTTTTCCTTTCAACTTTTTGAGGGCCCCTTGGCTGCTTTTACTCAGTGTCATGCTATTCTGTCTCCTCTTAGGTGCTCCTCTGAGCCCTAACTCAGCACAGGAGAAGGACTCTTTCACTGTGGGGGTGCTGGGTCCATGGGAGTGTGACCTTCTCTTCACCAAAGCCCTTCCCCATGTGGCTGCCCAGTTAGCCATCATGAGAGCCAAGAGAGATTTCTTGTTGGAGCTAGGCACTCGGCTGGATTACGTGATCCTTGAGGAGGGTTGCAATACTGCCCAGGCCCTGGCTGCTTTCCTCTCCTATAGAGATGCTGTGGCCACCTTTGTGGGTCCTTCCAATCCTGGCTACTGCCCAGCAGCAGCACTACTGGGCCAGAACTGGGGCAAGGCCCTTTTCTCCTGGGCATGTGGGCCTCCAGAGTCAGGAGGTACATTAGTTCCCACTTTGCCCTCCACTATCCATGTCCTGTTGGCTGTCCTGAAGCACTTTGGTTGGGCTCATGTAGCTGTCATCTCCTCCCACCAGGATGTCTGGGTGGACACAGCCCAACAGGTTACCTCAGCCCTCAGGACTCATGGAATACCTGTGGGGCCTGTAACCTCTCTGGGACCTGGAGGCCAGGGATCTGTGGGAGCCCTGAAGCAGCTTCAAGAGACAAGTAGGTTGAAGGGTAAGTAAGTTTATGGCCCATTCCCTCCACCATGGTGTAAGGCTGTCCTTTATTTTGAGGCAGGAGCAAAATCTTCTGAACTGAATCAGACAAGAACTGTCTGATGTAGGCTAGATGATAGCACAGTTAATGAATAATATGTTGAATATCTGAACTCAGAGACTACTCAATAATGGATTGAAGTCAACATGTAGGATAGTCTCTAGTGGAATGTTCCAATGATCCGTCTTTGGTTCTTCAGTCAACATATTAATCAATGATTGAGATGAAGACATCAATGGCCTATCTATCAGATTTGTGGGTGACATGAGAAACTTGGAGAGAGAATTAATATGTTGGATGACATAATCACAATTTTAAAAGATTTCAGGAGCCTAGGAATGAGAAGCTGATTCTCACTGGATGATATTTAAAGGGAACAAATGTAAAGCTAAAAAAAAATCAATTACACAAGTACTGGATGGAGACAACATCAGCCAATCAATGAGGAAAAGAGCTATTTTAGTGTGCTGAGGCAATAGTGTAATATGGAAACCAAAAGGCTGTATTAAGAAAGGGAAGCACAGAGTCTGGAATAAGGAAGGTGATAATCTCATTTCATTGTCCTCTGACAGTTCACATCTGAAATTTTGTTCCCAATTCTGGGTACCATGCTTCAAGGAAATCAGTAAGCAAACTACAGTCTTCCAGAGGAGAGAGATAAGAGTGGAGAAAAGACTAGAGACCAAGTCTAAGTCACACCAGCAAGAATTTAATAATTGCCTACTATATGCCAGACACTGTGTTAAGTGCTGGAGATACAAAGGGAAAAATAGTTTTTACTTTAAAGGAACTCACCATCTATGGGAGAGGCAGCATACAAATGCCTACGTACGAACAAGATAAACACAAAAATTGGAGATAATATTGGAGTATTAAGGGGTATCAGAAAAGGCTGCCTGTCAAAGGTAGGATTTTAGTTGAATGCTAAAGGAAGCAAGAGAAGCCAGGATATGGAGTTGAGAAGGGAGAGAGACCCAGGAATGAGAGATAGCCAGAAAAAGTGACATGAGACAGAAGAGTGCTCTAGAGTAAGTGAGGGTGAGAGAAAAATGAAGTAAGTAGGCTGGAAAGTAAGAAGACTAGACAGTAGGAAGGGGACAGGTTATGAAGGGTTTTAAAGGCCAAACAGATTTTACATTTTAGCTTGGAGGTAATAGGGATCCAGTAGAGTTTATTGAATAGCTGGTGACGTGGTCAGATCCATGTTTTAGGAAGATCAATTTGACAGCTGAGTGGAGGGTGGACTGGAGTTGAGGCAGAGAGACTGACTAGCAGGTTATTGCAAGAGTCTAGATGTGAAGTGATGACAGGCCCAAGAGAGAAGAGCAGGACATCTAGTGATAAGATAGAAGAATTGGGTATATTTGGAAAAAGAGATGAAAGGGGGCTATAACTTTCTTCCAATACTGGAATTGCTGTAGACAGAGCAATAACCTTTGTTCAGCTTGACCCTAGAAGGCAGAACCAAACATAATGGGGAGAAATTGTAGGGAGACAAGAGTCTATTTGCTATAAGGAAGGATTTCCCAAATTTGGTACTTCCTCAAAAGAGGGCTGAGGGCAGTTAGGTGGTACAGTGGATAGAGTGTTGGGTTGGGAGTCAGAAAGACTTGTCTTCTTGAGTTCAAATCTGTGTGACCTTGGGTAAGTCACTTAATGCTGTTTGCCTCAGTTTTCTCATCTGTAAAATGAATTGGAGAAGGAATGGCAAACCATTTCAGTATTGTTGTCAAGAATATCCCAGATGGGGTCATGAAGAGTTGGACATGACTGAAATGACTGAACATCAACAATAAAAGAGGGATGAGCTGGCTCAGGAGCTTAGGGTGTTTTCTTTCATAGGAGATGCTTCAACAGTGGAGGTTGGATGGCCACTTCCTCTAGGGGTGGCATAGAATAGATTTTTGTTCAGGTGAGGGTTGGATTCTACATCCTCTGAACTACCTCCGACTCTGAGATCTAGGATGATATGATCCCATTAATTTGTAATAGGTTGTTGGAGTTGGAAGGAAACTTAGAGATCATCAATTCCAATCCATTATTTTATATAGGAGAAAATTGAGACCAAAGAGGGGAAAGGTCTTTCCTAAGATTGTGCAGTGCATTGGTGGGTATGATCAAGACTGGATTTGAGCTCTGCAAATTCCATTATTGGGTTTAATCCAACCACTACTGAAAAGAAATCTCCATGACACTTTTACTGTTGGTTTTTTCCTTCTTTTTCTGTATTTTAATTAAAAAAAATTTACCTTAGACAAATACTAAAACTTAAATACATAAGAAAAGAAATACATCATAAAACTTAAATATAAAATAAGAAAACAAAAACATATCACGTGCACAATAGAACATAGGAGAGGATTCAAAATATATAGCAATAATTTAGCATTTCAAAAAGTCTCTATAACTTTTTTCTTCTTGGGTCTATGGGTCAGCCTTGGGCCTAATGCCCTCTTGCCTCTTTATTTTGCAGTGGTGCTGATGTGCATGCACTCAGTTCTTGTTGGCGGCTCTGAGCAGGCAGTCCTGCTTGCCCAAGCTCATGCACTTGGTCTGACTGATGGCAGGTATGTCTTCATCCCCTACGATGCACTGCTTTATGGGATGCCCTACCGCAACCGGTCCTACTCAGTGCTGAGGGATGGTGGTGGCCTTCAGGAAGCATATGATGCTGTGCTGACCATCAGTCTGGAGTCTGGTACAACTGACTTCGACGGAGCCTTCTCAGCTGCGAGGAAGAGTGGGGAAATCACTGCCAACACCGAGCCTGAACAAGTCAGTCCCAACCCATGGGGGTTAACTAATGGCATGTGGAGGGGCAGAGGATCCCTCTGCTCTCCACCATCTAGCCACACAACTTCAGGCTCTCTATACCCCAAAACCCTAAATTTAACCGTGTGTGTGTGTGTGTGTGTGTGTGTGTGTGTGTGCGCACGCACATATACACTTTTACGTGACTTGCCAGTATATGTGCTTTTTGGTGTGTTAACTGTGTTTTCCCTTTTCTTCTCCTTCTCCTCTTTCTTCTTCTTCTTCTTCTTCTTCTTCTTCTTCTTCTTCCTCTTCTTCCACCTCTTCTTTCTTCCTTTTGTTTTCTCTTTTTTTGCCTCTCTGAGGCTAGGATTTTTTCCTTTTTCTTTAATAGAAAACTCACATTGGAACGAGGGTGACATAGGCTTGAGTCCCACCTCTCATATCTTTTGCCCATGTGATCTTGGGCAAGTAGCTTAACCTCTCAATACTCTAAGACTAAGTGATTCCTTTAAAATATAAACAGCAGAGATGGTGCTGATATGCATTAGAGGAAGGAATTTCCTTATCTGGGAGTTCTATATGCCAATAAAATCACAGGTCCTAGTCTCTATCCCTATGTCTTTCACTGACCCTTTCTGGTGGGAGTGTGTACTTTTTTGTCTCTTTAGTTCTGTTTTTCCCCCTATCTCTCTAAAGCCAGAGGAAGAGGGCCTTTGTTTCATCTCTTTCTATCTCTGACTCTTCCTTTCCTTGTGTGTCTGTTGCCTCTGTCTCTCTTTTATCAGGCTCCTGGTAAAAGGAAGGAAGAGTATGAAATAGGGGCAGGGGAATGAGGAGTGCGATTTCTAATGTTTATATTTCTGTGATGAGGAGAGATAGGGTAGAATTTTCTTTTGTCCTAAATGATTTATCTGGTGTTGCCATTGGTCATGTCCACAGGACAAATGCTAACCCTATCTACTCAGTTCCTTATGTCTTTCTCATATCAGAGATTAGAACATGAATTTAGGAGCAAGGACTTGGGAATGGGTCTGGGAGAAGAGAAAGGGATGGGGAAGGAAAAAATAAACATTTATGTAGTCCCAACTATGTACCAGGTATTGTACTAAGTACTTTCTACATTTATCTCATTGGTAAAATCTGATGATAGAGTAAAGATGTTAATTATGATAACATGATAACGATGATAATGGTGGCAGTGCTCATCACTGGGTATCAATAAGGGTGTGGTGGTGATGGTGACTGATGCTGAACATGATGATAATGTGATGATTCTTATGGCAATAGTGACAATGGTGGTGGTAGTGGTGGTAATGATGATGGCTATTGATTAAAATGATGGTGATAATCATGACAAGTGTGATGAGTATTAGTGGTCCTGTAGTGATAATGATTGTAATGATGATGGGTATTGTGATGATGGTGATGAGGATGGTAATGATTTTGTGATTGGTGATGATGGTAATGTCTATGGGTATCAGTGATGATGGTGGTAGTTATGATGGTGGTAGTTAGCGATGATGGTGCTGATGATGGTAATGATGATATGGATGATGATGGTGGGGATTATCATTGTAAGGATGAAGATTGGGAGAATGGTCTGGATGGTCCTAATGGTCCTTATAATAAGATTAGATCAAACCAACCAAAAAGAATACTTAGAGATAGTAATAGTGATAAAGCCAGTGACAATGAATATACAAGGCTTAAATCCCTAGATTTTTGAGCAAACTAAGCCAGGAAAACTTTTCTTACTATCTTCTGGACTAGTAATATTGCCCTTGATCCCACAGGTGTCTCCACTCTTTGGGACTATCTATGATGCCATCTTTCTTCTGGTCAATGCTCTGAATCACTCAAAGAAACAAGGGGGTCAACTCTCAGGAAAGCATCTTCAAGATCACATTATGTCTCTGGACCTGGCTGGCTTTAGTCAGAGGATCCAGACAGATGAGAGAGGGAATAGGTTGGCCAACTATGTGATCTTGGATACAGATGGTCAGAAGAGCCAGCTTATTCCAACCCATTTGCTGGACACATCCACTCAATTGGTGCAATCACTCGGTAGAACTATTCACTTTCCACGAGGAGAACCACCTCCCCCTGACTCTAGCTGTTGGTTTGATCCAGATACTCTGTGTACAGAAGGTAATTCATTTAATTATTCAATGATCCCATTATTCTTTCAACCAGGATATATTAAAAATGTCTTCTATATGCATAGCTCTATGCTTTATCACACTGTGGAGGAAACACAAGAAGAAAGAAACAAGTCTTTGGGGAACTTGCATTTTAGTTGGGGACCCAAAATTAACACATAAGAAAGAGTCATGCAAGAATTACACACAAGATACTCAACTGGGGGATTCAGATTCTGAGTTCTAGGGAGCCCCAGAAGATGGAAAGCTCATTGAGGACTTAGAGTAGTTAAACAAAGCTTTCTTGAGAAGGTAGGATTTGGGCTGGACCCTAAAGGACAGGTAGAATTTGATTAAGCAGAGAGACATGATTGAGAAAGTTCATTTCAGGAAGAGGGGAGCTTGTATGTAAAGGTATGGGGGATATATTTAAGTCAGCAAGGAAGAGGGGAACATGAGAAGTTCTATACAGAGAGTAATCTCTTACAGAATTTTGATGAAGAAAAGTGCTGTATTTGTCTAAATACAGGCCACACCAGAATGTAGGTTATTGTCTAATCCTTGAAAGATACCAAAATGTGGAGATATACTCTCAACATTATTGATTAGGAGCCATATAGAAACCTCACCAGGAAGAAGGGAGTAGATTATAGTCAGACCAATACTGTTCAAAATGTTTTTTGTTGAGTTTTTTATTTTGTCATCTTAATTTCCAAATACATCCATCCTCTCTACTTAAAAAAGCAGTTCAGTAAATGACTTCTGATAGCACATACAACGTCCAGACTTCTAGTCTTCAACCTTTGCAAAAGATGGGGGTTTCTGAAAAGCCAACCATGGACAGACCCAAATTATTGCCAAGAATTCACTTCCTTCTCTCTTTCTATACCCCTTAGCCATACTCCTTTGTTTTGTTTGTACTCTGTAATAGTTGCGCTTGATCTCTAAAAACTTGATTGTAATGAACTCCAAACTACAACCTTTACCAGGAATATTGGCAAGTTATAGGGGACCCTGGAAAATCAATAAAAGCACTTCAACATCCAAGATTCATCCATTCTTCAAATAATAAATGGCCTGAGAATATAAAAAGGCACTTCTCAAGGGAAGAAACCCAGGATATTTATAGTCATATGAAAAAAATGCCTCAAGTCAGTAACAATTAGAGAAATACAAATTAATGCAATTGTCAAGTTCCAACTCATGTTCATCAGATTGGAAAAAATGTAGGAAAAACAAGCATATGGGTGTATTAATGTACTGTTGATAGAGCTGTGAGTGGGCCCAGTCATTCTAGAAAGCAATTTGGAATTATGCCCCCAAAGTTACTAAATAGTGACCTGGTGACAAAGCCTTTGATCCAGCAGCATACCATCCCTAGAGATCAAAGAAAGAGAAAATGAGTATAATAGGTGAGTAACAGGCACTGGGATGGATATTTTCAGGGTTTAGAAGACCCTTCCTGGGACCTAACCAAATCACTCCACTGAGGGGATTTTCCTCTGTAGAGAATGGTGTAACTAATCAAGTTGATGCTAGAAGAAGATACAGAGGAACACAGGTAGAAGATTACATTGGATAGCCCCTCAATGATTCTTTCTTCATATTTGACATAGACTGGTTGGAGAATTTTCTCTTCCTCATAAGGAGTACTGATTGAATTTACTCAACAGATATTCTCTGAGAACATGCATTCTACAGGGCCATGGGCTTGGTTCTGTGTGGGAGGCATAGTTAGATAAGACAGAGGTCCTGCTTTTAGAGAATACTCTATATAATAAGACAGATAGCTGCTTTACAAGGCAGACTGTGACAAGGGCCATAGAGAAGGTCATGAAAAAGGGGCATGAGGTTCAGACTAGAAATTCCCCTTTCTGGACTTGGGGGAATTGGGAAGGTTTCCTGGAGGATATGAAAGGGAGTAGGGGGAGAATCAAAGGTAAAATTCTCTTCAGCATACTTTTTTAGGTTGTTGGAGGCTCTTGTCTGAGTTTTAGAATGTGGAATATAGTGGAAAGAACCCTGGTCTAGGGATCAGAAGATCAAGATTCAAGTCTTAGCTAGTTATTAGCTACGTGACCTTGGACAAGTCATCCCCCTATTTGATAATAATCCTTACCAAATGAACTGTTGCCCGCAATGGGAGATAATATTAATCCAGAAAAAAGAACACATTTAAAAATAAATGCTTCATTACCAAATAGGTTTAATGAATATTCATGCCAAATGACCCCTCCGTTCTCTGGTCCTTCTGCAGATGGGTGGTCCTTGGTTCCCCTCCTGGCTCTGATATCAGTATCTACCCTAGTGCTTGGAGGCCTGGGGCTCATTTACTTTCTCAGGTAAAACTAAGACCTTGCATGTGAAAATGATTTCTTCATCCCCTTGAAAGATCCCCTGTTCATCCCCCTCAACATTTGCCTCTTTGACTTATGCAATGTCAGGACTGGAAGGGACCTTAGAATAATTAGGGATTTAAGAAATCTTAGAATGGAGAATTTAAGAGTTAGAACAGATTTGAGAACATCATTGTTGAAGCTGAAAAGGACCTTAGAACATAGAGTGTAGAATATCAGAATACAGAACATGGAGTATCAGACCTTGAAGTAATTTTAGAACATAGCATGTTAAAGCAACCTTAGACCATAGAATCTTAGAGCTGAAATGGACCATAGGACAGGAAAAGAAATTGAGAGCACAGAATTTCAGATCTGGAAGGAGACGACAGAACACAAAATATCAGAACTGGAAGGAGCCTTAGAATGGAAAACACAGAATGCTCCAACAGTAATGTCTCCCCACAATCAGGACTCTGCAGTTCCAGTCTGGAGGAGGTCCCAACAAGATTATACTCACCCTGGTGGACCTCACCTTCACCCATCCTCGACTGAACCAGCGGGTAAATTCAGCAGCTCACTCAGGGGCCCTAGGGGTGAGGTTTGGGGAGGGGGCTGTGGTTGTTACTCCAGTTGTTCTTAGGGGTTGGTTCTCACCCTTATCCCCAGAAACTCACTCTGGACACCCTCAGCAACTCCCGGAGCCCCTCAGATGGCAAGAGCCTCAGCTCGGAGGTCCAGTCTCCAGGGAGGGTCCTCCCAGCCACACCAGAGACTTCCAACATGGCCTTGTACCAGGTGAGGCCTCACATTACCAGTCCTTAGGGAGAGTCTCTTGGTCGTTCTGGGAAATAGGTTCTATAGACACTATTATTGCCATTTCACAGATGAAGAAATTGAGACTCAGGTGAAATGACTTCTCTAGAGTCATAAAGCTTTTACGTATTGATCAGGGAGATGGAGGCACAGAAATAAACATTTATTAAGTCCCTACTATGTGACAGGCCCTAAGCTAAGTGCTTTACAAATATTTTTTCATCACAACCGTATGAGGTAGGTATTGTTATTATCCCCATTTTACAGATGAGGAAACCGAGACATATAGAAGTTAAGTGACTTGCCCAGGGTCACACAGCTAATAAAGCTGGATTTGAACTCATATCTTCTTAACTCCAGGATCAGTGCTCTAGCCACTGCACCACCTAGCTGCCCTCAATATTAGGATAATAAGATTTCAATAATCAATGATCTTATTAGTATGAGTCCTTTACCTGCTGATACAGATCAAAGACTTTGAGTTTCTGCAGCTAAAATTCTCCATCTGCTGGGGTGGCCAACTCTCAGGTGATGAGCCTTGGGCTCTTCAATCTCGCTCACCTCACCTATCCCATCTGTTGATGGATCTTACTTTGTATCCGCATGTTTTTTGTATATATTCCTTCTCTTCACTCCACATTCTCTCTTGCCCCACCCTTTCAGGACCTCATCACTTCATGCCTGGATCATGACAATGGCCTGCTGGTTGGTTTGCCTGCCTCCAGCCTCTCCCCGGCCCAGTCCATCTTCCACTTGGCTGCCAAACTGCTTTTCCTAAAACACAGGCCTGTTCATGTCACTCTCCAACCCCTTGAATGAGCTCTAGTATTTCCTTGTAATCCTCAGGGAGTTCCAGGGTGAGTGGAAAGAAGGGGATATATAGAAGAGATTTGGTGAAAGTACAAAGGATGAGATCTGGTCACAGATGGCGTGCATGGGGTAAACAAGGGAGGATGGCCCTGAGGCTCATCACTGGAAGGTTAGTCATCCCAGGCAATGACTACATAGGTGATAACTGGTTTTGGTTGCAGTTTGAATGCCAGAGTCCTGATCAGGACTCACAAGCCCAAGGCCTAGGTGCCCAGGCAGGACAGCTCTTTGGGAAGACTGGGCCTCATGAACCATGCTGCTCTCTGTCAACAGGGAGACTGGGTTTGGCTGAAGAAGTTCAAGGCTGGGACATTCCCTGAGCTCCGTCAGAATTCTGTGAAACTACTGAAAAAGGTAGCAGGAGGAGCACTCTACAGGCACAAGTCCTAGGGGTGAAGGGGGGGAGGGATGAGAAAGAGTGCTTAGGGAAACCTAAACTCCTAATTGAATCATGGCTTTGTTCTGTGTGTACATGGGTGTGTGCATGTGCACGTGCATGTGGATGTGAATTGCATGTGCATGTGTGTGTGGATATATGTGTGTGGGTATGTGTAGGGGTGATCCCTGTGTGTAGAGGGAGCTCCTGCTAAGGAATTGGGGTAGTCTCAATAACTTGTGAATTTCCTTTTCTCTAAAAAAGTCCCACTCATGATAGGAAGGTCTGGAGTAGAGCCACCATCATGTTCACCACTAGTACATAGAAGCTGTAAGCACTAGTCTTGAAGTCAAGACCCAGGTTCAAGCTTCACTTTTGATACATTCTGTCTGTGGGACCCTGAGCAACTCACTTAACTTCTCAGTGCTCTAGACAACTTTCTTTTCTACGTTTTGAAAGTAAATTCTAGTGATATCTTGTGTTTTTTATATAAAAAATCTTCCTTAGGTTCATCCCTCACTCCTCTCCCAGAGAAACATCCCATTTAACAAATAATGTTTTTAAGTGTGAAAAAAAAGAGGAAGAAGAGACCTAAAAACCCCATCAATACCAATCAATACATTGAAAAAATTTGAAAAGCTAGGCATGTATTTCTTGCAATCCAGGAGGCTAGTAATGGATTTCTTAGGTTCGGGAGTTCTGAGCTACAGTCAGCTTAGCCAATCAGGTTTCCACATTAAGTCTGGCACCAATATGGTGAACCCCCCAGGGGTGGTGGGCCATCAGATTGCCCAAGAAGGAGTGAACTAGCTCAACAGGAAACAAAGCAGGTCAAGGATCCTGTACCTATCAGAATTTGATCAGGATTATAACTAGCCCCTGAACTTCTAGCCTGTTGGAGATAAGGAGACCCAACCTTTTAAAAAACCAAAGTCTGCAAATATACACAATGCTTTATCCTGTGGATCAAATACTTTTGCAAAGGAGTGAAGAGAATTGTCTTTTTGTGCAGCCAAGCTTGTTCTTTATAATTTTGCAGTGTTCCATATGGGTCATTTTGTGGCTGTTACTTACATTTTACATTGTTATAGTTACTGTGCATGTTGTTTTCTTGGCTGTGATTATTTCATTCTACATCACTGCATGTAGATCTTTTGATGCATGTATTCATCACATACATTATTTCTTACAGCATAGTAATATTACAGTATATTTATTTACCACAATTTGTTCAGCTACCTCCCAATGGCTATCTGCTGGTAGCCACCAGTTCTTTGCTACCACAAAAATGTTGCTATAAATATGTTAGTGAATATGAAGACTATCTTCTTATCAAAGACCTCCTTGGGATAGATGTCTAGACAACTTTCTAAGATGATAACTTTCAAAAAAGGTGATAGGCTGTATTGGTAGAGCAAGTTTCCCCACCTGAGAATTCTCTATATCAAAGACATTACAGATCCACTTGCTAGCCCTAACTCCAGGAACAACAGTATTTCTATGACCATATTTTCTCTGACTTTAGGAAGTGACTTTCCATCTCTGATTCTCACTCACTTCCTCTGTACAGTGAGGAGATAGAGCTAAGAGTTTGGGGCAATTAAAAAGATCATTAGTAACTTTGGAGAAAGAAGTTTCCATAGAATGATGAGGTAGAAAACCAGACTGGAGAGAGTTAAGAAGAAAATGAAAGGAAAGAAGGTAGATATATGTATTGTGGACAGTTTTTTCAAAGACTGTAGCCATAAATGGGAGGAAAGATATGAGAAGATAGTAGGGGTGGATGGATCAAGAGGGGTTTTTGAGCATGGGCAAGACATGGGCGTGTTTGTAGGCAGTAGGGAGGCAGCCAGTAGACAGGGAGAGATTGAAGATAAGTGAGAGAGTGCAGTTGACAGAGAGGGTAATCTGCTAAAGAAGATAGGATGGAATTGGATTAGCCTACTTCTAAGGTGCTTTACGTCTCTAGGTCTTTATGACCTAGGAAGGTCTCTGAAAATCATTCTAGCTCTGACATTCTAAGATACGTAAGAGAAGTTGCTTCCCACTAGTACATTCCATGTTTCCTTCTCTCTTGCCTTTATAGATGAGGGACCTGAGACATGAGAATGTGAATGTCTGCCTAGGCTTCTTTACTGATCTGGGTGTTTCTGCCATTGTGTTTGACCACTGTTGCCGGGGCAGTTTGGAGGACCTGCTGAAGAACGAGGCCCTGCGGCTTGACTGGACTTTCAAGTCATCCCTCCTGATGGATTTGATTAAAGTAAGGGAAGCAATTCTTTTATGTGTCTGTGGTCATGGCTCCCATGTCAGTAGTTGAAATTGGGAAGAGGAAAATAGAGTGGTGGATAATGGTCACGTCCGACCATTTGTTTAGGCAGGAGAGGATTCTCTTCTGTACCCCTTGCCCCAAGTTAATGTAGGAAAGAAAAATCCAGCATGTGATCACAGGGTATTAATGAGATATTAAACTGAAAAAGATGCACCAATTCCTTGATCCCTTGTTCCCTACTAACAGATACCTCTGACTGTACCAATATGGAACAATGTGAAGGACTGAGCTAATGAGAAATAGCCACACTTCTACAGGATTTAAATGGCTAGGCACTGGGGAAAGATCAGCACTTGTGAGTGTGGGAGAGATTTCCAGCTGGTAGCTACATTGTAGGTGCTTCTCCAAAATAATGTTGAGGTCCTCTATGCATTTGCAGAGACATACTGGAGAGAATTTCCATTCAGAACTTTCCTTCTAGAATACTCTAATTTTGCAGGAATCTATTGTTTGTTTGCTTTGACTATGATCAAACAGTCTATTTTTCATTGTGCTTCCTTTACAAATCATATCACTTCTTTATCAAATGCTTATGTATTGCATTATTTTGCCTTATTATTATGACCATCAAAGCTAATATAGAGTTTGTACCCTTAGAAACATTGTGTCCTTAGCAATTCACCAAGAGAATGCTATGGATGTTCATTCATATTCAGTATTTGGTTCTTTTAAACTTTTAAACAGACCTTATTTTGACATCAGAGCAGATAACTTACCTGAGACCCTTATGGACTATAGGTCCAAATGATAGAGTTTGTATGTTGACCCAGAAATTCTGAATAACTAACTCTAAATTCTTATTCCCTTTTGGGAAGTCCCACACATCTTTGCAGCTAGTATGTAGTAGAGCTGGGATCCAAAGCCTTGTCCTTTCACTGCAAATCTAATGCATTATTGCATGAGCATAATCCTCTCGGTAGGGAGTATGTTCTAAAGTGGAAGGGCCCTAGCTAGAATGGGAATCAGAAGACCTGTTCTAGTCAGGGTTCTGGAATTAAACTTGGACAAATCACTTACCAGAAGGTAAGTCTGTCAATTCCTCATCAGTAAAATGAAGACATCATCCTGTATGGTCTGGAAGGCTTCTTTCACCTGTAACATATCATACTTTTCCAACTCCCACAAATATTCTATTACTCCAAATTACTCTTTCCCTTCCTTGAAACTCTACCATTAAATGAGGATGTGAGGCAGGCTGGGTTTAAAGGTCCCTTGTCAGCTCTACAGCATATACAGGAGAGCATATTCTCCTTATCCTCCAGGGTGTCCGGTATCTCCACCATCAGGGGTTTCCCCATGGTTCCCTCAAGTCTCGCAACTGTGTTGTAGATGGGCGCTTTGTACTGAAAGTCACAGACCATGGCTATTTGGCACTCTTGGAGAGACAGCAGATTCCTCATTCCCAGCGCTTGCCAGAAGGTCAGTATCCACCAGGGGCCATTCCTCCCTTCAAAGTTGTTGTGTCTAGTAAGATTTATCTTGACCAGCAGAAGGCTGAAAGCCTATTCTTTAGAGAACTCTGAACAAGTAGGTATTTCTTTTTAATCTGGTGCTTAAGGCCACCGTTTAGGAACTATAAGTAACATGTTATAATTCATGAGGTGATGTAGGCCAGTAATCATACCCCTTGCCCCAAATATCTCCTTTACTCATCTTATATAATTCCTTGAAATTTCATCTTTCAATCATTTGGATGGATATATTGGAGGACTCAATGGAAAAGTGTTCAATAATCCAATAGAATAAACATGGATCAAATGCTTATTATATGCAAAACCCTATTCTATTCTGAAGGGGGTGGAGAGTTTAGATTAGGCCCTCCCCTCCCCACATTTAATTCATAGTCGATTAGGGAGACAACACAGGCACAAATAACTATACTTTATAACAATAATACATATTATGCACTACTAGAGAGAAGGAATCAGGGAAGGCTTCCCAAAGGAGATTGTCATTGGCTCCCTATAAAAAGTCTGGTTTCCTAAATGCTTATGTCTAGTTCTGCTTTCCCCTTAGGTACCCTATTGATCTTCACCATAGCTATCATCATCAACATTATACATGCTGATGCCTTCCCCTCATAGGTTTCAATTAATAACTGTGAGTCATAGTGAATAGAGTGATGGACATGGAGTCAGAAGACCTGATGGAGTTCATATCTTGACCCTCAACTTTCTCATCTGAAAATGGGCATACCTTCAAAGGTTGTCATGAGAATAAAATGAGATAGTTTTAAAATGCTTTGTAAACCTTAAAGTGTTATACAAATGCTAGCTATTATTATTCAGTCAACCAATAAACCCTAATTTTATGATCTATAGAGATAGAGTAATAAGGAACCTTTGACAATATCTAGTTTCAATCTCTTCTTTTTTAATGAGAAAAAAATGAAGACCAGAGATGTGAAGTGATATATGTCCTAACTCATAGAGGAAGTAAGTGGAAAAGCTGGGATTGGAACTCAGGTCCTGTGATTCTAAATTCATCTTGTTTCCATTGCCCCATATTGAGCTTCCTTCTCTGTAACAGACCTATATTTAAATGCTAAGAGGAAGACAGAAATGAATAAGACCTAGTCCCTCATCACACAGAGTTTACAATCTAGTTGGTGGGACAAGCTTAGGGAATACCTTGCCCATTTCCTTGAAATTATAGAAAGTTGGAACTGGACATTAGTTTAGAATATTGAATAGCTAGTTCCATTCCATGGAATACTAGAATTTTGAATTTTAGAGCTAGAAGAAATCTTAGAGATCATTTAATCCATATCCCTCATTTATAGAGAGAAAAAATGAGTTTCATAAGGTGGGTCAACTAGTCAGTGTCAGAGTTTGGACTTGAACAAAGGTTTCCTGATGACCAGTCCAGTCATCTTTTTACCCTTTCCTATTGGCCTTCTGTCTTCTTTGCAGAGTTGTTGTGGACTGCACCAGAATTGCTCAGAGAATCTGAAGGGCCTTGGAGAGGCACTTTCAAGGGTGATGTCTACAGTTTTGCCATCATTTTGCAAGAGGTGCTGGCCCGAGGGCCGCCCTACTGCACATCAGGACTCTCTGCAGAAGGTAGGACCTCTTTATCCTCTGTCATTTTCTTACCTCTGTTCTCTGTAGGGCTGGCCTTGTACATTCTGGGAGGTGATATTCACTACCCTTCAGAGATCCAAAATGATCTTTCACTAATACCTTAAGTGGCACCATTAGAAATCTATTCCTTCATATAAATCCTGATGACCTCTGTCCATTGTGCTGAAAAGAGCTAAACACAGAGAATTGACTTGCGTCGTTCCGATAATTAACACACTCCCAGTCATTTGTTGGAGGTCATTTATGAAGAAATGTCCCTTTCCTTAAATTGGTCCAAGTCATACACACTTTTGACTGTATTGCTCAGTGATTATATTGTACTCAAGGATAGAAAGGCAGTGTAACACAGAGGAGAGAGGACTGGCCTTATAGTCACAAAGCCCTGTCTCTGACACATATTATCTTCATGACCCTTGGCAAGTCACATAATTTTTCAGTGCCCCCTGGCAATTCCGTAAGACTTTACATTAAGGACAATTATCTGATCTGCATAGAGGGATGAGTGTCCATACCTGGAGCTCACTATGCCAACACCAAAAAAAGAAATAAAATAAATCAAATTCAAAGAATCTGTGAGAGTTCCTCAATGTATGTACTTCCACTCCAGTGGTCAGGATCCTAGCCTCATATCACCATAGGAGATGGTGTGTTGCCATGGCCCCCTCAGAATTCACCATCCAGTGAAGAGCCTTCTCTGGCCACAAATAGGCAGGTTTGCAGATGATAGGTATACAGTCTTATTACAGCTGGACCTGAATCCAAAACCTTTACAATCTGGTAAGAAGGAACTCTTAAAACTTTTTAGTTTTTGCTCCCCTGACTGAACCCTCAATGGCCCCCTCACACTATGAGGAGATCTTGGAGAACCTTGGTAGATATATAACAGTACAAAACAAGGGCTTTGCAAACAGTAAAGCATCATAGAAATTATATTTGTTCAAAAATGCTATTCATCCCCAGGCAATGAATAGATGAAGTTTGAATATAGATCAAAGCATACTTTATAAACTTTATTTTTCTTGGGTTTTTCTTTTGATGTATGTTTTCTTTCACAATATAATATGGAAATGTTTTGCATAACTACACATGTATAACCTATGTCAAATTGTTTTCCTTCTCAACAAGGGGGAAAGGGAGGGAGGGAGAGAATTTGGAACTTTTTTTTTTTGGCGAGACAATTGGGGTGAAGTGACTTGACCAGGTCATACAGTTATTAAATATCAAGTGTCTGAGGCTGGATTTGAACTCAGATCCTCCTGACTCCAGGTCTAGTGCTCTATTTACTGCACCTCTTAGCTGCTCCCCAAATAAAAAAAACACTAAATGTCAATAAAATAAAATACCAAATAAATAATTTTTAAAAGAAATTATATTCATTCACAATTATAATTCACATTACATTTATACATAAGCCACTCTGACTCATGACCATATGTAAGACCTCCTATCACCTTAATTCTTTACCATTCACAAATCTCTTTCTTCCCCAACAAGTCTACGAAGGAAGGAACTTAAGGGTTATTATGACCATTTTTAGGGTCAGCTAGATGGCTCAGTGGATGGAGTATTGGGCCTAGCATGAAGAAGATCTGAGTTAAAATCTAGCCTCAAACAGTTATTAGCTGTGTGACCTTGGGCAAGTCACTTAATCTCTGTTTGCCTCAGTTTCCCCATCTGTAAAATGAACTGGAGAAGGAAATGGTAAACTTTTCCACTGTCTCTGCCAAGAAAACCCCATGGACAGTATTGGTATGCTGTGGTCCATGGGGTCATGAAGAGTCAGACATAACTGAACAACAACACCCCCACTTTATGGGAAATGGAGTAGGTTAAATGATTTTTCCTATGGTTGCATATTCATTTATTTTTTCATTCATTCAACAAGTAGTTATTAAACACCCACTAAATGGCAGATATGGTGCTAGATTCTGGGGAAAACAAAGATAAGAAGAAATAGCCCTTGTTCTCAAGGAGTTTATATTCTATTGGGTAATAAATGGTTGAACTAGTCCTCAAAGTGAGGTTTCCTGGGCCTAATTAGGCCTGGTATTCTTGCACTTGTCCCTGCTGCCCTATACAGGGCATCAGAAAATTATGAGGCCTCCGTAACTGGTGTCTCACAGAGGTGGAGGCAATTAGTATCTGTCAAGGTCCTTGGACTCTACTAGTGTCTAACTACAAGACTCTTCTGAGCTTTGACTTTGACAAGCCCTAGGGAAGAGAGAAGGCATCCTAAAGAAGGCATCCATTGTTTATCACTGCTACATGCCCTTTACTTTGATCTCTTTGGGATACAGACTTATTCATGGATTTGCTGAGTCAAAGGGCATGAACAGTTTTATAGCCCTCTAAGAAGAGTTCCAAATTAGATTATTAATATATGTAAGATATTCACAATCCCATTCTTCATAGAGCTTAAAATCTTATAGGACTTAAACAACAGGAAGAAGCATTAAAAGTCTAGTGTCTAGATTAAGAGACCCTATAGTTCTACTGTCCTTTGTCTTGGGGACCGGAGAACATGGACGATGGAATGTCAGAGCTGGAAGGGACCTTAGAACATGGAACATGGGAGAGCAGGACTGGGAAGGAACTTAGAACATGGAATATGGAATGTCAAAGTTTGGAGGGATCATAGAGCACAGAATATTAGAGCTTGAAGAGACCTTAGCACCTAGAATGTTACAACACAGAACATAGCATGTTAAGTCTAGCAAGGTCCTCAAATAATAGAACATAAAATGGTAGGCAGAGTTGGAAGAAACCTTACAATGCTGACTATTGAAGTATAAACCTAAAATGGAAAGAACCTTTGGAAACAGAATACTGTGGCTGGATGGAACCTTAGAAATGACCTAATCCAATGTCCCTCTTCTTTAAAAAAAAAACAACAAAAAACTTCTATTATACTTTTTTCAATTAATAACATTTATGTTCTCTCCCTACTAACTCCCTGCCCCTTGCAATGAAAAAGAAAAAAGAAACTAAACCTTTTTAACATATATATACACATATGTATATACATATATGTATAGTCAAGTAAAAAAAATTTATTTTAATTCATGGCCAAAATCCCATTCTACGTCTTGAGTTGATCACCTTTCTATCAAGAGGCGCAACCTTTCTCCTCTTATAGATGAGGAAACTGAGGCCCAGAGAATGGAAGTGATTTGTCCAAATAAGTCAACCGGACCCAGGGTCTGATGATCTCTATCCAAGGGTCTTTCTATTACACTATGGCCTTGACATTATGAGAAAATAATGAACAACTTTGCTGTGGTTTCCTGGCCTTTAGACATTCTTCTCTCTATTAGCGTCAGATGTCAACCTCTGACCTGGGTGCTTGGGGACCAGGCTGAATGAAACACTACATCCCCTTTCATCTTATCCATCATGGAAGTTATATTGTCAAGGAATCCCTGTAGATTAAGCCTAGCATGATCTCTCCCCCTGCTTGCATCGGCAACTTACTTTTCCAGATGTTGCCCTGCTCCCTCCTCCAGCAGGGCTCTTCTTCTCCCACCCCTCCCCCAGCAGAGAGTTTTCCCCAGGCAGGTGTTAACCTCTCTTCACCCAGTGCAGGGGGGAGAGCAGAGTTATGTTTGCCACCTTTCAGTCTTGTACATGTATCCCGAGGCTGGGGCAGTGAGCTCCGGTCACCCCTCAGTCACTTACATTTCCCTCTCCCATCCACAAACACTCACCCAGAGGCAAGAATGTGTGTTCCAGGTGCTGGGGCTCCTGCCAGATATTTATGAAGTGGAAGAGAAGGAAGGAGGAAGGGATTTTAAGCAGCCATTTGTCCAACAACCCCCCTTAGGCCTCCAGAGGTCAATCCCAAAGACTTAGAAATGAGGCCAGACATCACTCCTTGGACATCTATGTAAAACTGGGTTATTTATCATGAAATTAAGAAAATGAGGAAAATGTCATTTGCAAAGCCAACTCAACATCCACTTATTAAGCACCAACTACGTACTTAGAACAAGACAAGGTAATGTAAGAGCTGGGGGCAATGGAATGTACATGCTGGGTGCTGCAGCTACAAGACTTTGCTCCCAAGTAACTGACATTCTATTGGGACTGGAGGGGTACAACATGTCTACAAATAAGCCAGAAGAAGGCAATCTGAAGAGGAAGTGAACATTAAAAATTGGAGGGAACAGAAAAGGCTTTCCTTAGGAAGTAGTTCCTCATAATGATCTAAGATTACCTCTGTGAATGCTTTAAGATGACCTTGCACAGGTATCATTGTGCCCATTATATAGATCAGGAATTTGAGGCTCAGGGAAGTGAGGGGAGAGGAGTCATATAACTAGTCATCACAATAATAACATCCATATCTATGGTGCTTTACACTTTGCCACACACTTCCCTCACAAGTCTACAATGCAAGCAGTGTGAGTGCAATTATGTTCATTTTACAGATGAGGGAATTGAGGCTCAGAGCATTAAAATTGATATAACACCTACTGTGTGCCAGGAACTGTGCTGAGCACTTTACAAATATTATCTCATTTGATTCTTACAACAATCTTGTGGGGTAGATGCTGTTACTATTCCATTCTACAGCTGAGGAAACTGAAACAAGCAGAGGGTAAGTGACTTGCCCAAGCTCATACAACCAGTAAGTGTCTGAGGGCAGATTTGAACTCAGGTCTTCCTGACTCCCAGAGTGCTCTGTTTGCTAGAGTAAGATAGTATACCAAATAAACACACACACACATATGTATGTATACACATATATTCTATATGTTCATGTATATATGTACACACATGTGTATATGTTGTATACTATATGCAAATATACATATGCACATATATTTATTTATATTTACATATGATTTTTTTAAAAACTGCCTTAGCAGGGTATGATAATTTTTATCTCTTCTTTTAAACAAGAAGTGAATTACTGTTCAATACTGTGATTGTAGGAATTGTCTCAAATTTTTTTCTATTTTGTCATTATTGTTAGACACATTTACTATATGTATTTTAAAATTTATTTCATTTATCATGAATTTTTTTTATTCAGAATGAAAATTTCTGACTGGAACTGTTGTACAACGAAATTTGGGTGTTTGCATTTTAAAATATTAATTGAATAAATACCAAGGATTCATTCTTCATTAAAGCCTGCTCTGATGCTTCCTCCTGGCATGGATTGCATCCTCTGGTTTCCCAAAGACTGTGCTAAGTGCACACAAGCACCACATGCCCTACCAAGCTGGAAAGGACTCAAGGATAGCCCTCTCAGTGGAATGTGTTTGTTGTTTGAAGTCCAGCTTAGCTAAATGTAGAGAGGTTCGCCACCAGAGGGCAGGCCACTAGGAATGAATTTTTCAGCCACAGAAACACAAAAAGACCTAATAGGAGGCATGGAGGGCTTAGAATCTGAACTGGTAGATTTTCAAGACAGCTGCCCATATCAGTGAAATCCCAAGATCCTTGAAGACAATCAACAAGTTAAAACATTTCTTAAGTATCTGCCCCGTGCCCCACACTTGGCCACTGGAGGCACAATAATAGAAAAGACATAGATGTGTCTTTTTCACAGATATGAAGCAGTGTGGTTTACACTGGACTTGGAGGGAAGAGATGTCAAATTAAGTCCCAGCTCTGCTGTGCTCCAAATGTGTGACCTTGCATAAGTCATTTTTCCTCTCTAAGCCTCAGTTTCTCCATCTCTGAAATGATGCAACTGAGTCTTAGGTCCCGTCTAGATGTAACTTGCTGTATTTGGAAATTCCCTCTGGTTATGATATCTTAGATTTCACTGTCTTTCTCTGTAACATAAAGGAGGGGATGGCATAGCCTTCAAGAACCCAGGGTCACATCTATGCCTCAAGGTGCAATCTGAGGAAGACTCTAGTAGAAGAGCCCTACTTTACAGGTGGGAAAACAGGCTTAGGCAAGCTGCATAATTTACCCTAGGCTACACAGCTAATATAAGGATTTAAATTCTGGTCTCTTGAGTCTAAGCCTTGGTGCCCATTTGCCTTTCCTCTATTACGATCTAATTGAGCGCTAGAGGAAGGGAGATGTACATGCATGGACATGTACATACTTAAATATGACACAAGCTAGAGTGTATTAAGGTCTAAAGAGAGATCCATACAAAGTACTATTGGTCACATGAGGAAAGAGAGATTACTTTGAGCTAGGGAGAGAGGAGAGTGGAGAACCAATCTTCCAAGCTAGATCTTAAAGGATAAGACAGATTTCAGTAAGAATCAATGATGAGTAAATACATTTCAAGTATGGGATTGGGGGCGTCCCCCTCATGAGAACTCAGAGAAGGAGTCCCCCCATCTCTCTGCTACAGAAATCATCAGGAAACTGGTGTCTCCTCCTCCCCTCTGCCGTCCGGTGGTGTCTCCAGACCAGGGACCACCTGAATGCATCAGGCTGATGAAACAGTGCTGGAGTGAGGATCCGGAAGACAGGCCTAGCCTGGATGACATCTTCAGCCAGGTAAGTCTCTAGCCCCTCCTCCTTCTCCCCCTACTTCCCTTCATTAGTGGTCTGCTCTGTCTTCTCTTCTCCACAGCAGTGATATGAAGGAGAAATATTTGAAGACTGGTCCTTACTAGCTGTATGACCCTGAGCAAGTCATGTGACTAGTGACTTGGGCCTTAGATCCCTTCTCTGCAAAGTGGGTATAATAATTCAATCTCCCTCATCTTACAGAAGCCCAGATTTGTGGCATGATTTGCCCAAGGTCACATAGGCCATAAAGAACAAAATCTGAATTGGAACTCTGGTCCTCTGACCATCTTGTGCTCTCTTCACTAAACCCTGATGAGGAAAAAAAATGGGTATAATAATATTTGCACTCTCTCATAGCGTTATTTATAAATCTTAAAGTACCATGTAACTACAGCAACAGTCATGATAACAATAACACACATTTTTATTCATTTAGGACATCTGTGTAGGGAACTCCTGGTACACAGAAACTCTTCCCCTCCCTTGGCTATGGATCAGCCACTTAGTCTTAAAGGATTTCCTTTAAGAGAATAAGTAACTCCTCTGTGGTCACCTAGTTAGCATGTTCAGAGGCAACATTTGAGCCCAGACTCCAAGCTGATCCCCTCTCTCTACTGCCCCAGGATGCCTCTCCAGCTCATACTTATATAGCTGCTATTATGGGCCGTAGAGTATTACATGGTGAAGGTGGCTGTATGGTCTCTATCACCATTAAAGCATTCATGGGTGATGGAGTCAGCCCTAGTGTGGATCTGGTCCTGCCTCTACCACTGAGGATCACAGCTCTAAAGCTGGAAGAAGCATCAGAGGCCATCTAATTCATCCACCTCATTTTATAGATGAGGAAACTAAGGCCCAGAGAATTTAAATGACCCAATGTCACACATAGATTGTTTAATATCTGAGCTGAGATTTGTACCCAGATCCTTTGATGGCAGAACTGCTGCACTTTTGATGGTACAACACTACTTCCCCAGTCCCTTTCACTCTCTGGGCTTCCATTCCCTCTCTTGTAAAATAAGGGGCTTAGACAGCTTGGTCTCTGAGGGTTCTCCCAGTGCTAAATTCCTTAATTCTAATGCTAGTGAGGCCTTCTCTTGTGGTCCATGATGTAGCAGCCCCAGGAAGGCAGAGATTAGGAGGGGAAGGGACCCAAGAAGTTTGGACGTGTAATATTCCTCATGATGATGGATGGTGTGCGATTGACTAAACAGGGTAATAACTCCTGGGAGACCAGTGGATTTCTCTTGGTATGACATGCTCTCCTGATTCCCCTCCTCCACTGCCCCATTCCTCATCTTCCCAATCCCACCCCAGTCTTAGGAAAATTGATGAAAGGAGGTTAATCAAGTGAGAGAAGGAATGCAGTAAGAGGTCTGGTCTGGGAGAAAGGAGAGTAGCCCCAGCTCTGCCACTGACTTGTTGTGAGACCTTGTGCAATTAATTTTCCTTCTCTGAGCCTGTTTCCTTTTTCATAAAATGAGGGGGCTGGACTGCATCAGGAAGACACTCTTAACCTGTGCTTATAATTTCAAGGTGGAGGGGTGTCCAAGAACTTGGAAATTTTGATATTTTGACAACTATTTCAATATGATTGATTTTCTATGTATTTTCTATATGTTATATAATTGAGTGCTTTGTACGTATTTGTTTGTATGTTGTCCTTCCATTAGATTTTAAACCCTTTGAGGACAGGGACTGGGTTTTTTTGGGGGGGTTCTCTTTTTGTATCCCCAGCACTTAGCTGACTGCCTGACACTTAGTAGGTACGTAATAAGAGTTTGTTGACTGACTGATTGATTAATGTAAATATTTTCTATGTTTTTTGTTTGAAAACATTATTCTGACAAGAGGTCCATAGACTTGTGAAGCCTGTTGCCAATAAAGCATGTGACAAAAAAAGACTGAGAATCTCTAGACTTTATAAACTTGAAGATCTTGCCCAGCTCCAATAGAGCTCCCTCTTAGCTCTGACATTCTATGTTTTAAGGTTTCTTTCACTTCTGACATCTTGTTTTCCAAGATTTCTTCTGGTTCTGATATTCTGTATGCTAAGGTTCTTCTCAGTTCTACCATTCTTTGTTCTAAGAAGCTTTCAGCCCTGTAGATTGTGTTCTAAGGTCTCTCCTAGCTCTGAAAGTCTATGTTCTAAAGACCCCTTCCAGCATCTCTGTATCTTTCTATAATCTCTCTCTTTCTCTATCTCTTTCTCTGTCTCTGTGTCTTTCCCTTGCCTCTGTCTTTGTCTTTCTCTGTTTCTGTCTTTCTCCCTGTTTCTGTCTCTCTGTCTCTCTGTCTGTCTTTGTCTCTCTGTCTCTCCGATGTATGTAGTCCCTATATCTCAGGATTATAGCAAGGACCAATTGAGATAATTTATAAATAGCTCTTCAAAAATGTTAAAATGCTCCATAAACATTATGGTGATTATTATGACGCACCATTGTTACCTAAGCTGCAAAATTCCCTGCTAGTTGTAAAGCATCTTGGGACTCTGTGAAGCATTCTCCAAGCTGTAGAGCGCAGTCTCCTAGGAAGGGGTTCTGCTTTTTTACTGGGGGGAACTGATCTACATCTCCCTTCCATCTTCAGTTTAAAAGCATCAACCAAGGCAAGAAGAGCAGTGTGGCTGACTCCATGCTGCGGCTACTGGAGAAGTACTCCCATGACCTGGAGGACCTGGTCCAGGCCAGGACAGAAGAACTGGAGATGGAGAAACAGAAGACGGAGAAGCTGCTCTCACAGATGCTTCCTCAGTAAGTAGGAAGGATGAGGCTTAAGTCTGTGCACTTGGCAATCAGCAAGACTGGTAGCCATCCCTGCATGGCTGCCTCCTTGGTGTGAGACTCAAGGCCACATGTGGCCCTCTGGCTCTTCAAGACTTCACAGAACACCGCCTTAATAGGAGGATTTGTTTGTAGCTGAGTAACTATGAGCAACTCATTCTCTTTTCTCATCTGTAAAATGGGGATAATAATAGCACCTACTTCACAGGATTATTGTGGGGAGATCAAAGGAGATAACAGGTACAAAGAGCTTTGCAAGCTCTACACATTCTAGCTCCTCTTCTTCTCCTCCCTTCTGGGACCAACAGAACAAATCTAGTCTGTCACCCTTCAAATACTTGAACATCACAATCGTGTCCCCTCTAAGGCTTTTCTTCTCTAATATAAACATGCCCAGTTCCTTCAACCAATCTTAAATAACAGGGACTCAAGGTATGTCCAATACACCTACAAAACAGAAAACTTTGGTGGGGAAAAGGGAATAAAGGGACTAACATCTGGGGGTGGAGTCAGGATGGGTAGGAAAAGTTTTTTTGCATTGGGTGGGTTTTGATGTAAGTCTTGAAGAAAACTAAAGATTCCAAGAGGCAAAGGGGCAGAGGGACTACATCCAGACCTGAGGAATAGTTAAGTTATTAAATCTAGCCCCCTCATTGCTGAGATGAGGAAAACAAGGCCCTTAGAGTGGAGATGATTTGCCCAAGTTCTCACATACATGGGAAGGGGTATTCCATAGGCTATCTCTATACATACAAAATATCACATTGGTATTCTCTGTTCTCTCTTTTCTTATTTTATTATTTTTTATACTTAAGAGGTTCATGACCAAACAAGAAATGGGAGGCAAAGTGGAGAATTTTGATTACACTCAGTTAAAAAGGTGTTGCACAAACAAAACCAATGCAACCAATAATAGAAAGAAAGCAGGATATTAGAGGAAAATTTTTACAGCAAGTTTATCTGATTAAGATCTCATTTCTCAAATATATAGAGAACTGAGCCAAATTTATAAAAATAAGAGCCATTCCCCAAATAAAAAATGGTCAAAGGATATGAACAATTAGTTTTCAGAAGAAATCAAAGCTACCAATAGTCATGAAAAGAGACATTCTAAATCTCTAATAATTAGAGAAATGTGAATTAAAACAACTCTGAGATACCACCCCATACCCATCAAAATGGCAAAGATGACAAAAGAAAAATGACAAATGTTGGAGAGATGTAAGAAAACAGATATATTTATATGGTATTGGTGGAGCTGTGAACTGGCCCAACCATTCTGGGGAACAATTTGAACTATGTCTGGAAAGCTATAAAACTGTGCATACTCTTTCATCCAGCAATATCACTACTAAGTGTATATCCCCAAAGAGATGAAAGAAAAAGGAAAAATATGCATTTGCCCAAAAACGTTTATGGTATTTCTTTCTGTGGTGGCAAGGAATTGGAAACTGAGGAGATGTACATTAATTGGAGAATGGTTGGACAAGTTGTGGTATACGATTGTGATGGAATACTATTGTACTATAAGAAATGACAAAGGGAAATGGTTTCAGAAAAACCTGGGAAGATTTATACGAGCTGATGCAAAATGAAGTGAGAAGAACTAGGAGAACATTGTACACAGTAACAGTAACATTGTAATAATGATCAACTGTAAAAGACTTAGCCACTCTGAACAATATAATGATCTGCAACAATTTCAAAGGACTCATGATGGGAAATGCTATCCACCCCCAGATGGAGAGCTGATTAACTGGGTGCAGACTGATACATGTTTTCTTTTATTTTCTTTATTTTTCTTGCTTCTCTCACTTCACAATATGGCATTTTGCATGACTTCATATGGAGAGAGACAGAGACAGAGTAGGCACAATTGCCAGGGGCAAGGTATACAAAGACAAAGATGGATTCATACAAATAAATGAGCACTTGGAAATATGAAAATATGCAAAGTAATTGGGGGGATCACCAGTAAGTGGAGGGATTAGGAAAGACTTCCCATAGGATTTGACACCAGAGCTGATCTTTCAAGGAAGGTAAAGAGTCTAACAGGCTGAAGTGAAGAGGGCATACATTCCAGTTATGGGGAGATCAGCCACATTAAAGGCACAGTGATGGAAATCATAGAGGACCAGCCAGTAGATTACAACAGGGTACATGAAAGGGAGCAAGTGTGCCAAATCTTGAAAGGCTGGCTGGAACTAGGATGTGGGGAGCTTTAAATGCCAAATGGAGGTGTTTGTATTTTGTCCTAAAATCAATAAGGAGCACTAGTGCGACATGATCACACTTGTACTTTAGGAAAATCTCTTAGGCAGGTGTAGATTGGAGGGGAGAAGTTTAGGAGGGGAGATCAATTAGGAGGTTATTGGATTGTCCAGGAAAAAGGTGATGAGGACCTGAACTAGAGGAATGGCCATATCAGTGAAGAAAAACAAATGTGTGAAAGATGCTATGGAGGGATTTGTAATGCAATCTCTACCATTCACCCTACCGTAAAGCAAAGCCAGTTCTCCCCTGGACTTGGCTTAATTCACCCTCTTCTTCTTCCAGGTCTGTGGCAGAGGCACTGAAGGCTGGGACCACTGTAGTCCCAGAGTACTTTGACCAGGTAACCATCTATTTCAGTGATATTGTTGGCTTCACCACCATCTCAGCTCTGAGTGAGCCTATCGAGGTGGTAGACCTACTGAATGACCTCTACACGCTGTTTGATGCTGTCCTGAATAGCCATGATGTGTATAAGGTGAGCTGAACCTCAGGGGCAGATAAGTTCTAATGGAAAATCTAATACATAATTGTACTGTGAGATTTAAAAAGTACTTTCTTCACAATAACCCTATGAGGCAGAAAGTACAAGAAGTATTCTCCACATTTTACAGATGAGAACACTGAGATTCTGAGAGGAAGGGAGATACCAATTACCACTCAGCCAATAATTATCAAAGTCAGAGGATGATGTTTACTGCTGTGGAGTTGGGGGTAGGGAGGGTGGGGGCATGAGGTTGAGCTAAAAGTTCTATTTAATTTAACTCAACAAAATGTCACCTACTAAATATAGGGAAAATATAAAGATTACAGTATCCATTTCTCTAGTACTTTAAGTTTACAGAGTGTTTTCCTCTTAATTGCCCTGTGGGAAGGAAGGAGCAAAAAGATTACTGTACCTGTTTTATGAATGATGAAACAGGATCAGGGAAAGGAAGTGACTTGTCTAGGGTGATGTAGCTAATGATAAGAGTCAAATTTGAACTCAGGTCTCTTGACTACTACTGCTACAACTATGAGATGGTACTTATCGATCTATCTATATGTATGTATATATACATATAAAACCAAACACTCAAATACACAAGTGGATTTATGATCTTATCCATCCAAGAATCCCCTCCAAAGATGAACGTTGTAACCCATCCCTCCATTCCTGCTCCTCCATACTTCTTGTCCATGCTCTCCCAAATGTTCACACTAAATTGTCTACCCTGTGTACTAGAGACTTTCTTTACTTTCTCCCTAAATCACAGGGTAACACTGAAGCTCTGGCCATTCACCTGTCATCCCTGACAGATTTCAAGAGGTAAATTTTAGAGATGGAAGGGACCTTCGAGATCACCGAATCCAGTGCCCCTCATTTTACAGATGAGGGAACTGAGACACAAAGATTCTTGTGACTCACCCAGGATCACATAACTTGCTTTCCCCACAGTCTCTTCTTAAATTCCCCATGATCTGGCTTCCAATCTCATTAGTCAAGTGAAATCGCTCTCTCCAACATTATCTTAATTGCCAAATCTCAATCCTCATTCTTCTGGACCTCTGGGGATCCTTTGACCCCTGTGGATCCCTCTCTTCTCCTTGACATTCTCTTTTCTATTGGTTTCTGTAACACTGCTTTATCCTGGCTCTCCTCCTACCTATCAGACTGCTCTTCAATCTCCTTTGCTGAATCTTCATCCAGGTCATGCGCACCAACAGTGGGTGTCCCACAGGGTTCTGTCTTGGGATCTCTTTCGTATCTCTTTATCCTATTTCCCTTGCTGATCTCAGCAGCTCCCTTGGATTAATTATCATCTCTATACTAATGATTCCCAGATCTGCTTTACCAGCCCTAACTTCTAATCTCTAGATTCACATTTCCACCTGCTTATTGGATATCTCAAAATGGAGTCTCCATAGATTCCTTAAACTGAACATGTCCCACACGGAATTTCATTATCTTTCCCCCCAAACTCTCTCTTCTTCCAAACTTCCCTAATACTGTTGAGAGTGCGATCATTTTTTCTGTCATTCAGGCTGGTGATCCAAGGGTCATCCTCAGTTCCTTTCACCTCCCATGTCCAATCTGTTGCCAAGACCTGTTGATTTCACCTTTGAAACATCTCTTGTATATGCCCCCTTCTCTCCTCTGATACTGCCACCATCCTGGTGCAGACCCTCATCATCTCACTCCTGGACTATTGCAATAACCTGCTGGTCGGTCTGCCTGCCTCAGGTCTCTCCCCACTCCAGCCCTTCCCTTCATTCAACTATGTCAAAGTGATCTTCCTAAAGTCAGCTTTAGGCTACATCATGATTTCTTCTCCCAACACCACCCCATTGAATGAGCTCCAGTGGCTATCTCTCTATCTTCTCTAGGATCAAACATAAATTCATCTGATGTTCAAAGCTTTCAATTACCTTCCCCCACACCTTTTCAGTCTTCTTACACTCTAATCCCCTACACCCGTACTTTTTGATTCAGTGACACTTTCCTCTTTTTGCTCCTGGAACAAGACAATCTATCACCTGACTTTATGCATTTTCTCTGGCTATCTCCCATGCCTGGAAAACTCTCCCTCCTCATCCCTGCCTCCTGGCATTCTCAAGTCCTAGCTAAAACCCCACCTTCTGCAAGAGGCCCTTCCTGACCACTCCTGGTGCCTTCCCTCTCCTGATTATCTCTGTTTCAACCTTGGTGATGCATAAAAACCCTGAGAGAAAGAGTTTCTGGGTAATTAATAATCATTTTATTAATTAGGTTAGCCATCAATCAATAAATGGATGGTCAGTGGTTTCTCTTGGTAACCAAAGATGCCAAGAGAGATCCTGAGACTCCTTAAATACCTTTTGACAGGAAACTCCCCTGATAAGTGAAACTCAATCTGATTGGTGGACACTTAATGAAGAAGTGGGCTAAAAGTCTTCAGCTCCACCTGCTGAGAACAGATTTGATCATGAAACTCAGCAGTCTCCAAGAGTATGGGCAGGAGGAAGCCAACTTCATCTGGACCTCTCTGTCTGGTTTTCTCCTTTATGAGCTGGGTCACCCTATCCTCTAATAGCTGGGACCAAGGATGGGGGTTCCTTTCCTCAGGGTAAGGGCCAGCCCTGACTGGATTCTAAACAAAAATTAGGTGTTCTAATTGGCTGGGGTCCCACCCAAGATGGACAAGTTTGTTCCTTAGCTGATCAACCAGCCACGTCCTTCAGAGACAGACTGACCTTAATGAGTGCTGGGACTCTACACAGAAATTAGGGAGAAAAGCCTGGATCACAAATTAATGATTAGTTATTAATAGAATAATAATTTCTCTCAGCTGTTTACATCTTGTTTGGACCTAGCTGTTTGCACATTGCCTCCGCCATGGGACTGTGAGTTCCTCCAGAGCAGGAACCAAAGAGATGACTTTTCTTCATATCCCCAGTGCTTAGCATGGTGCCTGGGACATAAAAAGTGCTTTACAAATGATTGACTGGTATAAGTAGTAAGAGTCTGAGGCAGGATTTGAACCCAGATCTACCTGTCTCAAAGTACAGCATCCTATCCACTATGCCACATTATTCAAATCATACCTCAAAGCAATTCTTATTGGATATATCTACCCATTGGTTATCCAAGCCACTGCTTACAGATGTCCAATGAGGGAGAATCCATCACTTTCTGAGCTATATATTCAATATTTGGACAACCTTAATGCAGTACTTTTGCCATGAAGTAAATAACACAGATAATAATTATCATTATTTTATAGGTGATAAAATTAAAGCAGAGAGACTTGATCAAAGTCGCATAGTAAGTATGTGACAGAAGTGGACTTCTTCAAGTCCAATGCATTTCTAGTTCACTATTCTGTCTCCTAATACCCATTAGGCCCTTTGTTGTTTAATTTTTCAATTGTGTTCAACTCTTCATGACCCCTTTAGGGGTTTTCTTGACAGATGCTGGAGTGGTTTGCCATTTCCTTCTCCAGCCCATTTTAAAGGTGAGGAAACTGAGGCAAACAGGGTTAAGTGACTGCCCAGGGTCACACAACTAGTGAGTGTCTGAGGCTAGATTTGAATTCAGGTCTTCCTGACTCCAGGCCTGGCATCCTATCCACTTTACCACCTAGCTGCCATTAGGCCCTTAGCCACAAATAAAGAATCATAGAATGTCAAAGTAGGAAGGAAACTTAAAAGCTGTCTAGCCTGATCCATACCTGACCAAAAATCCCCTCTACACCACATCTCTTCATTGCCTGGCTATCCTTTTCTTGAAGATGGTCACTGAGGAAGAACCTGCTCCTTCCTGAGGCAACTGATTCCACTTCTATATAAGGAAGTCTTTCCTCTTATAGAGAGTAAATCTGCCCCTCTTCCTACTTCTACTCTCATGGATGAACACAATAAATCTAATCTGTATTCCATATGGCAGACCTTCAAATATTTGAAGACAGTGGACAAGTCACACTGTGCCTTCTTTTCTCCAGGCTAATAAATACTCCCAGTTCTTCCAACTATTTGCTAAACAGCACTATCTTCCTGGTCACCCCTTTTGGGACATGCTCCATTCATCAATTTCCTATGACACTTGTAAGATGTGGTCCCTGCCATCAAGAAGCTTACAATCTAGTAGAAGGATGATACAAATAAACATGATGCAAAGTCTTTGAATATTTTTAGACCTCTCATATCATCCATATGGATTCTCCTTCTGCTAATGGAGTATTCAACCTCCCTGTTCTTTAGTGGAAGACAACGTACAGTCACTTCTACAATGGTCGAAAGGACATACTTTAATTGCTTTTAAAAGGACTCATCCCTGGCTCAGCAAATTCCCAGAGCTGAATATTCTAAGAGTTTAGGAGGCTGGTCCTTGATGACAAATGTACATGTGCCTGCCATTACAACCCTGCACGACAAGCCTTTCCAAACTGGATATACCTGTAGAGTTTATGCTATGCTAATGTAACATTCAGGAGGAACTCAGGACCCTCTCCATATCACTATCTGATATTGGAGGAGCTTTAATGAAAATAATAGAATTGTGGAGCATAGAATTGCAATAAACACCCACAGTTCAAATGATGCCCTCTACCAAATGGATTTATACAGGAGTAGAAATTTTTTTAAAAAATAGAATTTTAGAGACAGAGGGATCTTTAGAACATAGAATGTTAAAATGAAAACCATACTAGGATATAGAATGTCAGAGCTGGGGGGCCCTTTAGGACATAGAATATCAGTACAGAAAAGAAATTTAGGATAGAGAATATCAGTACTGGAAGAGAACTTAGAACAGAAAATGTTATAGCTGGAAGGGACTTTAGAACAGAGAATATTGGGGGAGCGGAGGATCTTTAAATAAGTAATGTTAAAGTAAAAATGGGTCTTAGAAGAGAGAAGGGAGGATGTTAGAAGAGACTTAGAGATCAAAAGTCTCACACCTCCCTCTCCCCTCTTACAACTGATAGCACTGAGGTCCATAGAAGGAAAAAGACTTTCCCAGGATCACACTGCTTCCCCAACCATGTCCTCCTGTCTGATGCAGTACTGAATCATTCCTGCCCCCACCCTGAGCCAGGCTAGGGTCAGTTCATTCCTTTTGTGTTAATCTTTCCTTACACAGAGATCTCCCCTTTTCCTGAATCATCCCTCCTGCTGCCCTTCTCTGATCTCTCTCCAGTCACTCCATAGCTTTCTGCCAAGGAATGCACAACGTTTTCCAGATGTCCAGAGACCCATTCCTTCCAGCATTAGAAACCTTTCTTCACAGCTCATGCCTCAGGGGTGGACTTTCTCTCCATCGGGATCTTGTTACTGTTTATCTGGTACTGTTTGCAAAGCAGGCTGGAAACCATTTTCATGCGTTAATCCTCACAGTGGTTTTAATGGGATAGTGTAGGACGATTAGCTCCATTGAATATGAATTATTTGTGACCCAGAATGGAGTGTGATAAGCTCAGAGATCTTGACACCTTGGCCAGAGGCACACAGCATATTCATTACCAAGATAAAATTGGAGCTCTGGTCACCCAGAATTTAATAGCCGATGAGCAACACCGTCAATTTTCTATGGTACTGTAATCCTCTCTTTTTCTCCTTTGTCTTTATCTCTCAATGATTACTCTTTATAAAGCATGATAACAATTACACTCTTCTACTTTTATGGCATTTACAAACACTCCTCAAAAGAGTTCTGGGAAGTAGATAATCCAAATGTTATTATTCCCATTTTATAGAAGAAGAAACTAAGTCTCGGGCAGGTGAAGCAACTTGACCAAGGTCATGTGACTGGTTAGTTGCAATGCTAAATTGCATATAGTTCTTTGACTATACCACCTTTTGTCTCCAATGCACTTTATGTCACTATCTTAAGTGATCCTCACCACAATCCCTGGGGTAGTATAGGGATTTGAATCTCAGAGTTGGAAGAGAAAAAAGCAAGTTAATTTCAGTGCCTTCCCTTGGTTAATTATTTCCATTTTATCCTGTAGATAGCTTGCTTTGTATTTGTTTGCCTGTTGCTTCCCCCATTAAATTGTAAGGTCTGTGAGGGCAGAGACCATCTTTTGTTTCTTTTTGTATCCCCGGCACTTAGCACACTACCTGGTACAAAGTAGGTGCTTAGTAAATGTTTACTGACCGATCAATTGATTGAGAGTTGGGAATCTCAAAGGCCACCCAGCCTCTATACAGAAGGTGAAAACATATACAGTGTCAGAGACAAAAGAGGCTTTACGAATCTGAACAAAAATGCTTTTGACAGCCTACCTGACATGTGGTCGTCTAGGTTTCACTGGGAAACCTTCAAGGAAGGGCGGAGGGTGGGGGATTCTCATACTGGAGTAGAAAGGATATAGTCTGTTATCACTGAGAGGACTTTAGAACACAGAACAAAGAATGACAAGCTGGAAGGGACTTTAGAACAGAGGATGGCATAGTTGGAAGGGACATTAGATATCATCCACTTGGACCATTTCATTTGTATAGAGGAGGAAGCTAAGGGCCAGGGAGAGAAGGCAAGTTGCTCAAGGTCACACAGCTTTATGTTAGAACTCTGTATTTCTGATACAAAGCCTGGAGTCTTTCCATTAAACCAAAGTGGCTGAGTTTCACACTCCCAGCAGTGAGAATGTGGGAAGCCACAAAGTTCCTGGGCAACAGTCATGTGCATTCTTCTATCTCGAATCATTTAGTGAAAGAAGTGAGTCAAGCCTGACTTCAAAGTAGCTGAAGGTGAAAGTTAAGAGCGAGAAGTCTCTTGCTAAACACCGGCTAAGAATCACAATACCCAGCCCTCTTGAGATGCCTCAAGGGATGCTAATGGAAAACAGAGATAGTACAACAAAGACAGCTGGGCAAGCCAGCTCTGGCAAACACCAACTGCTTGGGATATTGACAAATTGGAATATATCCAGAGAAGTGCCTGAACTATGGGAAGATATGGGGAGGGGGGACGGGGATTGAAGGTGGGTAGACATGAGGGCTGTCATCACAGAGGAGAGAGATTAAAATTGTTCAGCTTGGTCTCAAAGGGCAGAATCAGGCGCGAAGAGTTGAAATTTCATGGAGGCAGATTTCAATTTAATAGAAGAAAGAATTTTCTACCCCAGCTGTTCAACAGCAGAATAAGCTACCTCAGGAGGTGGTAAGCTTTCGGCTTCACTGGAAATGCTTGAGCAGAGGCTGGATGAATGCAATAATGGGAATTTTTACCCTGAGAGTGAAGTTCTACCAAATGACCTCCGTGGTCCCTGCTAGCACTAACATCCTTGGATCCAGTGTTTCCGTGATTCTAAGAATCAAAAAATACTGTTATTTTCAGCTCCTAGATTCTGTGGCTTTTAAAAAAAATATATCAGTAACTTTTATTTTTATGTCACCTTCATTTCCAAACATGACTCCCCTTTCACCTACCCAGAGGTCCTATCCTTTGCAACATAAAATAAAAGAGAGAGGAAGAAAAGTGGGTCAGCAAAACTAAGGAATAAATCAACGGAGTATGACAGTATATTTTTCCCCAAATGTTTTATTCTAAGTTCCTATGACTGATATGAATGTTCTCTGATTTTTAAGATTCTGTGAATCAGTGGAGAAGCACATGATAGAGTGGGGAGAGAACTGGCCTTGTAGTCAAGAAGACTTGGGTCTAAAGCTACCTCTGACACATTCTGACCTTGGGAGCCTGGGCAAGTCACTAAACTCTTCAGTGCCCCCAGGGAATTCTCTAGGAAGGAAGAACAAGGAGGGGAAAAAGCATTTATTAAGTTCCTGCTGTGTGTCAGTCACTGAGCTAAGCAATTTATAATTATTATCTTATTTGATCCTCGCAACAACCTTGGGCGGGAGGCGCTGTTATTAACTCATCTTACAGATTAGGAAACTGAGGCTAATGAAGATTACATGACTTGCTCAGTGTAACACAGCTAATGTCTGAGGTGAGATTTGAACTCAGGTAACAATAGTAGCTAATATTTATAGAGGACTCACTATATGCTAGGTGTTGCACGAAGTGTTTTACAATTAGTATTTCATTTCGTCATCGAGAAACCCTGGGAGGCAGGAGCGATTAATGATCCTCATTTTACAGGTGAAGAAACTGACACTGGGGTTAAATGACCTGGCCAGGGTCACTCAGCTAGTAAGAATCTAAGGCCATATTTGAACTCAGGCCTTTCTGACTTAAGGCCCAGAGCTCTGTCTACTGAGCCACCCACCAAACTGCTTGTCTAAGGCTATAAATTGTACAGGAGGTTGCTGTTCAGTCATTTCATTTGTGTCTGACTCTTTGTGACCCTATTTGGGGTTCTCTTGGCAGAGATACTGGAATGGTTTGCCATTTCCTTCTCCAGCCCATTTTACAGATGAGGAAACTGAGGCAAGCAGGGTTAAGTGACTTGTCCAAGTGTCTGAGGTCAGATATGAACTCAGAAAGATGAGTCTTCCTGACCTCCAGCCCAGTGCTCTATGCACCATGGCACCACCTGGCCTCCAAGTGGAGAAGGTACTGTTCTGCCTTGGTAGATTCTGTTTCTTCATCATTTCCTACATCAATGAAATAAAAAATTTGGAATTAAAAAAAGAAATCTGTAAGTTCATAGATTTAGAGGAACCTTTGAAGCCTTCAAGTCTAACTTCCTCATTTTAAAGATGAGGAAACTGAGACTCCAAGAGATTAAGGGCCGTAGTGGATCAGTTAAATAGCACAGTGGATAGAATTCTGGGTCTGGAAGACCCTAGTTCAAATCTAGTTTCAGACACCTACTAGCTATGTGACCCTGGGTAAGTCACCTAACCCTGTTTGTCTCAGTTTTCTCATCTGTAAAATGGGCTAGAGGAGGAAATGGTGAACCACTCCAGTATCTTTGCTAAGAAAACCCCAGGAAGGGGTGATGAGGAGTTGGACAACTGAACAACAACAATAACAATGGTCCATAGCTCTGTCCATGGCCATACAGCCAGCAGCAGAGGCAGACTTTGAAGCCCGGTCTTCTTGACTCAGCTCACTGAGGTATGCTTCCTCTTCCACATACAGTTTGAGCGTTCTCAGTACTGCCCTGCCATGCTACATGTTGTATGGATGAAAGTGCTCTGGGTGCTCAGGGAGGCCTACCCCCTCTGTTGTGAGGGCGTGCAGAGCCTTTTCCAGGGCTGCTCATCCATTAAGGGTGTCCAGCTTCACCCAAGGCTCCAAGAAGCTGTAGTTCTAAGCAGTGGTCACACCTTGGCAAACCATCCCAGTAGACGAGCTACACCAGGTTGAGGGTAACCGACCAGGCCTCAAACCCATTGGTTAGTTAAGGGAGTGTCTACCCCAGGCATGTGAAGACTTTCCAGCTCAGAATGGGTGGATGAGAACAATTTGTTCCAATGACCATGAAGGGGCTGAAAGCAGGCATTGTGAAGAGCTTAGAGCTTGGTTAGACATTGCAGACACCAAGGTCACCCGCTGCTTCCTAGGCCATCACCAATTGTCCTGACTTTTGTCCTGCTACTGGCCTTTGATGACTCAGGAAGAGAGAGGGAAATTCTGCCTCGCTTCAATCCAATTCACCCACAGTCAAGAGACCACCCCATGATCTCATCACTGGTCCTCTTGGAAAACAAAGGACAAACCACAGAGGAAATGAACGTGAGCCTGTTCATGGAAGAGTCAATGTTTTCATGAAAAAAGACGAAACTGGAAAACACTATCAGCCAACAATAGGAAGTGAGATATCTGTAATTTCTCTAACAATACTGGTTCCCCACATCCATGGGAGTGGGCCCAGTCAGGGACAGACCAGGAAATTGAGTTGGACTCTTTGGGGAGGGTTTCCTGGAAGAGGTGTCCCTAAGTTGTAGGATAAAGAAGGAGAGTGTTGAAGGAGGGAGGGGCATGCTTCCCCCGAGCACAGTCTCTTAGGGGTGATGCTCTGACTGTTGGACAGGTGGAGACCATCGGCGATGCCTATATGGTGGCCTCAGGGCTGCCTAGGCGGAATGGCACCCGGCATGCAGCTGAGATAGCCAACCTGGCCCTGGACATCCTCAGTTCTGTGGGGGACTTCCGCATGAGGCATGTGCCTGAGGTGCCCATCCGCATCCGGGCTGGCCTGCACTCAGGTGAGTGGGTGCTGGTGGTCCCAGCCTATGGGCACAGGAGAGTCAAGTCCTAGGACTGCGTACACTGAGCTGAAAGTGAGGGTGGATGGGAGACTTTGTGGGAGCCTAGGGTGGGCATAAAGAAGGAAGAAACAAGTATTCATTATGTGCCTACTATGTGCCAAACTCTATGCTAAATACTTTACAAACATTATCTCATTTCATCCTCACAACAACCTGGGGAGATGGTTGTTGTTTGCTCTCCCCATTTTACAGATAAGGAAACTGAGACAGAAGTTAAATGTCTTGGGCCACAGGCTGGATTTTAACTCAGATCTTCCTGACTCCCAGCCTAGGGATCTATCTAATATACCAAAGCACCTGTGAGGTAGTTTGTGTAAAGATGAGGTAACATCATCTTTGACAGATGAGGAAACAAAATGTTGAAGCACATTCCATGGGTTCTGGAGTTCAAAACCTGCCTCAGATACTTCCTAGCTACGTGTCTCTGGATAAACCACTAATCCCCTGCCTCAGTTTCCTCAGTTGTAAAATGAGGATAATAATAGCACTTCTCTCCCAGAGTTGTTGCAAGGATCAAATGAGATAATGTTTGTAAAGCACTTTGCAAGCCTAAAAGCACTATATAAGTGTAGGTATTTTATTTTATTTATTTTTAAATAATCTTCAGAAAAGTAACCTGGTCCAAAGCCATAGAGCCAGGAAAGGTCAGAGTTTGGATTCTAACTCATGTCCCAGATCCATTTTCAAAGCTGTTCCCACTGTCTTGTGACTTTCTCTCAAACATTTAACAATTTACAGAAGAGAAAATGGTAGCCCTCCCCCCCATTTTAAGTGACTTCTCCAGTATCACACATAGTTCATGCTTAGTAAATACCAGATCTGAAATTTCAGCCTAATTCTTTTAACTTCAAATTCCACCCTCATTCAATTGTGTTTCAGAGGGGAAGCTATCACCAGCACTGATGAGTTACCCAAGTGGTCAAATTGGGAGAAGGGGCACAGGGCTGGAAGGGAGGGGAAGGAGGAAGCAGCCCCATGCTAAGCATCCAATAAAACCAGGTTCAGAATGCCAAGATGATGGTCCTTGTTTAGCCTCTAAGTGTCAGTGATAACTCCCTGCCCCAAGTATCAGCTGAAGAGGAGAGAGACTCTAGCCTCATCTCTGCATTCTTCCCAGATCCTGAGACTAGGGAGAAGGGAATAAGGATTTATGTAACTCTACTATGTGCCAGGCACTGTGCAAAGGGTTTTTAAAAATTATCTCCTATGATTTTCGCAACAGCCCTTCGAGGTAGATTATTCCTATTTTACAGTTGGGGAAACTGAGGCAAACAGAGGTTAAGTGACTTTCCCAGGATCACAGAATTAGTAACCTCATCTCTGTTGTCTTTCCAAATCCTAAGACCAGGAAAAAGGAAATAAGGATTTATATAGCACCTCCCATGAGCTAATTGCATAATGCCATTATGGTAAGAGCATTGAAAAAATATCTCATGTGATCCACACAACAGCCTTGAGAGGTAGAGGTTGTTATTATCCCCAGGTAATCCCAGTTACAGTTAAGGATACTGAGGCATATAGAAGTTAAGTGATTTACACAGGGTCACAAAGTCAATAAGCATCTGAAGTCAGATTTGAACTCAAGTCTTCCTGACTACAGGCCCAGTGTTCTACTCAGTGTACCACCTAGATGCCTCTCCATGGGATGGGGGTTAGGAAGGGAGACCAATAAGATATAGTGGAAGGGCCACTAAATTTGGAGTCAGAGGACCTGGGTTCAGATCACCACTTTGCAGTTTATCAACTTTGTGACCTTAGGCAAGTCTTTGCCCTCTCTTGTCCTCAGTTGATCTAAGATGGTCTTTAAGGTCCCTTCTGCTTCTAACTCCTATGATCATTGGGGTGGGGTCTGGGGTTTCAGGGCCCTGTGTGGCAGGTGTCGTGGGCCTTACCATGCCTCGTTATTGCCTGTTTGGAGACACGGTAAACACTGCCTCCCGGATGGAGTCTACAGGACTGCGTGAGTTATGATGCTAATGAGGATGAGGAGGATGATAAGTCAATACTTCAAAAACCCTGTGGTTTCATCAGCATAGGTTTTCCCTCCATTGACATGGATCACAGCCCCTCTGTACCTTTGTAGATGGGTGTTTTTTCATTTTCTTTGTTTCCAAACAACTTGAGTGGTCCTACTGAGGCAACTGAAGCCTTGGGAGGGAGACAGGTCATTGGCAGACCCATATCTGAAGCTCTTTCTTGAGCTCAGAGCCCCTAATTCACCCTTAGGGAGCCCAGGATGGCAGCCACACCATGAGATATGGAAGGAGGGCTTCAGTGGGAAAAAGGAACATGAAAATAATTCCCTATACTTACAGAAAGCCAAGATAAATCCTTTCTTTTTCTTAATTAAACATATTCGAGCCTAGCAGTTCTGTAGGCTGTAACAAAGCTACCCCTGGAGGCAGCAGGTATGTTGTTGCTTGGTTATTTCCATTGTGTCTGACTCTTCGTGACCTCATTTGGGGTTTTCTTGACAAAAATGCTAGAGTGGTTTGCTATTTACTTCTCCAGCTCATTTTATAGATGAGGAAACTGAGGCAAACAAGGTGAAGTGACTTGCCCAGGGTCACACAGCTAGCAAGTGTTTGACACCAGATTTGAGCTCACAAAGATGAATCTTCTTGACTCCAAGTCCAGCACTCTATCCACTGAGCCACCCAATTGTCCACGTCTCCCAACTTTCATTCTGGAACCTTCTCAACATCAAAAGGGCTGGATAAGGATTAGAACACCTGAGGTCAAGCCTCCATCTTTTTCAGACTTGCTGCTATCTCATCATGTCTGTCTCATCTTGTACTCACAAAGCAGACTTTTTGTAGCCCAAAAGGGAGACTTAAAATTTTTCTCTATTAATTTGACCTTAGTAGGTTCAGCTCCTTGTTCTGACCTGCTGAGATCTCTAGGGACCCTGATTCTGTCATCCCATGTGTTAGCTGTGCCTTCTCATTTTATGTCTTTTGCTAATGTGATAAACACACAACCTATGCCTTTACCTGTGTCAGTGATTAACATGTCGGGCCATGCACGGTCCCTGTTATGTTCCACTGGGCATCTAGGTGGCACAGGGGGTAGACAACTGGAACTGGAGTCAGAGATATCTGAGTTCAAAGCAGACCTCAGACACTCACTGTGTGACTGAGCAAATCACTTAACCTTTAACTACTTCAGTTTTCTTTTCTGTAAAATGGGGGTAATAACAGCAGCGACCTCCCAGGATGGTTGTGAGAATAAAATTAGATAATATTGTTAAAGGACTTCACAAAACTTAAAGCACATATGAAATGCTATCATTATTTTTATAGACTTTCTTTTCAGATGATATGGAACCATTAATGACCATTCTTTAAATCAGCTCTCAAACTAGTTGACTGTAGTATCATCTATCTAGCCCAATGATGTCAGACTCAAGTAGAAATGGGGAATCACCAAACCTGGGTATATTGACTTAGAAATACACCTATTAACATTATCTGCATTCTATTATATTTTTACTTTATATTTTATTTATTCTATTATATTTTATATTTTATTTTGTTAAATATTTCCCAGTTGTGTTTTAATCTATTTCAAGTCACACAGCAAGCCATGTGTTGTACAACTCTGACTAAGCCCATATCTCATTTTTCCTTAAGACTTTAAAGAAAGACTTTATCAAATGTGTTATTAAAATCTAGGTAAATTACCTCCACAGCATTCCCCTGGTTTACTGCCAATCTAGTAACCCTGTTAAAAAAAAAGGAAGTTAGTCTGGGATGACTTGTTCTTGATGGAGACATAGCTTTGAATATCATTTGTGTATAAAACTTGAGTGCGTCCTATAGTGACTTCTATTGCCCATTGTCTATGTCCATTGTCTACCTGCACACGTTTTTCCTTGAAAGAATAATGCATTTTAGGGGTATGATATACATATATACATATGTACATTCTGGGGTGGTCCGTATTCCATTCGATATGGTAAGTCATTTTGTTTCCCAACATTATGATCCTCTGGGGGTTGCTTGGGTTATCGTCACCTGGAGTCACTCTGCTGGCTTAGCCAGAACAATTGAAGGGGTGTGAAAGACCTCAGCTTCCGGAGAGCAGAAAGCAAAGATACTTGAAGAGGTGTTAACAGAGCTTAACTGCTCTGACAAAGTCTTCCAAAGCTCCCCCAAAGGGGACAATCATGTTTTTGTATGCAATAGTATACATGGTAGTCTACTCTCACTCAGCAGACACTCAACTGGTTCCAACCTGTCAGTTGACCTGCAGAATTGGGCTTCTCTGGACTCCACATTAGGTAATCATATCTCTCCTAAGGGGTTGAGATAAGAGCAAATAAGAATTTAGAGGCAGAAAAACTAAATTAAAATCCTGGCTCTGCTACAGAGACCTGTGTGACCTTAGAAAAGTAATTTACTCTTACTTGAGCCTTGGTCTCCTTCCCTGTAAAATGAAGAGATTGAATGAGATGAATGCAAACATTCCTTCTGTCCCTAAGCAATATAATATTATAAATATGGTAGAGGTCTGGGCCCGCCTGTTCTCCTAGAGACCTTATTGTGGAGACTTGGTGCACTAGGGTATATGCCTACTGGTTGGCCAGACATTACCCAGCATCATCCAAGTACCCTTGGTTTCAGGATTGTTTTAGTGATCTTGAATGGACTTCCGAGGAAGAAGCTAGGAGGTGACCATGCCAAGTCCAGTCTCTATCTTTCCCCAGAAGAATCAGAGGCAGCTTTGGCAGAGAAAATGTAGCTGTGAGGGCACAAAAAGGGGCAGCATCAGCGATGGTTCCATATCATCTGAAAAAAAAGTCTAACAGCTTAATAGAATAACAGATCCTCTAATGTTTGAAGTCTGTATAGATTCTCGCACCAGCCCCATGAAGTAGGAAGCACAATAATTATTTCCCCCATATTTTGGAATATGAGGTCATACATTTAAATCTGGAAGGACCCTCAGGGGTTATCTAGTTCACCTCCCTCATTTTATAGATGAGAAAATTGAAGATTGGAGAGAGGTAAAGGGATTTGCCCTATGATATAGTAAATTGAATAGCTCTGATTGGAATCTAGGTCCTGTAACATCAAATCTGCTGCCCCATAACGTAGGATCCCAGGTCACACAGGAAAGTGGAGCCAGGTCCTCTGATCTCAAGTTCAAGGTTCTCTCTGTTGACGTAGTTTTGTCAATATGGATGAACCTGTTGTGAAAGCAAAGATCATTCATGTCTTGACTCTCCTCTGTCTTCTCCCACCAGCTTACAGGATCCATGTAAATGGAAGCACTGTCCAGACTTTGGTCAGCCTAAATGAAGGCTACAGAATTGAAGTTAGAGGTCAGATTGAACTGAAGGTAAAGAGAGTTCATCGGAATGGTGCTAGAGACTGATACACTGGTTCATGACAGCCAAGCCAATTGATAAAATTTTCATGTGAGCACTTACACCTTAGAAATTGACATGTTACAAATAAAGATTTGATTTCTTTTTTTAGTTTCATTATTTTTTTGATCACATTTGAGTTCCAAGTTATTTCCCTCCAACCTCATGTTAGAGAAGGCCAACATTTGACACAGATATATGTGTATATATGTATATATACACACATATGTTTGACACAGATATATGTGTATATATGTGTGTGTGTATGTGTATGATGTGAAACCATATAAATACATACTTCCCTATATCATTTTGGCTGTTTCAGTCACATCTCACTCTTCATGACTCCATTTAGAGTTTTCTTGGCAAAGATACTGAGTGGTTTGCCATTTCTTTTTCCAGATCATTTTCCAGATGAGGAAACTAGGCAAACAGAGTTAAGTGACTTGATCAGGGTCCAACAATTAATAAATGTCTGAGACTGGATTCAGATTCAGGGAGAAGAGTCTTCCTGACTCCAGGCCCAGCACTCTATCCACTGAGCCACTGGGCTATCCATATTATGACATAATATGTAATAATATATGATATAATTAAAGCTAAGTTCCCTGTTCTCTTTCATAACCCATTTATCTCATGGTGTAATTTCTCTATACTCAGTCACAGACATACCCACAAACTGGCAGCCCTCAATCCCAATCTGTCCATGAAACTGGGAAATGTACGTTTTTCATCCACTTGATTTTCCCTGTGTGAATTATGAGGCTGATCTTTTGAATGGCCAGGGGTTTCCTTGTAGAGACCTCTAGTGTTCTGCAGCTCAATGCAGTTAGCACAATATTATTTCTAGAAGTCAGGAGCTCCTGGAGGGTCTCACAGGTTCATTGACACTAACCCGATCGTATTTATTACAAAGGGCCAAGTACTGAGTTCGTCTCTACTTTCCTTAATACTTCCTTAATCCTTATAATGTGAACAGAGTTTTCACACTTAAAAACTTCAGATGCTTGATATGTATGTAGGCCCCTCATAAAAATTTTACAAAATTGGGAAAAGTTGGCCAAAAAGGGTGTGTCTGTATGTGATGTGTGTGTGTGTGTATCTGAGTCTATGATTCTAAAAATCTAAATTCTATGACTCTAAATTTTCTCAAATAAATTTCAAATTCCAATAGGTGATGAAAGATATTTTTGTTTGTTTTGATTTTGCTGATAACACGAAGGGGTTTTCCATTTTCCTCCAGGGCAAAGGTATAGAAGAAACCTATTGGCTGGTTGGGAAAGCAGGCTTCCCAAAAGAACTCCCTAAGCCCATGGATATCAAACCAGGGTGAGCACAAGGGATTTAGCAAGGAGGCTGGTGGGTTCTTCCAGGGCTCAGATGGCTGTGGACAGGAGAACATGGCTCTCCCTCTTATCCCTAGAATGTCCTTTATCAACCTCTTCACCTACTGAATTTCCACCCATGTCCTCCAGGAAAGTGGCCATGGTCTTACTCTCTCCCTACAGTTGGTAAGAACTCCTGCTTGGACTCCACACACCATTTGGTTGGCACATTTTTGATGCACTTTTCTATGCATTATAGCTACATGTTTTGTCTTGTTCAGTGCTATTAGACTATAAAGGCACAAAGGTATCTCATTCCAGTCTTGCTCACAGGGCCCACACAGTAGAAGCTTGCTTAATAAATGTTTCTTGATTTTTAATTGCAAATATAAACCCTGACCTTAGGGAGCTCACAAATCCACCATAGATTATAGTCTGAGACAAAGGAAATAAAAGTCATTTTAAAATCCCATGGAGTTTAAGAGGAGGAAAAGAGGTCACTGTGGGCTGTAGCAGTGAAGGAAGGCTTCCCAGAGGAGGTGGTGTTTGAGCTAGACCTGAAAAGATGAATGAGATTTGGAGAGGAGGTGGAATTGTAGAATCTTCCAGAGTCAATAATCTCAAGGGCTCCCCTAGAAATCTTAACCTTAGTTTAAGCAGAAGAGTAGTGGGGTAAGGAAAGATAAAAAACCTCTGGGGTCCAGGGGAGATCAGTACTGCTTGTCTTGGTCTCAAGAGAACCTCCTCCTTCTCTCCTCAGCTCATGAAGGCTCTAGGCCAAGGTGGAAGAATTTGGTAAAGGCCAGAACTGGGCACCCCAAATAAGGTCTGGGGAGGGATGGAGAAAGGAGGGGGGGGAAATTTGATCTTTATATGGGTCAGTTGAGCTCAACAGGAGGAACAAATGTTATGTTCCAGCTTTAGACTAAGTTATGATTCCAGTCCTATACAGAAGGCTGACCTTAGGACCCCAACTGAGTTGATTTGGGCCCCAAGATTACCCCAGAAGCCACATCACTTTGATGGGTTTTGGACAAAAGACAGGATATTGTTGCAAGTGAGGACTGGGTAAGAAAGTGTAGATGGCTTTATGTGATGCATCCTGACTCCTGGGATAGTCCTCCTAATGAGAAGTAGATTTCTACTATATCTGTAGGTCAGGGTTTCTTTACCCTTTTAAAGTCATGGAGCCCTGTGACTGAAACCTAAGGAGATTCTACTTCTCAGAATAATACTTTTAAGTAATTGAAGGAACTACTAAACTTCAGTTTTTTTGTTGTTCAGTCGTTTTTCAGTCATACCTGAATCTTCATGATCTCTTTTGGGGTTTTCTTGGTAAAGATACTAGAGTGCTTTGCCATTCTCCACCTCATTCTGCAGATGAGGAAACTGAGACAAACAAAGCTAAGTGCCTTGCCCAGGGTTACACAGCTAGTAAGCATCTGAGGCCAGATTTGAAATCAGGAAGATGAGTCTTCCTGACTCCAGATCTGACACTATTCATAGAGCCACCTAGCTGCCCTTAAAAACTTCAGTTGGAGGTTAATGAAAATAAAGATGCCATTTTTTCCCTCCAAGTACCCAGTCTTCCTGAAATCCATGGATCCCAGTTTAAGAACCCTTACCAGAGAAGGATATTTTAACTCTTACCATCTATAGTCACATCACTTATTGTACCATGTTTAGTGTTGGCGTTAGGAAGGCATGGGTTCAAGTCCGACATAGTGGGTGTGGGTCCCTGGACAAATCACTTAAAATATCTAAGAATTTAAGTGGCAGAGCATGTGCCAATCTACATTGGTAGAGGGGGTTTTCCTCACTGGAAATTTCCTACACCAATGAAATTGATGTCCGTACCAGGGGAAGAAAAAGGCAGAAAATATAGAGAAGCTTAGTTGGGATGAGGGAGAAGAAAGGTCAGGAATAACATAAACTCCTGAAAGTTCTGGCCTGGGCCTAGCTGTTTTCCTGTTGGGCTACACCCCTAGGACCTCCCATTCATCACCAGGGCTTAAGCAGAAGGGTATAGGGATAGGGAAACCAAACGGACAGATTAATGACGGGAGGACGGAACACCCTGTTCCCCACCTCCCTGACCCCAGACAGGGCTGGACCTTTTCTGAAAGGGCCCAATTGTTTTCTCTGGGCAGAGGAAACTTACATCAGTCTGTACTTCCGCCCCATGGATGTTGATGAGGGGTGCCAAGGCTATAGGGTGTAGGGGTTGCGGTGGTGGGGAGCACTTCCTGCTGACAGAGCAGTCTGGGCAACATGACCCACAGGTCTGGATGCTTGAAGGCAGTCCTCCAATGACTTCGGTAGGGAGAAGGTTCCCCAACCCTTTGCCATACCATTTTGTTTTCAGGTGCAACTCACTCCTATTTGTATTCTTTGAGAAATTACAAAGTCATAAAAGTAGAGGAGACTCTAGCATATAGATTTATACCCAGAAAGGACCTTGAAGATCTTATGGTCCGGCACCCTTGTTTTACATAGCAGGAAACTGAGGCCCTGAGACAAGCCATGACTTGTCCAGGATGACACAGCTAGTAGTAGCAAATAAAGCTGGGATTCAAACCCAGGCCCTCTGAGTTTCCATTCTAGCAGTTTGCCTGGACAGCACAGAGGATGAGACACTGGACTTGGTGTCAAAAGGACCTGGTTTTCCACCTTGCTTCAGACACTAGCTTGGTGACCTTGGGCAGATCATTTAGCTTCTTTGTGCCTCAGTTTCCTGGCTCATAAAATGATACAACAAGCACTTAAAGTGAGGATAATAATAGGACATACCTCCCAAGACTGTTGGGGTGATCAATGAGACAGTATTTGTCACCTTGCAAATGTTAAAGTGAGTCTTCCCCACTACAGTTACCTTCCATCTACTCTGTTTGTACATATATTGTGTTTACCTCATTATTTACAGGTTGTTTCCTCCATTAGCATGTCAGCTTCTTGAGGGCAGAGGTTGTTTTTCCCTCTCTTTGTATCCCTAGAACTTAGCATAGGGCCATGAACGTAGTTAAGTGCTAAATCAATGCTTGTTGACTGGTTAATTGGTTAATAGATGACCTCTAACATGCAATGCCACTTTAAACACCATGATCCCACGAGTTTGTGTGAGAGTGTGTGTGAATATATATTAGTTGAGTATAAATGCTTGTATGAAGGTGTCTAAGTATGTGAATCAATGAGAGTATGTATTCATGTTGGTTGTTATTAATGTTAGTTATTATTATTGTGGGTAGCTAGGTGGCACAGTTGATAGAGTGCTGGCCCTGGAGTCAGGAAGACCTGAGTTTAAATTCAGCCTCAGATGCTTACTAGCCATGTGACCCATGACAAGTCACTTAACCCTGTTTGCCTCAGTTTCCTCATCTTTAAAAAGGAATGGAGAAGGGAATAGCAAACCATTCTAGTATCTCTGCCAAGAAAACCCCAAATGGGGTCATGAAGAGTTGGGCATGACTGAAATGACTCAACGACAACAAAATGATTATTCCACATACTTGTATAAGCATTCACACTCACACGTTCATTTCCACACATTCATTCACACTCAGGGACATCTGTTAGCCACCCATTCACATCCAAGCACACTTTGACAAATAATTTCATTTACACAGGCTCACACACAAATCCTTACCTCTAAAAGACAATCTTACTTCTACGTGTTCATACTTAACGTTCACATTTCCATGTTAAGTGTGCACTCCTATACATTTTTACTCATGGTCTCTCTCTCTCTCACACACACACACACACACACACACACACACACACAACCACTAAGTAAGGATTCTCTGAGGTCAGGGAACTCATAAGTCCAAGGCTTATCTTGGTCTCCCTGCAGCCCCAGCCTGGACACAGAGTGTCCCTGTTGTTTGATTGCTATGCATGTGGTAGCTAGAGTCTCACTCATAATCAGAGGTAGCCAGGGTATTATTGAAGGAGCCAGGTGGTACAATGGGTATAGGGTTGGACCTAAGTTCAAATGCTTCCTCAAATGACAAGTGGAGGCCCCTTGGATGTAGCTATGGAGGTTAGAGAAAGTCAGGGTCAGAGGGGCTAAGGAGGAGACAACATTTACCTATAATCTTAACTTTTCTACTGCTTCGTTGTTCAGTTGTTTGCCAGTTGTGTCTGACTCTTTCTGACCCTGTTTGGGGTTTTCTTGTCAAAGATACTGGAGTAGTTTGCTATTTCCTACCTCGGTCCCCATCTAATTAGGACCAGAGAACATAGGAACAACCAATTTCTTCTCAAACAACTAAAAGATACTTTGTATAAGTACTTGGTTTTAGGATCTCCCAATCTCTTACCTCAATACATCCCAGAATAGGGAAGGGTCCAGAAAATGCCATCACGGGCAGCTAGATGGCGAGGTGAACAGAACACTGGATCTGGAATCAGAAAGACCTAAGTTCAAACCCAGTCTCAGAAACTTACTAACTGTGTGATCCTGGATAAGTTATTTAGCCTCTGTCTATCTCAATTTCCTCATCTGTAAAATGAAGATAATAATAGTGCCTCCCTCCCAGTGCTACTGGGAACATAAAATAAGATGGTGTTTGTAAAGTGCTTGGCAAACCTTAGAGTGGTATAGATATTTTAGCTTTTATAATTATTTATACTGCTATTATCATAAAAAGGGAATCAGATTTGGAGTTAACAGACCCTAAGGGATGCTGCTGACTAAAGGAAATCAACAAGGTCCAAGGAGGTAACCCACTTCAGAGAAGGGTATGTGATACAAGTTGTGATCGGTGATTGCAAATCAGAGACCTTTCCGAGTCAAATTGGAGGTCACCAGAATCACAAATCTAACCAGAGAGATGGGAGGTGGGAAATCGAGTTCATTCCAGTGTCCACAAAGCCGGGGAGTCAGTGGGGAGCCTCTCAGGGTGAATGTACTCCAGAGAGGATCATGTTTTGTAAGGGGGAAGCGAGTTTGTCTCACATGACTTCCCCACCCAAGATATAACGTTTTTGTACTTCTGTGACATGCCCCGCACACCTCCCGCCTCACTCTAATGCATCAATCCAGCCACGGGCCCAGACACGACCTTCCCCAAGAGGCCTATGATGACATCTGGAAAATGCATTCAGCTCCTTGGGTTGAAGGTGATTGGGACAGGCCTGTCAGAGACAGAGTTGGGAAGCTCTGATGGGTTTGCCAGATCACTTTGAACTCCCATTGAGGACTGAACTCTTTGGCATTGTCTCTTGTGTGAATCAATCAATAACTTCTCTCCATTTTTCTTACTCTTTGCCTGGAATGTTTTGATGTCTTAATAATTCAAAGGTCAGTGATTATGTTAGTTCATTGGACAAGCATTTACTGTGTACCTGCTATGTACCAGGCATTGTGACATAGTGGACAGAGACTCAGCATCAGAGCTAAAAAGACCTGGATTCAAGGTTTGTCCCTATCTGGTCCCTTTACTACCCAGATCCAGGCAGCTTTGTGAGAGCCTTTCTTCTTATACTGATCACTAGCTTTGATGGAAGCATCTTAGATTAACCTCCTAACCAGTGAGCTCTGTGATAGACTCCTCACTTCTATAGGTAGACATTGCCATTGCATGCAACATAGCTGACTCACTAGGTCTGATGTGGGGGATGTCACCCATGAAGTCCTTCTGTGTACAAGGTGCCATCTCCACTGAGGTTATAGAGTATCTACTGGCAGGAACCCTAGAACACAGACTATTAGTGCAGGGAGGGACCTAGAACATAGAATGCCAAAGCTGAGAGGGCCCTTGGAACACAGGATGTCAGAACTGGGAAGGGCCTTAGAACACAGAATGTCAGATCTGGGAAGGGTCTTAGAACACAGAATGTCAGAGCTGGAAGGAAGAGATCTAGAAGCGACCCTTAGCAAATAGAATGTTAGAGATGAAAAGGACTGGAGAAAAGAGATTCTCGCATCAATTCCTTTCATTTGACAGATAGGAAAATTGAGACCAGGCAAGGGAGATTGACTTGTCTAATATTATATAGCTAGTCAGTGGCCAAGTCAGAATTAGAACCTAGGTCTCCTGATACATGGACAAGTGTTCTGTTCACTACTCTATGTTTACAGCAGTCCCTATTTCTACAGTTTACTTTAAAAAAAAAAAAAAAAAGCACTTTTGTTCACACTCTCATCTGATTCCATAGTGCCCATAAGACCAGGTAAATGTCATTAGCCCCATTGGGCAGATGAAAACCTTGAAATGAAGTCCAAGGGTGCGATAGGGAGCATCAGAAGCAGATCCGACATCACGCAGAGTGTTCCTGGCTCCTCTTTGCCAAAGTTGCTTTCTCCTCTTGTGCTGACCTGTCTACCCTTCGTATATTTGTCTCCTTTCCCAGAGATGCCTGGCAGGAAATGGTGAATCAGGAGATCAAGTCATGCTTCAGGGAGGCCAACCGGAGAGATGGCAGACCCAAGAGCTCCGAAAAGGCAGAATCAAGTCCCTAGAGGAGAAGACGCAGGCAGGAGACACGGCGTGTGGCACAACGCTGGGGAGCAGCTTCCAGGAACCTGCCTTCACCTCCTCCACAGCTCCCTGCCCGTGTTAATTATCCCATTTGTTCCTCCCTTGGTAGGAATCAGACAGCTCATTAGCAAGTGCGCTGCCCTGAGGCTCATTGGGTAGATTTTATTATTATTATTATTATTATTGAGTCCTCAAAGGGATCATCTTTACAATACTAACATCTCCCTTGTCTAAAAAACTGGGTTTCAAAAACCTTCTCCTATTTCAACCCTGGCAAGGATCATTATTTCTACTTTGCAGATTAGGAAACTGAGGCTCAAAGAGCCGCAAGTCACACAGCTAGTAAATATCTGAGCCAGGACTCGGCCCCAGGTCTTTGGATGCTCAATCCGGTTCTCCTTTCAGGAACCCCAAAGCATCCAAGAGTGTTTGCAGAAGGCCCAGAGCGCTGACCCTAGTACTAACTAGCATACTACAGATTCCTTTGCTACAGAGCTCCCAGATAAGGAAGATGCTGCAGTCCTCCAGGGGTCAGAGGGCCTTGTCCTAACAGCCTCTATCAGCTTGCTTTTCAGGGACTGTTGGGTCCTTATGCTAGAGCATCAGTGAAGTCAGTTTTCTCTCTTGAATCCTCCTGCCTAGAGTCATAGGGATGAACTGAGTGACTTCTCACCTGGTCTGTCTCAACTAACTCTGCTTTTCTCTCTCTATGCTTCCAGTTTCCCTTAAATCTCCCTAAAGTCCAGCCCTGATGAGGTCCCTATGCTGCTTGCCTACTGGGTACCATCCAAAGTCCTGCCAGTCTAGGCTCTTCACAATCTGACTTTAGTCTGATTTATGCTGCTGACAATTTAGCATTTCCTGATTTCCTGCCACTATGCCTTTGCTACCTCCAGCTTCTCTGCCTGGAATACCTTTCCCCAAAATGCTATCTATTGAAGTACTCTCCACACTTCAAGTCTCAGGGCAATGATAGGATGTTGCACTATCTTCTCCATGAAGCCTTCTTTGATACTCTTTAGCTGGGAGTGATTCCTCCTTGTTGTATCAAATCCCACCCCTGTCCCCAGCCCTATGACAATATCTTTCTTTGCCTCCTTATGGCTATATATCTTCCTTCCTTCCTTCCTTTTTTTCTTTTTTGTAAAATCAAGTATTTTATTATTCATTTACCTTAAAATTGAATATGCCTCTACTCAAAACTGAGCTTCCTGAGGTCAATTACCAGGTCTTATTTAATCTTTGTAACTCTCCTAGAATAGAGCACAGAGATCTTGTAAATGTATGATAAGGGTTTCCGGATTGGGTGGAAGGAAGGAAAGAAGAAAGGAAGGAAAGAAAGAAGGAAGGAAAGAAAGAAGGAAGGAAGGAGGGAGGGAGAGAGGGAGAAAGAAAGGAGAGGGGAGAAGGGAGAAGGAAGGACAAGTTCTCATGTGCTATAGGGTCATAGGGCTCCCAAAACACCATGTGCTGTGTACTTGCTGAGCTTTTACCCATGTGAGGAGGGCAGTGGACCTAGAGTCACCATGATGTAGAAGAAAAGGTTCAAGAATGGAGCCAGGAGTCCTAGGCTAGATTACCAGCTTTGCCATTACTTAGTTATGTGACATGTTTGAGTGACTTGTCCCTGTTTAATCTTCTGTCTAACCAGGAGCTAACTCTAGATGGACTATGAGGCTCCTTCCAGGTTCAACATTCTATTCACCTTGAAATCACCTCCTTTCTTTCCCACCCCTCTCGGTATGACTTCTGCCTCAACCATTCTAGTCAAGCTTGCCTCTCTAAGTGATAGATTCATTAGATTTTTTTCAGGCATGGAAAATTAGAATGACCTTCTAAAAGGCCTTACCTCTTTCACTCTGCCCCTCAACCCCAACTATTCTTTTCCAACTCAGATTTATTTTACACAGGACCAATATCACTCTTCTGCTCAAAATCTTTTAGCGGCTCCCTATTCTCTTTCAAGTAAAGTTCAGACTCCTCTACCGGACATTGGATGCCTTCTCAAAACTGGTGACCACCTCCTATTTTAGCCCTTTATTATAATTTACATTCTAGACAAACTGGTACACTTCATCTCCCACCTCTGTGACTTTGCTTCAGCCATTCCATATTTTCATAGGACCCTCCTTGCCCTTTTTGACCTGTTAAACTTTTATCCAACCTTTAAGTACAACTCAAATACCACCTCCTCCAAGAAGACTTCCCTGACACCTAACTAATAAGGCCAGTGTACCTCAAACCTTTGTTCAGCTCTTGAACCCATTTCTCAAATAACTCTGTGAATTATCATTTTCTATGTCTGGTTTATCTCCCAATTAGATTATCAGCTCCTGGAGGGTAAGGACCATTTTCTCCACAGCTTGTAGTAATAAGACACAAAACTGTAAAAAGGAAGCACACAATAAATGTTTGGTGAATTGAATCCTACTGGAGTGGTCATGTCTTCTGAGAGTTTGGGGGGAGAGTAGGAAATCTTCAACTAAACCAACCTTGAAAATGTAAACAAACTTCCCAGTAGCACTCCTTTCCCAGCCCCTGTGATCTGGGCTAACAAGTGACTCTACAAAACAAAACAAAAAACAGCCAAACCTCATACATAACACTTAAGTTTAATTCATTATTGACATTTTCTTTACCACTTTATTAAATCTAGACTCTAGGTATTCAACAAAAAATAAATCAAGTCCTCATTTGTAGCATTTGCTGATTTCTGGCACCTGGAGCTGATAGGATGCTCACAACTGGGCCCACTTTGCTTCCTGTTCAACCACAGAAGGAAGCATGAGAAGAGGAAAATATCCGAGTATCCTTTCAGCCAAAGCACCTGGTACTTTTTGATATTCTTTTGCCACTGTCATATATGTCCTATGTCCAATTATAAACAAAGAAAATCCAAATTGGTGTCTGGTGTGATTAAAGCTGGCATGCTTAAACATTTGAGAAGTTTTGATCCCTTTAGAGAGACAAGAGTCACATCCCCTGCTTTCATGTAGAGTGACTAAGGTGAAGTGAGTAGACCCAGATCCCATTTGAAAGGCCTGTGTGCAAGAGACACATGATTACAACCCCAGGCAAGTACAAGTTTCCAAGAAATAGGGAAACCAAATGTTTTTATATAGCCCTGGACTAAATGGCACTTGAGGCAGGTGAGAGATGAGCCTGGGCAGGACCAGCTTCCCATGGGGTATTCACAGTTCATTGAATTGGGGCTATCTTTCATATGACTGAGGAGATGTGCCCTGTGATTTAGACAGTTAGATGATGTAGTGGATAGAGTACCAGACCTGCAGTCAGGAAGACTCCTCCTCCAGTTCAAATCTGGCCCCAGATATGTACTATTTGTATGACCTTGGTCAAGTCACTTAACCTCTGTCTGCCTGTTTCCTCATCTGTAAAATGAATTGGAGAAGGACATGGCAAACTACTCCAGCATCTTTGCCAAGAAAAGCCCAAATAGTGTCACAGAGTCAGACATGATTGAAAATGACTGAAAGAAACACACTATGATTTGTTATACAGTCATATTCTACACAGGACTCCTACTCCTCCAAAATCTTACATCTGAATGCTGTTTTATGTCCTTCATGATGTACAAACACACACACACACACACACACACACACACACACACACACACACACATACACCAGGCTGGTCCTCAGCCCCTAGAGTCTCCTGGTCTGTGCTCAGGAAACAGGGGCAGTGAGATAGAGTGGAAATAGTATTGTTTCAAATGACTTGGAACACAGTCCTGACTTTTCCATGAGCTTGAGTAAAATTTCCATTCGACCTTGAGTAAAATTAAGGAAGACATCCCCTTCAAGGACTGAACTTCCCCTTCTTTAAAATGAAGGAGTAGAACTAGATTATTTTTAATCTTCCTCCCTGTTCTGATGGTCCATGTTCTAAAGTCCTTCTAGCTCTGTTCTTTGTTTTAAGGTCCCTCCTAGACAAGTCAAGTCAACAAGCGTGTATGAACCAGTCACTTAACTTGGGTTAAGTGCCTCCCATACAACAGGGACTATGCTAAGCACCAGGGATACAGAGACAAAAAATAGCTCCTGTCCTCCAGGAGGTTATGATCGAATGCAGGAGATAACATACAAACAGTTAGATACAAACAAACTTTGACAGGATGAATTGGAGGTGATCTCATAGGGGAGGCATTAACAAAACTCTGTTCGGTTTCTAAAGCCCATTCCATCTAATTCTGAAATTCTACATTCTTGCACCCTTTCAATTCTGACAGTCTAGGATTATATATGGAGGAACCGAAGTGGAAGAAGGGAGAGGGGGCTTCTGGGGGAGATTAGGCTGGATTGGCTCACAGGAAACAGTAACTTCTGACTTAAAACAACAAAAGAGCCTCTCCAAGTTGGCTTCAGACATCAAAGAGCTTTCACGGAATCCTTCTTCTGACGCTTGCCATGCAAAGGAGCCCGAAACACATGGAACTGATTTCCCAAAGATGCAGAGAAGGAAAGGATGAGAGACAGGGTAGGGAGAAGAGGAAAAATGTAGGGACTAAAGAAAATCTCTCTCATCTAAGGGCTTTTGAGATTTCACTAAACCTTCAGCATTTAGAAATTTGCAAGAAAGATACCTTCAGAATGATTTTTTTCTAGCCATAAACCGTCCCTGATGCCCTTGAGTGCATATGTATTGTGTTTCTCTGTCCGTGGTTACAGGTGTAGTTGAATCACTGTGTGAATATAACAAGAATATAACAGTCATTATTATTATTGTTGGATTCAGGATAAGTAATTTCGGGATTACTGGCATCCTTTAATCACAAGCCACCAACACCTAGAAGATACCAATCTTAGTGAATACTTTCAGAATTGTAAACAGATCCTGGCAGACTTGGAAAGTACCCTCATAAAAACCCCCACAGTATTAACAAGATACAGAGTGCATGTCTTTAAGGCAGTTATAGGAAAATGAACATTTCTTCTCTTCCAGCTATAAATCTATGTTCCTTTCATTCTATAAAAACAGATGTTGACTCTTTTCGGAAATTCTTACTAAATTCTTCATATTTCTTTGGCTCTTCTCATCCTTGACTCTACAAGAGTCTTTTCTCTTCCTGGGAGGGGAGGGGTTTTTTTTTGTTTGTTTTTTGGGGGGTTTTTTTGGAAATAGCCATGATGAGCACTCCATGACCAAGTATCCAAAGAAATTAAGTTTCTTATCCCCTATGAATGCATAATTAACTAATCATCTCTTTTTTATTTGTTTCTTCAAGGAGAATCAATGCACCACTTAGCTGCAAATTCCTTTTGTCTGGTGCTTTTCTTTATTGTAAAAATATCAATATGGATGGAGTTGGGCTCTTTCAACAGTGTGCCACATGGATAAAGATCTTATGTTTAGAGTAGCAAGAGTCGGTCAATAAAAAATTTATTAAGCCCTAACTATGGGCTAGGCACTGTACTAAGGCTAGATATACAAATATAACCTGAAAGACAGTCCCTTTCCTCAAGAAATTTGCATTGTAATGGTGGGAAGCAGCATAGAAAAGAAAACTAAAAAGGGGGCGGGGGTTGGTGAGGCATGATGGAGAATTCCAGAATGTAACCTGGTGAGGAAGAGAGAGATGATTGCCCTTAAAAAGATGTTCTGGGAAGAGTCAACTAAACTTAGAGCAAGGTACTGTTGTGGTAGTTCTGGAATGATCTAGCATAAAGAGGTTTCTGGGGCATGAAGAAGTCCAGAAAGGACTGGTAGAAAGGAAGTTAAATTCAGCGATCAAATTCATGTTTATATATGGCTTAAAAATATGAGACTTAGCATATATTTTTGCCCTCTTCTTCCACTACTCCATCATTGTGACTATGGAATTGGCCACTCTCCTGATAAAGAAGCATCAGGGGCTCCCTAGTGCTTCTAGGTTAAAATACAAAGGCATCTGTTCAGTCTTTGAAGCCCATCACAAACTAGATTCAGGCTGCCTTTCCAGATTTATTACATTTTACTCCCTTCATTGACTCTGTAATCTAGCCATTAACCTACTTGTTATCCCCCATATATTACATTTCATCTCCTACCTTTATATCTTTGCATAGGCTGCCCCCTATGAAATTCATCCCCCCCCTCACTTCTGACTCTTGGAACTCCTAGGCTTCTTCTAAGCTCAACTCAAGTGTCCCTTCTACATTAAGCCTTACTTAACTGTCTCTATCCTATCAAAAACAAAACAAAAATAACAAAAATTATTATTTTTTAATCTAATCATATACAAATAAGTTGTTTCCAATAGAATGTAATGTCCTTGAGGTCAAGGGCTGTTTTTGGTTCTGACTTTGTATTCCTAGCACCTAGTACAGTACCTAGCACATAGGTTTATTGATTGATAGAATATTTGTCCATCAATTGGAGATACTCCCAGGGGTGGAGAACATGTGGCCTCAAGGCTATATGTGACCCTCTAGGTCTTCAAGTGAAGCCCTTTGACTGAATCCAAACTTCGCAGAACAAATCCCCTTAATAAAAGGATTTGCTCTGTAAAATGAACTCAGTCGAAAGGCCACACCCAAAGACCTAGAAGGCCACATGTGGCCTCAAGGTCCCAGGTCCTCTTCTCTTGCACCATTTTTCAACCTTGTTTCATGAGTTACCATGGCCAATGACTTCAAGGTGCTCACCCACTAGGGCTGAGCCTCTCCTTACTTGCCTGGGTTGGTCCTAAGCAGGACTACAATGGAAATCTTTCTCCCTGGTAGAACCAGTCAGAACTTAGACTCCTTGGTCTAAGCCTTCGAGAGCCTGAGCTCAGCTCCATGTCAAATTAGGAATAACCAGACATATAGCTAGTAAATGCTGGAGTTTAAACCCAAATTCAGGTCTGCAGAGCTGCACCTATGACAAATGTCAGAGTTGAAAGGCAGCTCAGAGAGTGGCCAGTCCAACTGCTTACTTGATGCAGGAATCTCCTCTACCATTTCCATGTATGGAGGTACAGCTGAGGAAGGAGGGAAATGATCAAACCTCTATCTAACAGGAAGTTCATTTCTTCCTGAAGCCTCCCTTCTGAGGCAGCCTGTTCCCATTGTGAGATGACTCTGAGTTGTAGGAATTTTTTTTTAATGGAGTCAAAGTCTGCCTCCCTGTAATATTCCCCTCCTCTGACCCACTGACCGTAATTCTGCTCTCTTGTGGACAAGCAAAGCAAATCTGTGCTCTTTATCGCCACTAATTATGTACTTGTGTGTTTGAGTCCATGTGTATGTACATATGTCTAGTCATATGTGCGTGTTGGTGACCTGCATGTGCTCACACATCCCTATGTCTCTATCTGGATCTACTTTTCTCCATGTAACTCTAAATGGGTGCTACTTAGTAAAGGTCCCTTGAACATAGCAGATACCCTATAAGAATTTGTTTGTGCCAATGGAATTGATCATTTTTCCCACATGGACATCTTCTAATTTACCAAACAGTTCACATGTACATTAGTGTGTATTACATTTACATTATGTGTGACACAATAACACATTCTTACGTATTATGTTATATTGGCATCATACATGACATAATTATGTTTATATTCTGTATGACACAATTCATTTTATGTATGACATAATACATTTGTGTGTGTTATAAGTTACATTTACATTATACATGACAATGTATTCTGTAATCTACATTAGGTATGATGTAATATATTTTATGTATTACAGATTGCACTTGCGTCTCACAGTAACACAGTAAAGCAAGCAGGGGAGGTATTATTTTCCCTATCTTATAGATGAAGAGAAAAGGCAACCTTGTGTGGTTGCTGTTGATGGAAGACCAGCCTTGGAGTCAGGAAGACCTGGGTTCACATTTCACCTCTGACACATACTGGTTTTGTGACCCTGAGCAAGTCACTCAACCTCTCAATAGGAAACTCTTTACAATGATAGGTGCTCTCTGGGCTCATTTGCCAAATTCCAACACATATTGGCAGGCTGGGTCCCCAGAGGGATGGCTGCTACTGCTTTCAGTGTCCTAGGGGGTTCATACTATGAGTGGCTATTGTCCTTTCACTATCTTCTGAGCCCCCACTGGTGTGTGTTCTCTTAGCAATGAACCAGTGGACACAGTCCTTTAGCAAAGGCATTTACTCAAATGACATTGCAAGAATTTAGTTTATAAAACATTTTCCCCCAAACCAGGGGTGTACACTCCTGAAAATATACATAGAATCCACGGGGAGAAACAATGGGCATGAATTTAAAGTACAATGGTAGCAAGTCTCATGTATTGGGTATACACAATACATAATTCCAGAACTTTAGGGGCTGAATATCTTTTCTTTCTCTGGAGAGTCCTCACAGAGAGGTAAGGCATCTCTGGGTCCCTCATAAATGAGTTGTTTAACTGCACTGGCTCCTCACAGGGTATGATGTCTTGGCTGGACAGGGCAGTCTATTTCTGGTTTGGCCCAAGCAGGTCACTGAGCTGCTGCTCTGGATGTGGCCGTTATTGGAGAGGGTCAGGCAGACCACTCTTCCACTAGACAGTCAACACAAATAATGTTGGGTATATTGCTTTGCTCTAAGATAGCAGCTACTGAACAGTGTCAGGCACTATTCTACTGCTGCTGTCCTCCAGTAAGGCCACTCAGTTTGCTCTTCTCTAAAATGAGGGGTTGGCCTTGATCTCTGTAGTCCCTTCTAGCTCTAAATGTCTGATCCAGACTCGCAAGTCAGTCTGCTTTCCACTACCACAGCCTATCCATAAAGAGCTATATGAGGGCAGGGATGGTTTCTGCTGATTCTTTGTATTCTCCTCAGAGCCTAGCACATAGTAAGCACTTAATAAATACTTGCTGGTTCACAGGTTGATTGATTTGTATGTTGGAACACATGCTTTTGTGTTCCATATACATATATTCATATGCTCTTTAAGATTTACAAAGAATTTCCTTTAAATCTTATTTTTAGGAAATATCCTATAAATCCTCTATGTGCAGACTGTGAAAGGCTTATATAAATCTGACATCTCAGAAGGAATTCACTGGCTGGTGGTGTCATGAAAGAGATAAATGGAGGCTATTTGCCCGGCTCAGGGGAGAATCTGGGGGATGCTTGGAGGTGGTTTCCAATCCCTTGCATTCCTATTTAGTGAGGAAGGGCTATCTAAGGAGGCCTAGCCTCTAAGAAATTATAAAAGATTCTCCTTGCCAGCAGGTCTGTCCATTCTGCCATCCCCCTTTCCTGACAGATATTATCATCCCATAGTCATAGTGCAATGGACAGAGCTCTAGATTTGGACTAGAGTACAGTTTAAAATCCCAACTTTGTTGCTTACTAGCTATGTGACCTTGAGAAGTCAAGTCACCTCTATGGGCTTCAATTTCCTGAAGAGACTGAACTTCATGATGTCTGTGATTCCCTCTCAATTCCATGATCCCCTTATGAGGGGCTGTGCCCCAGAGTGCCTAGACTAGTTTCAGTCTGGCATAAGAGCCGGAGTTCGCTCTTTGTGGTGAGGCTGTCAGAACTGTAGAGATTGAAAGATATACTCTTCCCCACCTTCTCCCTCCACCCCTGCTGCATCTGACAACTACCCCACTTTGGATGACATTATTAAAAGAGAGTGCTTCTGGCTCCTGGATTTATGCTCTGACCAGAGCTTTCTCTCAGGGTAGATTCAGATCTTAAGCGAATCTGCAGATAGGAGCCTGCCCTTTCCTTGGAGGATAGAACAAAGATAGATCAGAGCTTTGGCTCTCAACATTTCACCAGCTATTTCTCTCCTGAATCATCTTCCTCTTTTCTTCCAACTCCCTCATCTCCAACAGGCCTGTAGCTCCTTGGAGATTCAGCATTTTATTTTATTTAATCTTAAATCATAGAATATAAGAACTTGGAGGGATACTAGAGCGCAGAATGCCAAAGATGGAAATGACTTTAGAACTCAAAGAACATCAAATGTGAGACCTGAAGGCACCTTTCCACCACTCTGGTCCCCCATATGATGTAACATAGCAAGTTAGAAGGGATCTCAGGGCAGAGGGCTTAGAATACTGTCGCTGGAAGCTGGAAAGTTCAATTCAGTACGAGATCTGAACGTCTTATTTCCATAAACTCATATTATCTAGCCCTGAGTCTTACGAGCATGTCTGGTACGACCCAGGACTGATGTTCACCTTTTGGCAAGTGGGCACCAGGGTACAGGGCTCACGTATTCTGGCTCTAGCTGAGCCCTGACTCCAACCATACACTTTATTAATGCTCATCATTGACATTGGTCAGGTAGAGTGCACACCTGCGGTCAAAAAGACCTGAGTTCAAATCCAGCCTCAGACACTTACTTGCTGTGTGACCTTGGGCAAAATCACTTAGCTTGTTTGCCTCACTTTCCTGAACCGTAAAATTGGAATAATAATAGCACCTCCCTTCCAGGGTTGTTGTGAGGATCAAATGCGATCCTCACAAACAACTGTAAAGTGCTTAGCCAAGTACTCGACACATAGTAGGTGCTATAAAAATGTCAGTGTTTTTAAAAAAATTTTCAGCATATGCTAATTCATATGCTCCCTCCTGATGTTCTCTGTTTCTATGTATATGTGAACAAGGGTTTCCAATGTCTCCCCCACAGTGTATATAGCCTAGTTCAACAACGGGGGCAAATAAAAAAATATCTGCATTGAATTGAATGGTATTAATCTGCATTCTAGTCTTCAAGTATTTATTAGATGTCTACCTACTGTGGGCAGGCCTCTGTGCTTCACTGGGAATACCTAATCCCTGACCTTAAAGAGCTTAGAGTCTCATAACAGGGAATTATTTTTAGATTCTTAGAACTGGAAGGAGTGTTCGAGGTCATCCAATCTAGCCCCTCCCTGATCAGGAATCAGCTCTGCCATCATGACATGAAATGCACTGCCTTATGAGGCAGCCCATTCTGCTTTTGGACAGCTTTGTGGCCCCCCTACCACGTGTCCCTCTTAGAAACTGTTAATGAAGAGAAGGGGGACAAGTGGTCAAGAGGCCAAACACAGAACTCTTGAACTGATCCAGAGAGTTATCTGTATGTTTCTTCACCCCTTGTTGAGTGCAGCAATGTGACATGTAAAAATAAAATACAGAAGGAACAAGAATGCAAATATAAGATGATATATGCATAAGAGAGGCCTGACCAGATTCCCCCTACCAAAAAAAAAAGAGATTCGGGAAAGAAGAATTGGTTTCTTGCTAAAAGAAATCTAGGAAGGTTTCATAGAGAAGATACTTGAACCAGATTCACAACCACAAAATATTAGAGCCTGAAGGGCCTTAGAAACCATCCCCTCCTTGCCATTTTAGGGAGGAGGAAGCTGAGGTTCAGAGAGGGGGAGTAACATTCCCAGGGTCACATGGCAGTCAGGACACAAACCCAAACCTTCTGACTTCAAATCATAATTTGAATTATGCCTGGGCTGTGCCACCTGGCACACAAACCAGCTGTGCCCACATCCACAGAAACCAGCTGTGCCTTGTATAAGGAAGTATGTGATTCCCAGAGCTATGACCTAGCACCCTCCTGCCCCCAGGGCACGGGTCCCTAGAGGCCACATTCATACTGCTGAGCAGATTCTAGAAAAGACAGTCCTGCAAGGCTATTGAATGGTCCAAGGGTGAAGAACCTATGACTTTCAAGTTAAGTCATGAGCCACGGATTGCCGAAGGAATTCCCCCCAGCTACCCAAATTACTTCTTACTAACAGCAATTACTTCAAACTTCTCATAAATAGTGACTCTTCCGAGTATTCTATAAAGGTACTGAGATGGCTTGGGATTTCTGTTAGAGGCTCACTTGACAGATGGAGCAACAGACACAGCAGCCAAAAATGATCTACCAAAGCCTAGAGCAAGGCAGTGGGACACTGGTAGTTTATTCTCTGTTTCTTTCTGGGTCCAATGGTCCTAGATATGTAGGAAGACAGCGGAAACCATGAGTAGAGAAGGCAGGCTGTTAGAGGACCTTAGGCTGGCTCCATGGAACTAAGTCATGGAGCACAGAGGACCAGACTAAATCTGATGCTTCCTCTCCTTTCTAGTGGGAGTTGAAGTTCAAGTTGTGAAGTAACTGTCCCATAGGACTGAAGGACACTAAGAGAAAGCAGATAGGAAAGGGGGAAATGAGGATAGAAAATGGAGGGAAAGGAAGAAAGGACAGAGGAAGGCTGGAACAGAGAGAGGAAAGAAAGGAGGAAAAAACAGAGGGAAGGTTCACAGATTTAGACGAGGAAGGGGCCTCAGGGGTTACCTAGTCCACCAACAAATTTTACATATGAGGAAAATTGCAGTCCAAGTAGATTCAATGATTTGCTAAGATTACACAGATACGTTTCAGAAGCCAGATTTTAACCCAGGTCCTTTATATTTGAAGTCAGGGCTCTTTCCAAACTTGGAAGAGTCAAAGAATACAGAGATCTTATAAGTGTATACTAAGGGTTGGCAGACTGGGTGGAAAGAAGGAAGGAAGGGAAGAAAGAAGGAAGGAAGGAAAGAAGGAAGGAAGGAAGGGAGAGAGGGAGGAAGGAAGGGAGAGAGGGAGGGAGGGAGAAAAGAAGGAAAGAAGAAAGGAAAGGAAAAGAGAGAGGGAGGGAAGAAGGAAGAGGAAAGATGTGAGTAAGGAATGGAAAGAGGGCAGAAGGGAGAGTGGAAGGGAAAGAGGAAGGGAGGAAGAAAAGAGGGTTATTAAAGTATTTTTTAAATGCACGGTAGAGAAAGAATCATGGAGAAACAGAATGATTTTAAAAGTTACATGTTGAATTAATACGTATTATTTCTTAATTAATTAATCAATTAAGAATTAATTAATTCTGTTGTACTCTATGGAAAAGCTAATTTTATTTAGGGTTAATTCCATTCTATTTCTGAGTTTAGGATTTTTCATTGAGAATCTTTATGAGACCACTAGGGGGCAGACAAAACATGTGAAAATTGATTTCAAGATCCTGCAGACCAACTTGGAGTTAGTTTTGAACTAGAGAGAACAATCTTCCAAAGCTGAGAGTCCTTACTGATAATCTATTCTAATCCCTTCATTTTAACGTGAGGAAACTAAGTCCCAAAGTTGGTCTGGGCTTCCAACATTCTCAGGTCCTGGACCCCCAGGATTTCTGACTCACAATTCAGTTTCCTTCCAATCAATCATTCAACAAACATTTATTAAGTACCTACTGGGTACCAGGCTCTGGGAGTGGGAAATCAAAAAACAAAACAGCCCTTGCCTTCAAAGAACTTACATTCTATCTGAGTGAATATATGTAAATATATATAATATATATACATATATATATTTTTTTCTTCACTATGCCATAGATGCCTCTCTGTTCACTCTAGTTTCCACAAGTAGAGATGAAGAATGGGAAGTAATAGGGAGGCAGATTCTGGCTTGATTAACAGTCAAAGATATTCCCAATAATAACAACAATTCATAATTTCATATAGCACTTTGAGACTTACATTTTCTTCCCTGTGAGATGGTGCCAATATGGCTGTACTACACAAATCCAGTGTGGTGCAATGGTTAGAGTGTGGGACTTGCAGTTGGAAGACTTGTATTCAACTCTACCTACCAACTGTGTGTGTCTGGGCAAGTCACTTAATCTTCCTCATTTGTAAAATGGGCATAACACGTAACACTTGTAGCACTTATCTCATAGGGTTTTTCCGAGGCTCAGAGAAACTACTGTTGACAAAGCACTCTATAGATATCAGCTATCACTTATTATCCCCATTTTACAGATGAAGAAACTAAGGTTTGGAGACCATCTGAATCTGTAGAACATAGAATGTTAGCTCTGGGGAAAATTTTAGAACCCAGAAAGTCAGATCTGGAAGGGAATTTGGAGATTATCTAATCTAACTCCAGGAGTATACAGAAAATTGAGATGGGGGAGGGCAGGAGTAGAATGACTCTACTTAAATCATATTGATAATATGCTGCTGAGTCAGGACTTGTATCTAGGTTCTTAGTCTCTAGATCAGTGCTCTTGCCCTTCTGTTAGATGAGGCCATGACAGAGTTGGAAAGAGGACCTGGGTTCCCAAACTCCTATCCTAGGACCCTTCTCTTAACAAAATCACAGAAAGTCAGAGGTAGAAGGAACTTCAGAGATCATCTCTCTACCCATTTCATAGACGAGAAAACTGAGTCTCCGGGAGAAGAAGTTACTTGCCCAAAGTGACTCTACCCTCCTCATTACTGACACCTAGAAACTGGTGTTCTGATTGCCCAGTCCTGCCCTGCCTGCTCAGTTTTTGATGGAGAATCCTGTTCCCCTCTGGGACCTTGGTGTCCTCGGGATTCCTGACTCCCCTACTAGTCTCCACCCACTCTTTGATAGGAGGCAGGAATGGAGGAATGGTTCCTCGGTGTTCTGGGAAGCACTGTGGTCCTAGAAGCTGTTCTCTAGACTCCCAAAATACTATACTCCTTCACCAAACCTTTGTCCCTCACATATAGCCTTTTACATGGTAGGCATTCAATGAATATCTACTGGACAAATAAATAAATATATCTCATAGATGCAGGGAACTTTACAGCCCTTTTATATCCATTATTGTATGGGAAGTAGAGTTGAGATAATATTCTTCCTATAGCTGCATGACCCTGTTTGCTTCAGTTTCCTCATCTGTAAAATGAGCTGAAGGAAATGACAAACAACTCCAAATAGGAATACAAAGAGTAAGACATGACTGAAATAAATATGACAACAATTTTCTAGAGAAAGGTGTTAAGGTCCAGAGTGGAATTACACAATGATTCAGTGGCAGGTCCCAGATGATGGTGGTGGTGGTGATGAGGCGGAGTGGGGAAGGGGGAGGGAATGTAGAGGGGAAGGGCATCCTGCTGGCAGATAGTGGCCCAGGATTGGATCAGGACAATGAGAATAATCTAAAGAAGATGAGCTGAGGGGGGCCAGGCTGGAGAAGGGGAAGGGAAAGTAAGAGGGAAGAAAAATCAGCAGGATGCCTGCATTGTTTTCCTTCCCCTCAACTAGGGCCTTGAGCCACCCAAATCCCATCTTTCTGAGGAAAGGATAGAACCTTCAGCAAGGGAACCCCTTCCCCTTATCTTTTCCTTCTTTTCCAATCTCTGTCCCCACTCCAGACTAAAGCGGAAACAGTAAGATGGGAAGAACATCATGGCGTCTCACATTGCCTGGATGTGCTGTTGGGAGTCACTAACTACAAGCCCCTGGATAAAATGGAGGATCACCAGTCCTCAGCATCTGTCCTCCCTATAGTTCCTCCCAACTGAGCAGCGCTTTGATCTGAGCTGCTGATGCACCCGAAGGACCCCTAAGTCTTTCAATCTGCTTGACTCCCAGTCTTTGTTAAGGCTTCCATCTCTCCCATCGATCCTGCCCTCCTTAATATGTGCTGTCTTCCCTGATCAAAAGTAAGTTCTTTGAGGGCAGAAATTTGGTCTTGATTTCTCTATTTGTACCCCGAGTTCTTAGCAAAATTCTTGGTGCATCGTAAGCACTTAATACATTATTTTTCATTCATTCATGATTATAATTCTCCTTTATATGACACTTTTGCACTACAATGCATATTTCTCAAAATAGTCGGGAGAGATAAGTACAGTACAGTGTTTACTGACCTTATTATAGAGATGAGGAAACTTATTTGCCTTTGTATTCATGATTAAGTGGTGGAGCCGAGACTAATCAATTAGTGAATAAGCATTTATTAAGCACCTACTATGTGCCAGATACTGTGCTAAGTGCTCTGGATATAAAGAGAGGCTCCACTGGAACCCCATTTTCTGCTCTTTTCATCAGAACCCATCTGACCTTGACTGCCCACATAACAGATGGTATGGAAATCACCAGCTCTCTTCCTTCTGGTGAGGAGGAGGACCCCCAGGCCTTACCATCAACCCTGTCTCTGTGCCCTGCATTCTCTCCTCCCTCCCTTGTCTTCTGACTTATTGTCTTAACCTAGAAATTTCTGGGCTTTTCCATCCTCCCCAAAGCCAAATTTTCTTTAATGTGTTGTCTTCCCCGATTAGAGAGTGAGCTCCTTGAGAGCAAGAACTGCCTCTGTGCATGTACTTGGAAGATGCTTTGGCACGTAGTAGTGCTTAATAATTATGTATTCATTCATTCAATAATTCATTTATTTCATTCACATTTCCCTAACCCCTACCCAGTGACCACAACTGTCCATTTTCTAGACCTGGGCATCTCCAAACTCCCACTCATCTGCTATCGATGACTCCCCACCTTGGCTTCCCATCAACATTGTTCCTCCTTTCTCTCTCTTCTCCTTTTCTCTCCTCTCCTCTTCTCTCTTCTCCTTTCTCCCATCCTTTCCTCTCTTCCCTTTCAGTCTTCTCTCTGTCTCCTCTCTGTCTTCTCTTTTCCTCTCCTTTTCTCTCCTCCCCCTCTTCTCTTTTTGTCTTCTTTCTTCTTTTTCTCTTGTCTCCTCTCTTCTCTCCTCCCCTTCCCTCTTCTTCCTTCTCCTCTCTTTCTATCTTCTCTCTTCTCCTCCTTTCCTTTTCTCTCTTCTTTTCTCTTGTCTCCTCTCTTCTTTTCTCCATGACTTCTTGTTCATAGAACCATAGATTGTCAGGCTCAAAGGTCTTTGAGATTCTCTAGCTCAATCTTCTCATTTTTAAGAAGGAAGTTAGGCTCCATTGAGAAAGAAAATTTGCTCAAGGTCATCCCACTGGCCTCATCTCCAGGAAACAATCAATCAACAGATTTTTATTCAGGGCTAACCAACTAACTGAACTCTTCTGGATGAAGTTCCCTGAGGCAGGAGTGAAGTTTGAGCAATCCAATCCTATCACATCCTAATTAGTCCATATTAGTGAAGTTCAGGCACTGGACAATATGCTGGGGATACAAAACCTTGCCTATAAAGAGAATCCCATTCTCCCATTCAAAAGTTATGGCTGCTTCCTAGAGTAGGTGTTCAAAAATAGTTTTTGAATGAATGAATGGTAATCTTGGTGAGTAGAAAGAATGATGAATTTGAAGTCAGAAGACCTAAATATGGATCCTGGCTCTGATGCTTTGCTGTGTGCTTAGGTGACTTGGAAAAATCATTCTCCCCCTCTGGGCTCAGTTTCCTTATCTGTAAAATGAGGAGGTGGGGCCAAATGTCCCTCCCAACTCTGATTGCAATGATCCTAATCATCCTTATTTCTAAAGTGATTAACAATTAATACATGTTGTAGCTTTAAAAGTCCTTTTATAGTGTCTAATTTATAATTTCTATCACATTTTATATAGGGCTCCCTAGTCAACAAAGCATTTTGTAGTTAGAAAGTACCGTTTTCAAAGCATTTTACAATTTACAGTCATCTAAGAGGATTCTCTGTTGTTTTTACAGCTTTCTTGATCTAATTTCATACTCACAACAAGTTTGTAGGGCAGACTGGGCAGATATAATTATCTTCATTTACCAAGTGATGGAACTATGGTTCAGAGAGCAGAAAGGACTGCTGGCCCCAAAGTCACATCACTAGGAGCTGGCAGGGTCAGAAATGGAGAGCAGAAAGCCTGACTCTCTCAATCCAGTACTTTCTCCCCTCACCGTGCTCGGTAGTTCTAATTCTTAGTCCCTCAGGAGCAGAACAGACACTTCCGTGGGACTTTGGTTTTGACTTCTCATCTCTTTTTCACTCTTCTCTTTCGGCTGGCAAACCCAACCTTTGGCACAGGTGCTTTCCCTGGACAAAAGTGAGTAGGTAGGGTAACTCCTGCCCAGGGAGGAGAGGACATTAGGTAGGAGGTGACCAGGATTCAGCATGTGGTGACAGGTGTCACAGGAGGGTAATGCCAAGGGCACAGGGCAGGATTAAAACCCAGGGTTTGAGTGAGAGCTGGACATAGAAGACGAGATAGAGAGAAAGTCAGAGACAGACATTCACAAAATGACAGGAACACCAAAAGAGACAGAAAATGACAGGGAGGTGGAAAGGGAGAGTTAGAAACATAAACAACACAGAAAAGAGGGGGTGGAGAAAGAGGGAGGCGAGAAAAAAAGGAGAGAATGGAAAGAGAGTGACAGAAAAAGACGGGCCGCTTTCAAAGCAGAGGAGAAAGTTAGGGAGGAAGGAAGGAAGGAAGCGAGGTGTGTGTTTGTCGGTGAAGGGAAGGGAGTAGGTGTCAACGAGAAATAAGCAAAACGCCTCGGGTTCGCTCTTGGTGCCCTAGTAGGCTGCCCGCTGTGCCCTGCGGCAGGGAGTCTGAAGCTATGTCAGCACCCCTTGCCCTTCATCTCCTCCGAGCCGCGCCCTGAGTCCCCATTTCCCAGGCAAAGCCAAGGTACGTCGAGGCTGAATAAGAGGAGAGGGACAGGAGTGGAGGTCGAGTGGATAGAAGCCTGGGGAGGGCGTGGTCATCTTTAATTGCTCTTTTGCTTGAGGCTGAGGGATATAGGTTTCTTTGCGTTTGGGCGTTGGGTGTGGGGTAAAATAAGACACTCTCGGTTATCAGACTGCGGTTTATCCGCGGCCAGCCTTTCTCCCTAAAGGCTGGTTTTTTAACACCACCACGGATCACTGGAGTGTGCCGTGTATTAAGAGTTCCCATTTTCTCTAGCTCGTTGTAAAATTTAAGGTTTATAAAGTCCTTTCCTCACCACTACAGAGATGGAGAGAATTAGTACTGTGATTTTCACTTGTTGAGATTGTGCCACAGGGCCTCGAAAGTTACTCTCCCAAGGTCACCCAACTAGGAAGTGTCTGGGTGAGAGTTAGGGCTTACATCCAGACGTCCTGGATCTAAGCCCAGGGTCTGAACCACTCTACTACTGACCGCCTCTCCAAAAACAAAAATACACAGCACTTAAGACACAAAGGGGAAAGAAAAGTGTCTGAGAGAGAAGAAAACAGCAAGCATATTAGGAAGAAGATCTCCGTGCTTCCTGAATGGCATGGGCTTCCTTGAATGCACTGGGTGGTTTGGGATTAGGTAAATCCAATAGAGTTGGGTGGCACAGGGGGAGGCAGGGAATGGGTGGTGAAGCAGGAAAACGGGAAAGATCTGGAGGCCAAAAACTTGAGTCTTGAGCCTTGGTTTCTTTAGCTGTAAAAATGAATGAGGCTTGGCCCTTTCCAACTCTACATCTATTATTCCAAGGGTTCTTCTGGGCCAGCTCTTGACCCAGTCCCACTACTGGCACGAATCTAGAGGTAACTGTGCTCTCTGAGGCTGGGGGGACACAGCCTGCAAGAGTTAGGGGGATAGGCAGGAAGGAGATGGAGAATGCAGATGTACAAAGCTCTATACTATAATCAGCCCTTGCTGAAGAACCAGGCAGGGAAACAAATCCTGGACTGGAGGTCTGGAGAGCGGTGGCAGTCCCAGCTCTGCCGCTGACTCATCGTGTGACCCTGGGGAAGACATCTTCCCTGTCTTTGGCCTCAGTTTCCCCATCTGTAATAGACAGCTCCCTGCCCGCCTGTTCACAAAGGGAAGAAGTAAGGAAAACTCGAATTGCACCTGAAAGTTTTGGGACAGAACCATTGCATTATCCATTTCTCTGCATTAGATCTAGACCCAGAAGGACAGGAATCTTGTGTTCCTCTCAAGTGGAAGGTGCATCTGCCCCCACATGGAAGTCACACACATAACCTGTGGAGGCTGCTCTTCTCTCCCCCCCACCCCAATTTATTTATTTACTTTTGGTTCACAACATTCAGTTCCACAAGCTTTTGAGTTCCAAATTTTCTCCCTCTCCCTCCCCTCCCCCTCCCCCAGAAGGCGTGCAATCTGATGGAGGCTCTACATACATTCACATTAAACATATTTTCACATTAATCATATTGCAAAGACTTATAACCAATGGAATGAACCACAAAAAAGAAGAGACAAAACAAAAGAGAGAGGAGAGAGAGAGAGAGCAAATAGTATACTTCGATCTGCATTCAGACTCTATTTCTATGTATATGGACAGCATTTTCCATCATGAGTCTTTTGGAGTTATTGAGAAGAGCCAAGCCTATCAAAGTTAGTCATCACACCATGTGGCTGTACAATGTTCTCCTGGTTCTGCTCCCCTCACTCAGCATCAGTTCACACAAGTCTTTCCAGGTTTTTCTGAAATGGAGATTGCTCTTCTTAAGGAGCAGATCAGAGAAGGAATTCTCAGCATTTACGGTCTCCACCTGCTTTCCATTAGACAGGAACGTAGGAGGACATCAGGAAGCACATTCACAGTGTGCAGTGTGTATTCATGTATGCGTGTGTGCATGGGAGAATGCATGGATATTGTGCATGTGTGTGTATGCATATGTGTGTGTTTGTATGTGTGTGTATTGTGGATCATAATGTTCAGCCCTAGAAGGAACTTAGTCCAGCACCTCCTTATTTCATAGAGAAGGGAACTGAGGGCTTTGGGGGTGGGGTGTGTAGCTTGTCCAAGATCACAAAGGGAATAAGTGACAGGGCTTGGATTTGAACCGGGGACCTTTGACTCCAAATCCATTGCTGTGCTTATTTGTGCATTTCGTATGTGATATGTGTCATGTTTGTGCATATTGTGTGAGGCATGTATTGTGTTGGTTGGCATGTAGATTGTTACATGCGTGTATTGGTTGGTGTGTGTATCTGTGTTGCGCGTATATGTGTATTCGGTGGTGGGTACATACATATTATGTATATTTTACATATATTATATATTCTATGTGTGTGCATACTGCTTTGGTGTGTTCATGTGTTGTATGTGTGCACGCATTGGGTGGCATGTACATGTGTGTTGCATGACCAAGATCCAATATGTAAAGCCTTTGGCACATTTCAGAGTGCTGCATAAACATCTGCATAGCAGCAAGAGCATGGAGCCCGAGGCCCTCGTTTCAAGTGTCAGCTCTGCCACTGTTGACACGTAATCTTGCTGTGGGGTGTCTCAGTGGATAGAGCAAGAGACTGGAAATCAAAAAGGTCTAAGTTCAAATCCTGCCTCACTTCTGTGTGACCCTGCGCAAATCACTTAACCGGTTTCCTCATCTGTAAATTATGGGGATAATAACAGCACTAAACTCCCAGAGTTTTTGTGAGAATCGAATGAGATAACACACAGAAAGCACTTTACAAACCTGAAAATGCTATATCAATGTTAACTGTTTTTATTACTGTTATTATTATCTTATCTCTTTGTGCCTCAGGTTTGAGCTTTCAGGTCTCCTATGTCCCTTCTAGTTCTAAATCTGTGATGTGGCCAAGTATCAGCATCTGCATGGTGTATGTGTGGTTTGTAGGCAAGTGTGTACATGCACACAAAACCTTATTCCTGTTTGTTACATTTGCATCTCTGCATGTATTTGACCATGACTGAAAAACCACAGAAGAACAAATGTGCCATATACATGTGCAATGTGTATGACAGTTATGTGCATTGTATGTACTATGTAGTCTATGTCTGTGCATTGTGTGCATTGTGTTTCTCAGTGTGTCACTCACTGGGGATTAGAACCATGTTGATAGATGCTCACCTGGCTGGAAAAGTGGTCCCAGGTGAGGTGATTGAGCACCTGGATCTGATTTTGTCTGCTAATGCCTCCCCTTCAATGGAACTAGTGAAAGCATCACACACACATACACATACACACACACACAGACACACTCACACACCACCCTCTTCTTTCTTCCCTCTCCCTCCTTGTTGGATTTCAGTGGCAATTGAGAGAACTGGGAGAAGGACTGGGAGCTGAGTCTTGCAAGAAGGCAGGAGTTCCAAGAGTCAGAGGGGAGGAGGCAAAGCATTTCTCGAATAGAGACAGCCAGGGCAAAGGCATGGAGGTGGGAAATGAAGCATTACGTGTGAGGAACGGCAAGTAAGTCAGTAAGGCTGGAACATAGAGTGCATGCAGTCATATCTCTATAAAAACATGGACAATTCCTAACCAAGCACTCGTTTAATTTGGTCACTGAGCAAGACAGAATAAAGAAAATCACCATGCTTGAAAACACACTCACACTCACACACACACACACACACACACACACACACACACACACACAACATACCAGAGCCAGATATGCAGGACTTTTACATTATTTTCTGGTTGGGACTATCTGTGCTGGGTCCTCATGCACTCCCTACCTCTACCCTTTACCATCCCCATGACAAATGGAGAGTCGACTGTCTAAGTGTTTGTCTGAATAGGCAAAGAAGTCACTCATGTAACGCTACCCCAGCCTGATTCCCTGCATGATCCTTGGGTCTCTGTGTGCCTCAAGTTTCAATACTCCCCTAAAGAGTACAGGAAAGTGGAGGCAGATTCACTATCCTGAAGCTCTGGGAAATCTCTTTCAGCCCTTGGGGATTACCTGGGAATTTCTGAATTTTTACAGGGATGGAGAGGGGCCAAGTTCTATAATACTCACCTTGAGCTCATCCCCAAAGTCTCGTATTCAGTGTAGTGGCAAGCGGAGGAAATATTTCTATGAGTAACAGGATAGTAGATTCATGGGGAACCTTAGAGCCACAAAGAGCCCAAGAACATAAGATGCCAGCCCTTGAAGGGACCTTTGACCATGTAAGAGCCAGAAAGGACCTTAGGGCATAAGAAGTCAGAGCTGGAAGAACCAAAAAATACAGAGAATATAAAACATAGGACTAGAATGTTAAGAGTTGGGATAATAACAGTCACATTTATATAGCATTCTAAGTTTTGCCAAATACTTCACAAAGATCTCATTTTATCATCACAACCACCCTGGGAGGTAGGTAGCGTTATTATGCCCATTTTATAGATGAGGAAATGGAGGCAAGCAATGGTTGTAATTTGGCTAGTGTTATACAGCTAGTAAGTATCTGAGGTAAGATTTGAATTCAGGTCTCCCTGACTTCAGGTCCAGCTCCCTAGCCACTGTGCCACCTAGTTGAAGTGATCTTAGAGATCACCTAATACAATTTCCTTATCTTATCAATAAAGAAACCAGAATCTCAGGGGCAACTAAATGGTACAATGGATAGAGCAACAGCCCTAGAGTGAGGAGGACTTGAGTTCAAATCCAGCCTCAGACACTGTGTGACCCTGGGCAAGTCACTTAACCCTGATAAAGAAGAAAGGAAGGCAGGAAAGAAGGAAGGAGGGAAGGAAGGAAGCAAAGTCCAGAAAAGTATCTTGAGTTTGGAGTCAGAAAGCTGATTTTGAAATCCCGGTTTGACTACATTCAAATCATTTCTGCCTTCTGGGACTCAGTTTCTCCCTCCATAAAAGGAAAGAATTGGAAGAGATGCTTGCTAAGGTTCCTTTGTTCCTTAAATATGTTGAGCTGATCTGATGAAATCATTTGGCCACAGTCAGTTATATAACAAATGAATGTCAGATCCAGGACTGGAATCCAGATTTCTTAACTCCTCTCTTCATAATTTCCTTTCCAATATGCTATTGGTTCCTAATGATTTTTGTCCCTCGAACACCTTTCAATGACAAAAAGGATTGTGTTGTGAACTTCCAGGATAATTTAATATACTACTTATAATAATCTTTTAGATTTATTCATTAAGGGCTTGCAATAACTACAATGGTAACTTTTGCCCAAAAAAGGTCCAAATTAAAATTTACATGACCTAATTATTAAATTATAAATTATGAAAATTGTAAAAAAAAATAATTTAAAAATAAAAAATAATATTCTTCCTATAATTACAAAATATCGAAATATAAAATTATAAAACTAAATATATTTTTAACATACTTGGAAATACTGCTTACAACAGCATCATTTAAGAATTCTTGCACAGAAGACTTAGATCATCCTTGAGAACCCCTATTCAGTCAGAAATTATTCACTGTGAACCATAGAACTGTACCCTATTGCTTCCCCTAAGAACTAGGTCTTTATCCTCAAAACTCTACATTCTGTGAAGATGGGGTGAATTGTATTCATTAACCAATACACATTTCTTTAGTGCCTTCTAAAATCAGGGGATTCCAGAGTGCAGACCTACCTCTACCTCTCACCCAGGACCAGAATCACCTCTAGTCCCCTGAATGGTGGCCAAGCAGATTTGTGAGAGTAAAGGTCCCTCAAGGACACAGACCTTAGAGACAATCTACTTTGATTCCTTCATTTTATGGAGAAAGAGACTGAGAGCAGGAAAAAGAAAATAACTTTTTTCAGTGGATAGAGCCCTGGGCCTGGAATTTAAACTAAGCCTCAGAAACTAGCTGTGTGACTCTGGGCAAGTCATGCAACCTCTGCTTATCTCAGTTTTCTTAACCATAAAATAGGGCTAATGGTAGCACCACCCTCCCAGGGTTGGTGTAAGTGAATATTTGTAAAGCAATTACCACAGTGTAGCACATAGTAGGTGCTTAATTAATGCTTATTTCCTCCCTTTTCTTCCTCCTTCCTTCCTTCCCTCCTCCCTCCCTTCCTTCCTACTGGCATAAGTGAGTGACAAAGTAGAAAGAACACCAAAATTTTAACCAGTCTACACCTCCAGTCTAGTTCTACCAGTGATTCTCAGTGAGCTCATAGGCAAGTCGATACCTCTCTAAACCTCAGTTTTTTCATTTTTTCAAAATGAGGAGAATAATCCCTGTCCCTGCCCCCATCAGTAGACTATTTTGAGAACTGTATCAGGAACTGTAGTATTAATCAAGCAACAAGCATTTAAGGGCAACTAGGTGGTACAATGGACTTTGGACCTTGGTTTCAATACTGCCTGGGATACCTACTAGCTGGGTGACCCAAGCAAGTCACTTGATCTTCTTCAGCTTCACTTTTCTCACCTGTAAAATGAGAGGAATGGCCTTCCAGCTCTAAATCTGTGATGATCTATGAAAAGCCCCCACTGTGGGATATAAAGACAAAAATATGGTCCCTCATTCTTCCCCTCTAGGCTGCCCCTGATTCATGGGCCCATGCCCTTGGCAGACTCCCTTATCTCCTAAACTCCTTCCCAGCCAGCTCCACCCTTTAAAACTTCCCATATCTTCCCTATCCTTCAAAGCCTGGCTCCTTCCTTCTGTAATCTTTCCTCATACCCACTCTGTGAACTATAAAGATGGAGGTGGAGGTGACTGAGACAGTCCCTATCCTTGGGAATCCACAGAATAGTTGGGTGGGATCATGAGCTCCTTGGGAGCAGGGACTGTCTTTTGTCTTTCTTTACACAATGCCTGGCACGTTGTGGTTGTGGAGTTGTTTCAGTTGTGTCTCCCTTTGTAACTCCATCTGGGGGTTTCTTGACAAAGATACTGGAATGGTTTGCCATTTCCCCTCCAGCTTATTTTACAGATAAGGAAACTGAGGCAAACAGGGTGAAATGGCTTGACTAGGGTCACACAGCTAGTAAGTGTCTGATTGTGGATCTGAACTAGAGTCTTCCTGACTCCAGGTCCAGCATTCTATGCACTGCTTCTCTGAATGTAGCTTCCTAAACACAGTAGCAGTTGAATAAAAACATTTATTGACTATTGACATGTAGGGTATTTGAAAGTAGAACTTTATAACTGCATGAGAAAGATGCAAACAAGGTCCTACGAAAATTGTGAGGGCAGAATAGCAATTCCAGCCCCCGGGAGTGTGGGAAGGCCTCATCAGAGCCGAGGCTGAAAATATGGCAACGAGATGGCTGGCGTGCATCAGAAAGAGCCCTGGTTTGGGGTCCAAGGGCCTGGGTTTAGATACTGCTTCACAGTTGTAAAGACACTTAATCTCCTCGAATCTCCATCTCTTCATCTGTAAAATGGCACATAATAGCACTCACAGGGTTGTTATGAGATTAGATAATATCCATAAAGTGCTATAAACCTGGAGGGAGATAAGGACCAGACTGTGATTTCATTGGCACAGAGAAGCCCCAAGTAAGGGGAACTTCCTCTCCTCATGCAGGTTGTCACCTTTTCTGCAAAGTACAGTCTTAAAGAATTGCCCTGAGCACTGAGAGGTCAAGTAACTTGCCTAGACTGGATCAAGAGGCTGGATCTGAACTCAGGCATTCCTGGGTCTGCTCTCTGTTCATTATAAGAATACGAAGACAATTTGTATAAAGCATCATGGACATGTGAGCTATTATTATTATACTGCACAAGGACTTGGGAAAGGAATTTGATTGATAAATTTTAAGAAAATAAAAACAGGAGACCTGAGACCTATTGTTATATGTTTGTAAGTCAATCAAGTTTTATTAAGTGTGTACTGTGTGTCAGTAGGGATAACTGGGGGGTGCAGTGGATAAAACATTAGACCTAGAGTCAGGAAAACCTGAGTTCAACTCCAGCCTCAGACACTCACTAGCTGTGGGACCCTGGGCAAGTCACTTAACCCTATTTACTTCAGTTTCCTCATCTGCAAAATGAGCTGGAGGGGAAATGACAAAGCACTCCCGTATCTTCACCAAGAAAACCCCAAATGAGGTCATGAAGAGTTGGACATGACTAAAACAACGGAGTTCAAATCCACAATCAGGCACTTGCTTGTTGTGTGAGGCTGGGCGAGTCATTTCATCTCTGCCTGCCTTAGTTTCCTCCACAGTAAAAGAGAATAATAGCACCTACCTCCAAGCATTGCTGTGAAGATCAAATGAGATAATATTCATAAAACACTGAGCACAGTACCTGGCACACGGTAGTTGTTATGCAAATGCTTGTGCTCCCCCTCCCCGTTTACGAACCCCAACCACCATAGAAGAGGTTCTCTCACTCTAAGATGCCAGTTTGAGACAAAGTGGAGAAAGAACAAGACATGAAGTAAAAACCTATCTTTGTCACTCCTTCCCCAGGTGATCTTGGGGCAGACATCTAAGCTTCCTAAACCAGAATTGTCTCATCTGGGAAATGGGAGAAGTGGACTAGATGGAGACAATATGACAATGGAAATCAGAGACCAAAGCTCCCATGCTGGAAGGGACTTCAGGACTACCTAGTCCAGCTTCTTCCATTTTACAGATTGCAATACTGAGACATAGGATATAACTTATATAGGATAGAAGTGTCAGAAGTACTTGAACACAGGTCCTCTGGCTTCACAGTTACTGTCCATTCCTCCATAGTACAGGGGTATGCTTCAGGTAAATGTTTAACAATTGGCTCCCCCCAAAAAGAAAAGTATGTACAACACATAAGCTAAATCTACATGAAATTTACATTTAATCTAATTAAATTACATTAAATCTACATTATCAACGTTCCCCCCATTAATTTCTTAAGTCTAGATTATTAAGAAAATAATAAATCAAGTCCTGATTTGTTGCATTTGTCAATTTCCAAAGCATAAAAGTTTCCACTGAAAATTGAATAATCGACTCTTGGGAGCTGGTTTGGGCTAGCTCCATCACATCCCTGTCATAGTACCTACACATGATAGTGGTCATGGTGGTAGCTGAAATTGACACAGTACTTGAAGGTTTTCAAAGCACATCACAGGTTGCTTCAACCCTATAGGTAGTCAGCTAGTCAGTTAATATAAGTTAAGCGCTCACTCTATGCTAGGGTGGGCATATAAAAAAGGAAAAAAACAGTCCCTGCCTCACGGAACTCACATTCTAGTACTGATAGACAACAAGTATCCAGTTATATACAAGATACATACAGAGTAGATGGAAGGCAATCTCAAAGAGGAAGGTACTAGAAGATGGAAGCTCCTGGTAAGGGTCTCATGCAGAACGTAAGATTTCAGCTGAGCCTCAAAAGAAGTCAGGTGTTGTGCCCATTTTACAGATGAAGGAATTTAGGCTCACAATGGTAGCTTTCCCATATTAACATTGTTTGGGTCAGAGCTGCTAACTACACCAATGAGGTGGCATTTCTAGTTCTCTGATGATTACAAGTCAAGGTGATCTTTTTGCAAGGTTCTTTCCAGCTCCAAATCTAACAGTCCTACGAGATTACGTGATTTACCAATCAAGGGCATAGTAGGAGTAGGGAGGGGTATTTGAATTCCAAGTAGGGTAATCTGAACCCAGTTCTCCCAATTGCTATTCTAACCAGCACCTTGACCACCATGTTCTTATACTGCCTGAAGGCTCCCACAGTGAACGAGGCCACTCCCTCAAGGAGGATTGAATCCCCTAATGACAGCATAGACTTTCCCTTGGGCTCACTAGAGAGTGTGAATGTGGATGGCAAAATAAAAGCCCCATAGCATTTAAATCTGGAAAAGATGGCAAAAAGATCAGCAGCCCCCTCTCGATTTAAGAGTCAGAGGCTAGAAGAGGAAAGGAAACCTCAAAACAGGGAAGTGACTGCCCCAAGGTCACAAAGCACCTAATTATAACCCTATCTACCGGGATTTCCACCACCGCCCAACTCTCTCATGTCCTCCTCAGGGAATGGACCTTCCTCCCATCTCCTTGGGGTCACCGTAGCCACGCAATGTGGAGCAACAGCGAGGGCTGGTTGGGCATGCCTCACTGCTTGTTCAGTTTCATTCTGTACGGGAGCCCCTCGGGGGTGATGAGTGAGACGAAACCCCGACGCCCAACTAACCACAGCATTGCTCGCCCGTGAGGACAGGGCCTGCCCGGGGAAGAACTTTGCATGCCAACTCTGGGCAAGGGGATTCCAGACCTGGCTTGACTGACAGGCTCCCTGGAGAGGAGGGAAGGGGGTGGAGGAAGGGGATTACCCCAGTCACACATGCTGAGAGAACTTGAGATGAAGAGGAGCGGGAGCTCACGTTTCAAAAGCACTCTCTCCTTTTTCTTCTCAGACCCCCACAACAACCCTAGGAGGGAGGCAGGGGAAGGGTTTAGAAGACAGAGCTGGAAGGAATCTCGGGCATCATCTGGTCCAACTCCTTCATTTCGAGCAGGAGGGAACAATCTTCTCCATACATCATGTTCAGCACATGCGGAAACTGAGGCTCAGAGAGGGGGAGCGACTTTCCTGAGTTTACATGGTGAGTTAGTGTTAGAACTGGGTCTCCAGGTCATGGGGTCTCAGATCTAGAGTTAAAAGGGAAGAGAGGTCTTTTAGTCTAATCCCCCCATTTGACAGATGAGGAAACTGAGGTCCAGATAAATGAAATTGTTTGCCTGATTGGTCACAGGGGAAGTAAGGTCATGTGTCTCCAGGCTCAGGGCTCTGCCTGTTGTACCACACTACCTTCCTCTCTCCTGACTCCTGTCTGTGTCCTCTGCCCTCCAGATACCGCCTCTGTCCACTTTCATTTCCTGAGAATAGCGATGCAAGAATTATTCCCACTTCTAAACCGGTATTAGTCCCATCTTTGCCTCTAGAATGTGAGCATGCTCAGGGCAGGGACAGTGATTTGGGGTTTTGTTGGGTTTTTTTGCTTTCTTTGTGATCCCCAGCGCAATACCTGGCACATAGTAGGCACTTACTAAATGCTTGTTGACTGGCTGATTTGACCAGCTCACTATTTGACCTTGGAAAGCTCACTTCCTCAGACCTATTTCCTATTTATTGAATGAGGAAGTTTGTATTTGATGGGTTTTTTTTTTTAATAGCTCCACTAACCCTGTCATTCATTGCTCTAGCTTTAATTCAATTTAATTCCATTCCACACACATTTATTAAGTTTAAAGGATAGAGAGCTCTGATGTTTCTAATTCTAATTCTAGCAAGAGTCCTTCCTTGCTCTGATATCTTAGGGTCTGGGAGTCAGAGGGTTCAGAGAAGGTGGCCTAAAAAAAGACAACACCTCATCAGTCTGGAAAGATCAGTGTGGCCTCTCTGGGCTGGAAGGGACCCTTACAGGTCCTGTGGTCCAGCTTTGTTACAGAAAACAAAACAGGTTCAGATTGGGGCAGTGACTTAGCCAAAGCCTCATAGGAAATCAGTGACAGAGAGATGAGAAAAAACAGGTTTAAAGTCCCTCACTCATTCAGCAAGTATTGTCTGAGCATCTAAGGTAACGAAGATGAGGGCCTTGTGGACAAACCACAAGGAGGACAGTGAGCCGGAAGACAGGTAACTCATGCAAGGTCACACGGATAATAAATGGTAGGTCCAGGACTCAAAACCAGGTTTTCTAATTCCCAAATCAGAGAGTGCTCTTTTTCCCCCAACACCTTCCTTCCTCTATATATGTTGTCACCCCTCTGTTCTGCATTATTGGGGAGACAAAAGTCATGCAGGGAAGTGCACAGAATGCTGGACTGTAAAATGAGAGGGTCTTTTCAATGACCCCTGAGGCCCCTGCCAGCTCTAAATGTGTGATCCTGTGACCTGCCCTGGGGCGGGGGAGACCTTGAGTCAGAAAGACCTGAGTTACAGACTGGCTGAGGACACACGACCCCTACACAGGAAACCCTCAGAGAAAGGTTAAGCAGAAAATGGTGTGACGCTGACCTTGATGCAAAAGGAAGTGAGGCAGTGAGTTTGGCTGCTCAAGAAGCCTTTCCTAAAGAAATAATAAGCAGCTTGATCACTGAACCAATTAGAAAGCACTTTCCTTATAACCACTGATGAGAGAGGGAACTCAAGGATTATTCACTTCCACACGTTTGAATAAACTTTAAAATATTATTATTAAGAATAGCATGTACATAATACTTATGCAAAGTTACTTTATTTCCATTTAATTCTTTATCTATTTATTTACTTTTTCATTCATTCATCATGTCCATTTTATCTTCACAACAACCCTGGGAGGTAGGTGCTATTATTAGCCTTATTTTACAATTGAGGAAACTGAGACTGAAAGCAGTTAAGTGACTTGCCCAGGGCCACACAACTAGTAAATGTCATAGCTTGGATTTGAACTCAGGTCTTCCTGCTCCAGGTTCACTGCTCTTTATCCATCCAGCTGCAATTTCAAATCACCTTCTCTACACAAGGCAACATGCTAGTCATTGGAGATAGACAAAACTGCATAGTTCCTCCTCCTTGGAAGAGCTTACATTTAGATTTGGGGACCCAATACATAAACAAGAAAGTGAAGAGGGTATACAAGGCAATATCAAGAGTGCTAATCACTGGGGACTTGGGGAGTGGGAGGGATGTGTATATCATTCTCATATTACAGATGGGGAAACTGAAGTACAGGGAAGGGGAGTGACTTGCCCATGGTCATATAGTTCATGTGTTGGCATTGGAATGAGGGTCTATCAGGGATGGGGAACCTGCAGCCTTGAGGCCACATGTGGCCCTGTAGGTCCTCAAGTGCAGCCCTTTGACTGAATCCAAACTTCACAGAACAAATCTTTGTTTACAGATGAAGAAATTGAGGCACAGACAGAAATGAAGTGACTTCCCCAGGGTCATACAGCTAGTAAGTGTCTGAGGCTGAATTTGAATACAGGTTTTACTCACTCCCAGGCCAGTGCTCTTGTGCACTACATCACCACCTAGCTGCCTAATGAGAAACTGTAATAAAATAGTAACTAGGCTTGGAGAAGAGGTTATTATTGTAAGCTGAGGAAAGATCTGTGAAGAACTGGATTCACATCCTCTTTCTGTGAGATATTAAGTATGTATCTTGGGCAAGACACTTTAAACTCCTTAGACCTCAGTTTCCTCATATATTCAATTGGAGAGTTGATCAGATGGCTTCTGAGGACCTTTCATATTCTAGAGCTATAAATCCTAGAGGTATGATGCAAGAAACTTTTGAAGTGGAATCATTAACGATACTATGAAAATACTTGGTTACTTGACTGACTATGAGAGAGTATGGAAGAGTCAAAGACAACTCCAAGGTTTCAAACAAGTAAGGGGATACAGAGTCTACTCTTACACTGGCAGCTACATGGCACATTGGATAGATCGAGCCCTGGACTTGAGTTCAAATTCACCCTCAGACAATTGTAAGCTATGTGACCCTGGGCAAGTCAGTTAACCTCTATCTGCTTCAGTTTTTTCATCTGTAAAATAGGTTGCTAATAATAACACCTACCTTCCAGGGTTGTTGTGAGGACACCTCTGGACGAGGATCGTAGCAGAGCTCCGGGTCTCCACAAGAGGAAATGGGTAGAAAATTATTAACAAGGAATTTAGGTTATATTAAAATTCTGAAGAATTTTGAAGAAACTGGGAATATTTAGCCTACAGAGGAGAAGACTTATAAAGGGCAGGATAAACATCTTCAAGCTCCAGAAGAAATGTGAGATAGAATGGGGTATATAGACTTGTTTAGTTTGATCCAGAGAGTAACAGTAGGAGCTACAGGTAAACCTCATAGAGGCAAGTTTAAACTTGGTATCAGTAAAAATCTCTTAACTATTAGAGAAATCCAGCAAGAATTGACTGAATCAACTTGATGTTAAGAGCTGGGAGGGGGACTGTCAACCTCTTAACAGTCATTGAGCTATTCAAAAGGAAGACTGGCTAAATCTCTGCAGGTCTGGAACCCAAAGCTCTAGGATCTCTTGGAAAGGCATGAATTGTTATTCGGGTATGAGTTGTGCAAATGCCCTTCAAGGTCCCTTCCAACTCTGAGGGTATATGATCTATTCTGAGAGTAATAAGATAGATTTGGGAGAAGTCATTGACTCTCCTCGGTAGGCAATTATTACTCTTAATTATACCATGCTCCTTCAGTAAAGTCCGCCCTAGAAGACTCGTTGCAAAATGAAGGTGATCTGTCCCAACAGAAAGGAGGCTCTTAGAGGTCTTGCCCTTCTGAAAAGGCTCCTGGAGGGGGTCTGGAAATGGCCATTGGATTTGTTGTCTCTGAGGAGCAGCACAGTTGAGGGCTTGGGAGGCTTATCCCCAAATAACTGGTAAGCAAAGCATGAATTGTCTGACCACAGCAACTCATGAAGGAAGACCTTTTACTGAGGTGGAGATTTGAAGGGGGGAGGTATCAGGGGAATAGTCTGAGTCTGATGTCACTATATAGAATAAAGGGTATTTGTTGTAGAATATTGTTTGTATCCAGTAGTGAGGCTTCCCTGACCCATTGGTACCTATTACGTATCAAGAGATGTAGATGAAGGATGGACCCTGATCCCCACCCCCCCCCCCCCCTGTGCCTTGAACTGCCCCACTTCCATTTCCAAGAAGACTTGGACAAAAATCATACAGGATGATAAAGGTCAGGAGGGGATACTATGAGGGAGGGAGATTTACTCATATCAATGAGATCTCAGATTCATGAAAGTATTTAGAATGAAATGTATACCAGGTTGGTATGGTTTAAGTGTGACCTTGTGCAAAGGCTAGGGGATGGAGCATATTATTTCTTGTGTACTGGTCTGTTTCTATTTAGGTGGGTAGACTAGAAATGATACCCTCAGCTCTGAAATGGGGGAGCTTCCTGGACTTGGGGAATGCTTGTTAGGTGATGGCAGTGTCCAAGGACCTTATAGGATATTAAAGGTTTAGAGTGGGTTGGCTTCCTCCCACTGGTAAGCCCAGATCTCTCCAGATCCACTCCTTTTCGAAAGTAATTAATTAGCAGGTCCCTAAAGGATAACTACTGGTCCAAATACCAGCCAACACATATGACTAATTAGCTCTAGAAAGTGGTTGAGAAATTGCCAAGAAACTTATCTTGACTGAAAAGGAAAAAAAACTTATCAATTAGAGCTGACATACAATGTAATGGGGCTGCCTCAGGAGTAATACTTTGTATATTATAACGTATGTATATAAAAAGATATATAAATATATACTAAAAAAAACTTTAACAACAATAAAATAAACTTTTTCTTACAATAATCCTGGGAAATAGAGAGTTATTTTCCCCCGATTATACAGATGAGGAGAGTGAACATTAGAGAAAGTAAGCAACTTGTTCATTGTCTCACAGTATCAGAGTCAAGATTTGAAGTCAGGTTACCTAACCTGAAATCCAGATCTTTTTCCACTGTAATGAGCTCACTGTTACAGGAACTATCCAAGTACAAACCAGATCCTTGTCAGGCATGTTGGAGTGGAGATCCCTGCACTGTGCAGAGAATTGGAGCAAATGACTTCTAAGGGCCCTTCCAACTTTGAAATTCTACTACTTTATGATTGAGAGGCAGTGTGATATGGTGGAGGGAGACCTGGCTTTGGAATCAGACAGAGGCAGATATTTATTTTCCATGTGTCCCTAGGCAAGTCATTACACCTCTGTGGACCTCAGTTTCCTTGTCAATAAAATAAGGAGGTTGGACTGGAGGATGGCATCTTGGGGTCCTCACCAGCCCTACTTCCTTAGCATTTCCTTGGCAGCCTCTTCCCTCATCTCTTCTTGCTCTGAGTTCTACAACCCTCTTATTCCCATTTGGCTTTAGGGTAGATTTCCTGGTATTTTATGTTATATTTTCAATTTCTAGGTCTGTAGTGTGAAGGGCACTCGACTATGTCAGGAGAACCAACTTTGAATCCTGGCTTATTAATTTGGAATAATTATTTCCTCACTCTGGACTCCATTCATTTTCCCCAGAAGTAAATGAGTAACATTGGAACCCACGAGATCGATCTAAGTTTCCTTCCACATGTAACACTTCCATTTCAGTAAAACACAATCCTCAAAGGATTGAGATCTATCCATGCATCCATCCATCCATGCATCCATCCATCCATCCATGCATCCATCCATCCATCCATGCATCCATCCATCCATCTATCCATCCATCCATCCATCCATGCACACGTTCGCAGGGCTTGCACGTACACACACATTTTACAAAGTCCACAACCTATGGGAAACAACCATGTGAAGCTGCCTTGAGTGTTTCTCCTCTCATCAGCTTTGCCTTCCCCCATACTAGGTGTTCCCAACTCCCCCCTCCAAACTGTTTTCCCAAGCATCCAGTCCCCTGGACTCAGGGAAGTGGGTACGAAGGACTCCTTTCCGCTCTCTGCCACAGGAGCACAGAATATCTGAGCAGGATAGGACCTCTTAGGTCACCTAGGCTAGCCTTCTTGTGCAAGAAGAAATAGGTTCAGAAAGAGGAAGTCAGTTAACAAACGGATATTAAATGCCAATTATGTGCTACCCACTGTGTAAAGTGGATATTTAACGGTAGCCCCACTGTGCTGGGGATTCATTCAAGCGAAGGAAGAAACAGTCCTGCCCTTAAGGGACCTTTTATAATCAATCTAATAAGGGGGGCAACAGGCAAATATAACTGTAAAAACAAGCTATGTCTAGGTGGCAAAGTGGAGAGTACTGGGCCTGGAGTCAGGAAGACTCATCTTGAGTTCAAATCTGACGTCAGATACTCACTAAGTATGTGACGCTAGGCAAGTCACTTAACTCTTTGCCTCACTTTTCTCATCTGTAAAATGAGCTGGAGAAGGAAATGGCAAACCACTCCATTATATTTGCCAAGAAAATCCCAAATAAGGTCGAAAAGAGTCAGACGCGATTGAACAACGTATCTATCCATCCATCATCTATCTATCTAATGTATCCTATTTGCCTAGCTATCTAGAGTAACTTAGAAATAAGAGGGAAGGCATTAACATTAAGGAGAGTCATGAAGGGCTTTCTTGCAGAAGTCGAGATTTTAGCTGTAACTTAAAAATAAGTCAGGGAGGTCAGGCGTGTCCCAGGTCAGTGAAAATTCGGAGTTAGGAAGTGGAGAATTTTGTGAAAGTAACAGCAAGGAAGCCAGAGATCACTGGAAGTGACTTTCCCAGGGTTGTATACGCGGTAAGAATCACAGAATCCTAGAAAGTCAGCTCTGGAAGAGACCTTAACAATCATCCAAACCCTTCATTGTATGGAGAATGAAAATGAGACTGTGAGAATTTGCTTTGCTTATGGTTGTACTTGCCAGACTGAACCGGGGCCAGATAGATCTCAGACCCAATTCTCCTTACTCCAAACCAGGCTTCCTCCGTTGAATATCCCTCCCCTTAATATCTCCGTGCCTTTCGCACCCCCCGCCCCAATCCCCCAATCCCCTCCCCACCAAGGCTAGCGGCCCAGTACTAACTCACACCCCACGAGAGGAAGATGATTCAGGTTCTGGCTGCCCCCCAGAGAAATAGAGTCACGCGCATTTCCCTGAACGCCTCCCCCTCTAGGACCCAGCGTACTCTCAGGGCGGGGGAGGGGGAAGGCAGGGAGGGGGATGTGGCTGAGATACTAGGGACGTAATTTAAAGCAGAAGTTGTCCCAAATCGGGATTACTGACTGCTCCTCTCCAGGGTCCCGCTTTTCTTGTAGACCGTCTGCTCCCTCTGAAGCCCGGCTCTGCGTAGGGAGGGATGCTCAGGGGGTTCCCCGAAGTGAGGAAGGGAGGGCTAGGGGGAGGACAGACGTACGGGAGCCCTAATAAGGTCGGGGCAAGATGAGCACAGGGTTTCGGGGATACAAACGGCGCCCCTGCTGAGTAAGGTAAGCGAGCAACTGGGGCTCCCTGGGACCTTCTCCTCCCATCCTCAGCGCCCCTCACCTCCTGTCCCTCTCATACTTTATGATCCCAAACGGGGAGAAGAGTCAGCCGTACTTCGAAAACCTCCAACAGGGGCTCAAAGCCTTGCAATTTTTGGGGGGCGATAGGGTGAGTGGGGAGGGGGCTAGTAAGAACGATTGCCACTGGAGTACGAAGGCCCAGGTTCAATACCGATTCTCCAAGTGATCTTGGACTGGTCACTTTTCTTTTAGAAACCTCCGTTTTCTCCTGTCGAAAGGAGATACCTGGACCACTTCTTGAGCTGGGCTGCTGTTGGGGGAAGTACTCTTAAAACTGTAAATCCTAAGAGGAATGAGAACTATTCCTGGAGCTACTTCCCAGATCGGGGAGAGGAGTGAGTCTCTCCCGGGCTGTTGGGTAGTACCCCTCTCCCAGCCAACTCTGCTTTTTCTTTCCTTGTTAATTCACGGGTGAAACATGTTGGAAACCCATTCCTAGCCTACGCAGACTGTGGGAAAGTTGGGGGGAGGGGGACGAAGGGTCGAGTCAGAGGGTCCCCTTGGGTTTGGTGAGGGTAAGATACCCAGAATTCATCGAAGGGAACCTGATCTAGGTGGCCCAGGCTCCAGGGGGAGCAGGTGAATGGAGGTAGGTTGGAAGCAGGATCGGTCATGCCTGAGGACTGTGGGCTGGCAGGGGAACTCCCAGAGCTAGATGATAACTTAAAATGTAGAATTTTAGAGCTGGACGAAACTTAAAAGCCATTTGGTCCAGCCCCTCCGTTTTATAGGTGACTCTGAGATCCAGGAAAGGCAAGTGATTTGCTCAAGCAGACAAGGTCATGGGACGAGTTAACCTTCAAGTCCTCCCCAAGCAGCCGCCAAATTGGTAGATGGACAGTAGCCCAGCCTCCCTTTTCCTGTACTGAACCTCGGAAAGAACGTATTTCTCTTTACTCAGTCCCCCAAAGCCTCCCTTTCTACACTCTCCTCCCCAGCCTCATCTGTGAACCCCTTCCCAATACCTCCATCCTTTACAACTCTCTTGAGTAGGTCACTAGGTTCACTCTCCCCCTCTGTATCTTCAGCTCTGACCATTCCCCAGAACTGAATCTCCAACTCTCTATGAATATACCTTCCTGGATGTTCCACTAGCACCTCAAAATCAACATTCCCCCAAAGTGAATTTAACATCTTTCCCCATAAATCTACTTGTCCTTGTAGTTTCCCTGTTTATGGTCATGACATCCACCATCTCTCTCAGTCTCAAAACCTAGGAGTCTTAGATTTTTTCCTCTCCCTCTCCCTGACCCTGACTCCCCATTGTCTACTGTAACCCATCCTCTGTTTGGCAATCTTGGTCTTCCATACCCAGGTTCCGACCTACCTCCTCAGCCTCACTGTCCCCTACTCCCATCAATACCCCAAGACAAAGATGAGCTGACCTGGCCAGACTGCCCCCTACTCTCTTCCCTGTGCATTCTTGCTCACACATTTCCCCTCTTCCTGGAATGCCCTCTCCCCACCACATCCTCAGGTTCAGACTCTAACTCTTTGCCCCCTCTTCATTTCCCTGACTTCCTTCAAGACTCAGTTCAAAGCCCACTTTCACAAGAGACCTTTCCCTACCCATTCCTACTACAAATGCCTTCTCTCTCTGACAGTGCCTTCCGTTTAGTAGTTATATTTCATATTTATACCCGATTATTTACACATTGTCTCCTATTAGAATATAAGCTCCAGGAGGGCAAGTTCTATTTTACCTTTCTCTGTGTCCCCAGTACTCCTGACAGAGCCTAGCACACAGGAAGTGCCCCATAAAGTCTGCTTAACTTGACTCAGAACTCAGCCCATGCCCTCTGGGAAGCCTTCTTGGACCAAAGGCCAATGTGTACAAATCTGCCTGACTTTGGAACCTTCACAGACTTTTGTTCTCTTTCTCCCTCCTTTTATAATTATTGTGCATCTCTAGCTTATCCCCTGCCCGCCTTCTCCATATACCCCCGACCACACAAGGTCTGTAACCTAGAGGTGTTTACTTAACCTTAATTGAATTGTTTTAGACCATTTTCTCTTTTGAGGAAAGGAAAGTGAGCAAGGTATTATTCACTGTAAGGTGGGCCTCAATTGATTATCCCCACTTAAAAAGAATTATGTAAGATTAAGAACACTTTTTGATTATAAAGAACTACTTATTACATATGGCTGTTAAGTCTGTACTGGGATTCTGGGGTTTACAAGTGAGGAGACTCAGAAAAGGAACCGAAAGGGCCACTGATTTGCTGGAGTCCGCATAGCTGAGCTGTTCAGTAGACCAATATCCCCTAGAGCCAGGGGTAACAAGAATACAAAAAAAAAAAAAAAGCTTTAAGGAAAGTGCTTTCTTTACCATTTCTTTTACTATGAGGTCAGTAGTACAAGTGCTGTGATCTCCATTTTACAGATGAGGAAACTGAGGCTTAGAGAAAGAAAGTGACATTCTTGGGGTCCCTCCAAATCCGGGTCTCCTGTCTCTAAGGCCAGAACTTATCCGTTACATCATAGATGACCTCTATATGAACAAAATATCCTTTTCTGGGTAACTTTCTAGACGGGGGTATAGTAAGTAGGACGCAGGACTTGGAATCAGAGAGCCTGAATGTGAAGTCTAGTTCTGATGTCTGCTATGTAGCCATCAAGGAATCATTTCAACTCTCTGGGTCTCAGTTTCCTTAGAATGTAATACTTGAGAGTTAATAAACATTTATTAGGCCTTTACTATGTCAGTCAATAAGCATTTCTTTAGCACCTACTGTGTGCTAGAACTGTACTAAGTACTGGAAGATACAAAGGAAGGTTAATGGAGAACAAGATAGATACAGGATAAATTGGAGCTAATCAACAGAGGGAAGGCACTAGAATTAGTCAGGAAAGGATTACTGCATCTAGGTGGAAAAGTGAGTAGAGTTTCCTGTCCTGGAGTCAGGAAGACCTGAGTTCAAATGTGACTTCAGAACTTCCTAGCTATGTGACCCTGGGCCAGTCATTTAACCCTGTTTGCCTCAGTTGCTCACCTCTAAAATGAGCTGGAGTAGGAAATGGCAAACTGCTCTAGTGTCTTTGCCAAGAAAACCCCAAATAAGGTCATGAAGAGTCGGATATGACTGAAAGACGACTCAAACACAAGAAGTTGGAATTTTAGCTGGGACTTAAAGGAAGCCAGGTGGTAGAAATGAGGAGGGAGTGCATTCCAGGCATGGGGGACAGCCAGAGAAAATATTTAGAGTCAGGAGATGGAGAGTGTTATTCAAGTACCAGCAACGTGGCCAGTGTCACTATCATTGAGTACATGTCAGGGGGTGGGGGTGTAAGGTATAAAAATACTGGAAAGGTGTGTGTGGGGGTTGGGGAGGAGGGTTGTTATGAAGGGCTTTGAACACCAGAGGATTTTATATTTAATCCTGGAGGTGTTCTGGAGCCACTGGGGTGAGGGGGGGGGAGGGTTTATGATCAGACCTGCCCTTTAAGAACATCATTTTTAACAGTTGGCTTGAGGATGGACTGGAGTGGATGGACATTGTGAGGAAAGTATCTAAAAATTTGAAGCACTATAAAACTGCAAAATTTTAAATTATTATTTTTGTTGCCTGTCATCTGCTATCCCAGATGGATAGTAGTCGGCAGGACCAGCTCCACCTTCTCCCCACCCAAAAACAAAACAAAAAATAAAAGTGAGAAGACAAAGTTTGTCTCTGCTCCATCTACTTCCCACAGGAGGAGGAAGGTGGAGATGCCTTGTGGTCTTAGGAAAGGTTTCAGTTCAACGTTAGGAAGACCAATTAAAGAAAAAAACTGGCTCCACGTCACTGGTGGTGATTACATACAGACATGGGCTGAGTGATCCCTTGGGGAAATTGGAGACCCAGGATGAGTGTTTGGACTAGGTATGACCTGTACTTTCCCTTCTAACTCGGAGATTCTGAAATTCTAAGAATCTCTGACTTCTAAGAATCTCTTGATCTAGAATTCTGGCGTTCTAAGTTTCCAAGACTAGAAGTCCGGCATTCTGAGGTTCTATATTGTAGAACACAATTGTCTTTTGTTGTTACCTCTTTCGAGGGCTCTTGCCTACTTTTGCCTCAAGCCTGTGAGGCACCTTGTTTGTGGACAGTTTTAGGAGGCAAGGCTCTGCTGTACTCTATGGAACTAAATGTTGTTTGGTGTTGGGTTTTGTTGGTTTTTTTTATAGTCAACAAAAGATAAGCCTAGCCTGGAATCTTACACATGTTATATATGGTTTCAGTCAGTTATGTGACTCAAGATCTTTTCTGATGTAGAATCTCAGTTAGGAAGACCTGAGTTCCAGTTCTGTCTCAGACACTTATTAGTTAGGTGATCCTTTTAGTCTCTGCCTCACTTTCCTTATTTGTAAAACGGGAATACTAATTGCACCTATCTACCAGGGTGATTGTGAAGATCAAATGAAATAACATACGTAAACTCTTTGCAAACTTTAAAGGGCCATATAAATGTTTACCACCACCACCATCACTACTACTACTACTGCTACTGCTACTGCTATTGCTACTACTACCAACTACCACCAACTACCACTACTATTTCTATCATCACCACCACCACCACCACCATCACTACTACTACTACTGCTACTGCTACTGCTATTGCTACTACTACCAACTACCACTAACTACCACTACTATTTCTATCATCACCACCACCACCACCACCATCACTACTACTACTACTGCTACTGCTACTGCTATTGCTACTACTACCAACTACCACCAACTACCACTACTATTTCTATCATCACCACCACCACCACAACCATCACTACTACCAACAATTACCACTATTGCTACTACTGTTATCACCACCACCACCACTACTACTACCAATAACAACTACCACCACTACTACTACTACCACCACCACCACCACCACCACCTTCACCACCAGTACTATCATTACTACTGCTACTACTATCTACTTCTACCACTACTACTAGTATTACTACTACTGCCACCACCACCACCCTGTCCATACAAAGTGTGTCTAAACTAACATTTGACTCAACTACAGGGTTTTCTCTACTGATTACTGTCCACTTCTTGAAAGCTTAACATTTCTAGGATTCTTGGAGCAGTCAGTTCGAGTGAGGAAAGGAGAGGAATTTGGAGTCAGGAGACCTGGATTCAAATCCTGGCCTTACTATTTACTAGCTCTGTTATCTTGCAGTAAGGCCCCTTCCACCTCAATCTAGGACCCAGTGAGGACCTTGAAAAACAGCCCCTCCAGTTCCACCTCTACTTTCCCTCTCCTCCTCCATCCCACCCCCAAAAGCAATGCAGCCCAAGGCAGTAGGGGTTGGCCCCAGCAGGGTGGGTGCCAACCCAATGAGTCAGTCTCCTGTGTGTCTGATGGGGCTCCTCAGAGCCAGGCTGCCCCAGTCAGGCGAGGGCTGATAACAGTTTCATGCCTCTGTTCTTTTCTCCTTCCTGTTTGGTTGTAAACTGCTAGCAGTTTGGGTTTTCTAAAAGCTGCTTATGTCCACTATCTCATTAGAGTCCCATTGCTCATCTACTGATGAGTAAACTGAGGTCCCAGAAAGGGGAAGGGACCCACTTGATCAAGGTCATCCAGCAATGTTGGGACTTGAACCCAATTTGCCTTAATTCTTTACTGTATTTGAGCCGTCATCCTCATCATAGCTGGCATTATAAGTTTACAAAGCACTTCTCATTTATTTCTCATTTCCAACTAACTTTGTCCAAGTATTCTTCCCTCTTACCCTAAAATTGCTTTGTATTTACTTATATGTGCACTTATCCCACCCCTACCTCCTGTTGACTATAAGTACCTTCAGGTCAGGGTCTATTAACTTTTTGTCTTTGTATTGTAGCCTACTTCTGTGCCTCTTATTATCCCCATTTTATGTATGAGAAACTGAGGCTGGGCTAGGTTAAGTGACTTGCTTATGGTTTCACAGCTAGTTTTTGAGATGAGATACAACCTAAGCTTTCCTACCTCTCCAAATCAATCCTCTCTGTCCACACCATTATGCTGCCTCACATGATGCTACTTCTTTAATAGTCTGGGAGATGGGAAATCTTTTTCCAGTGGATCAAAAATGATATTGAGTTGGTGGAAATCTATTCTGCCCATGTATTTTGTCCATTGGGTTCTCAATGTTTGTGGGTTGGGAGGGGATTGGGGAAGAAGGTATGATGGCCAGGCTAAGAAAGGTAGAGATATCTAGACATCCATCTAAGGGACCCCTATATTCTAGAGCTATCTGGGGCCTGAGTTTGCTGTGTGACCTTAGGCAAATCACTTCCCTAGTCTTGGTATCCTCATCCATAAAATGGAATTAATAACATCTTCACGAGTCATTTCCTAAAATTGTAGTGAAACTCAGATGATACAGGAAAGCCCATCACAAAGGTCAAAACCTTATTATGTAAGTGTAAGAAAGTATATTCATTGTCCTTGTTGTCATTTCCTTCAGTGGGAGAAATAAGGAAAAGGAGAGGACTTTTCTATACAGTCACATGAAATCTGGAGGGGGGAGGGTTGGCATTGGGAGAGTACCACCCAAAGTTAAGTGGAAACACTGCTGCTGCCACAACCCCTCCTATCCTCGCCTTAGCATTCCACGCCTGCACACAAGAAGATTGTGTATGTGGACACAAGTATAAGTGAAGTCCCTTTACTTATTGAAGGAACTTTGAAACCCAGACTGTCAGAACTAGAAGAATCCTTACACCCCAGACTGTCAGAGGTGGGAGGGACCATAAGATATAGAATGTTAGAACACAGAACACAGACTTTCAGAGTTAGAAGAAACCTTAGAATACAAAATGTCAAAACTGGATGGGGTCATGGAATATTGAAAGTTGTATTAGAGAATATATACTGTCAAAACTAAAAGTTAGGACCTTAGAACATAGACTTTCAGAGCTAGAAGAGACCTTAAAAAACAATTTAAGTTGGAGGGGACCTTAGAACACAGACTATAGAATACAGAGCAGAATGTTAGAGCTGGAGGAGGACAAAGAACAAATGTAGAACACATAGAATGTCTGAATTGGAAGAGACCTTAAGACACAGCACATCAAACCTGGAAAGGGCTTTAAAATACAGAGTGTCAAAGCTGGGAGGGGCTAGATGTGAGCAGAGATTCTAATTTAATCTGGGTGTTCTATCAAAAGGCAAACTGAAGCCCAGAATGTCCTGACAACTTGTTCAGTCTATCCTATCCTACTTCATTCTCCAATCAATCAATAAACACTTGGTTGAAGGAGATCCAAGTTCAAGTTCTGGCTTCACCACTTATTTCACTTTGTTCCGCTAAATTTAGTTCTCCAGGTAACTAGGAGATGCAATGGCCCTGAAGTCAGGAGGACTTGAGTTCCAAACTGGATTCAGACACATACTAGCTGAGACCCTAGCCAAGTCACCTAACTCTGTTTGTCTCAGTTTCCTCATCTGTAAAATGATCTGGGGAAGGAAATAGCAAACCACTCCAGTATCTTTGCCAAGAAAACCCCAAATGGGGTCACAAAGAGTCAGATATGACTGAACCACAACGACAACAGATCGAGGTAAAGCTAGCTATTTCTACGACAATCCCCCAAGCTGAAACAGAGCTCATAAGGGAACAAAACCCACTTAGGGCAAGGCAATGACAAGCAGAAGAGAGAAAGTCCATTTGGGTGCAACTTGATTGACAGTAACTAAACCTCTCAACATAGATCCCTGGGCTCAGTCCTGGACTTTGCCCGACATACCTTTTGATCTTAGGCAGGGCTCTTTTCTTCTGAGCCTGTTTCCTCATCAACCAAATAAGGGAGTTGGACCCAAACACCTCTAGGTTCCCTTGCATTTCCATCATGCCTCTTCTGGGTTGATCCAAATGCCTAGCATTTGCTATCCCTCCCAAATCTCTATCCACTGTGGTTCTCTGCCTGCACATCTACCTGGCTTTATAGACACTGACCCCATTTCTTCTTGGCTTGTATCTGTGCTGACTGTCCTGGTCTTTCTGGGCCCAACAGAACTTGGGACTTGCTTTGTGGCCTTGGCCAGATCATCTTACCTCCCTGGGCCTCAGTTTCATCACTTGTGAAATTGGACTGGAGGATCTATAAGTTCCCTCCAGGCTCTTACATTTCATAATGATAAATGTAAATTCCTGCAGTGGATTAAAAAAAAAACTACAAACAACTTCTTGACCAGGAAGACAGAGGTAGAAAAGAGTTCATGTGGAAAAAATCTGAAGATTTCAGTGGACTGCAAGCTTAGTATCAGTTGGCAGTGTGATAAGGAAGGAAATAAACCTTTATGTAGCACCTTCTATATTCTAGGCTCTATGTCAAACACTTTTCAAATCTTATCTCATCTGATCATTGCCGCAACCCTGGGAGGTAGGTACTATTATCATCCCCATTTCACAGATGAGAAAATCGAGGCAGAGAGAGGTTAAGTGACTTGCCCAGAGTCACACATCTAAGAAGTGTCTGAGGCCAGATATGAACTCAGGTCTTTCTGATTCCAGGCTCAGGTGCTCTATCCACTGCCCCACCCAGCCTGCTTGTCAAATAAAAGATTACTCAGTCTTTGGATACATAGATGAAAGGCTAGCCTTCAGAATGAGGGAGGTGATGATAGGCCTATGTCCTCTGCGCTGGTCAGACTATGCTTGGAGTATTGTGTTCAGTTCTGGAACCAGATTTTAGGAGAGATGTTACTAAACTGAAGCCTGTTCAGAGAGGGATTCAAGGATTTGTGAATGATCTCAACACATGCTCACTGTGTCCAAGGCTGCCTGGAAGAGAGGTTGCCTTAAGCAGAGATAACTAGGATCAGCGGGGGGGGGGGGGGGGGGGGGGGGGGGGGGGGGAATAAAAAGTGGCTGATTTTGGTTTAACATAGGGAAAAACTACCTGACAATAAAAGCTGTTCAAAACACTTAGGGGTGGGGAGTTGGGGGGGGGGGGGAGGAAGGTGAGAGCTCCTCATCACTGGAAAACTTGAAGTAGAAACCTAATGGCCACTCATTGGAGATATTATTCCACCCATCTCTACACCTTTGCCTTGGTTGTACCCCATGCCTGAAATGCCCTTCCTCCTCATCTTAAACTATTGAAAACCCTAGTTTCCTTTAAGGCAACTCAAATATCTCTTCTTCCAGGAGGCCTTTCCCCAGTTCCCCTAGCAGCTAGGACTTTTCCCTCCAAGTCAACCTTTATCTGTATTTCTCTTGTGTATACCATTTTATATATGACACCTGTTATGGTTCAGTTGTGTCTGATTCTTCATGACCCTGTGGACCATAGCATGCCAGTGTTGTCCACTGGGTTTTCTTGATAAAGATACTGGAGTGTTTTGCCATTTCCTTCTCCAGCAGATTAAGGTAAATAGAGGTTAAGTGACTTGTCTAGGGTCACGCAGCTAATGTGTCTGAGGCCACATTTGAACTCCGGTCTTCCTGACTCCCCTAGTGCTCTAGCCACTGAGCCATCTGCCTCATATATACATAGATATTAGAATGTAAGGTTTTTGAGGGGAGGTGCTGTTTTGCCTTTCTTTGTGTCTTCTACACTTAGTACAATGCTAGGCACATAGTAAGCACTTAATTAATACTTGATGATTTGGCCAGATGTCAGAGGATACGATCTGAGGACTCTTTTGTTCAATAACATTCTGTGCTCCAAAGTCCCTTCCACCTCTGCCCCAAACAATCCAGTCTAAGGCCACATTGCCTCACCTATCCCCGCATCTTCCCCTAAGGCCTAGAGCTTGGGAGCTAGAAAGGGGTCTTCCTGAGGTTGACTAAGGCTGAGCCAACAGCCCAGGGTAAATGAGTGGCAGACCCGCCCTTGGTTCATACAATGCCAGGGTACTTAGCTCCGGCCTTGACAATGGGACTTCCTGACTAACCACAGCCCAGGAGCTGCCCAAACAATGGGGAAGAACCCAAGTTTCAAAGGCCAAGGAGCCTTTATATAACAGGTCCCCAGAGGGAGGAAGTGAGAGGAGGGCTTCTGTTGAGGGGGCGAGCAGGGGGCGGGTACAGGAACTAGTACAAGGAAAGAAAGCTTCTTGGGGCCTACACAAGGTGGATGCTCCAGGACACAAGCACATGAGGTCAAGGGGCCCCCTTTTAATGGCCCTGTAGAAGGAGAGTGGAAGAAGGGCAGACGAGGGGCTATTAGCTGCTCCCATGTCAACTTCTGATGAGTTATCTCAATGTCCCATATATCTAGCCGTAAGTTTGAAGATGGCTTTGTCTGGGGACCCCCCAGAGAACATTTAGACTGAGATTGGGATGGGAGCATCATTCTATATCACTCTGGGGCTTAGAATTCATCCAATCAGCCACAGAATGTCAAATCTGAGAGGGACTACAGAGAGTCTGGAAGGAATTGAGGAAGGTGAGGCAACTGTGAGCCTAGCAAAGCACCAGGGAGAGACAGGAGACAGCATGTACCAGGCATTCCAAACCTCAGCCATCATTTTGACCATCACCTCTCCTCACACCTGGAAATAGCCCAGGACCCTGAATCCAAGAGACTTGGAAATATCAGTTTGCCCCAGACCATTAGCCCTAGTACTTTCAGCCCAGGTCCCATGGTCATCATTGAGAGGAGTAGTCACTGTGGAGAAGAGTTCCACCTTCCTTGACACCACCTAAACAATCTGCTAACCAAAGGGTAGATAAGTCTAAGAGCCCAGGAGGTGGATCATCTTCCAGATTACTGACCCTATACCTAGCTCAGCCCTAATCACCATCTTCCCAGAAGCCAATCCAGGAGAAATGTCTTCTGGTAATTGTTTTGGCAGCTGTAGTGACTGAAGAATCCAGAAAAGAGAGTCCTTACCCCCAAAATCCTCAGCCCTGTCAAATGTCTCAGTATCAGAAATGGATTGATTTTGTCAGTAGAAATGTTGTTACAGAAGATTCATCACTATCTGCTTTACTGACACACACATAAGCCCTTTACATTTGACATGCAGCTGAAATCTCCTGCATGCATTGTCCCATCTGATTAGAACGTAGACCAGTAGGTGATTTGGTGAATAAAGTATTGTGCCTGGATTCAGGAAGACCTGGGCTCAAATCTGTCCTCAGATACTTCCTACCTGTGTGACCCTGGGCAAGTCTCTTAACCCTGTTTGCTTTAGTTTTCTCGCCTATACAATGAGTTGGAGAAGGAAATGGAAAAATGCTCTACAGTATGTTTGCCAAGAAAATGAAGAGTTGGATGCAACTGAAAAAGGACCAAACAACAATAAATTAGAATCCTTGAGAGCAGGGACTGTTTACTTTTCTCTACATGTTTTTTTTGTACCTAGTAAGCACCAAATAAATGCTTTTTCATTCATTTGTGAAAGGGAATGTTAGAGCTGGACAGGCCGTTAGAACACAGAATATTAGTGCTGAGATGAACCTTAGAGCATAGAATGGTAGAGCTAGGAAGAAAGAAAGGTTAGTCAGTCCAGGCAGCTCCATTATTTATAGTGTGTTATTTTCCAAGATTGGAGATACTCCCTAAATATATTATGGATCCTTTGTTGTTATCTTTCAGTTTTTTCAGTCATGTCCATGACCCCATTTGAGGTTTTCTTGGCAGAGATACTGGAGTGGTTTGCTGTTTCCTTCTCCAGCTCATTTTAGCCATGAAGAAATTGAGATAAATGGGGTTAAGTGACTTGCCCAAGGTCACACAGCTAGTAAGTGAGGTCGGATTTGAACTTACGAAGAGGAGTCTTCATAAGTCCAGTCCAGTGCTCTACCACTGTGCCACCTAGCAGTCCCCATGGATCCTTTACAATGCTTCTTAAACTGTGGGTCTGACCCCATATGGGGTCATGAAAAATTTGGCAACAGTAAAAGATTTCTGAATGGTCAAGGACCAAAAATTAATTAAAAATCAAACATGTAATGAATTTGAGGTATATCTGGCAACACTTGCCAGTGTTGCACCCACAACTTCACTACAGCCTTGGTTCTGTACACAAAGTATGCACATTTGGTACTGTGCAAGCCCTCAGGCCATGCATCACCAAAAGGCTCTGTGTTAGGGGATGAATTTTATTCTTTAGGCCACTAGTGTAACCTGTAGTATAGGTGAGCAGTAATACCGTTCCCTAGTAATTTGACAGGGCAAGTGACTTAACCATGCTAATCCTCCATTTCTTTAACTGTCAGAATAAAGGACTTGGGCCAGGTGGGCTTCAAGGTCTCTTCCTGGCCTATGATTCTACAAAAGCTTTGCCACTGCTACTAAAGTAACTGCTTGGGACTTGGCTAGTAAGTTGAGAGTCACCCTTAATAATACATTTTCAAGTGAGAGACAGTGATGCCCTAAAAGACAGAGTACTATTGCTGGAGGCCAGGAAGACCAGGGCGCAAGGTCTATTGTTGACACATTGCCTGTGTAACCCTGGACAACACATTTAAACTTTTCAGTCTCCCAGGCAATTCTAAATCCATAAATTGTAGAACAGGTATTTATATTAGGCAGCTAAGTGGTATAGAATCGATAGAGCACTGGGCCTGGAGTCAGGAAGACTCGAGTTCACATATGACCTCAGATATCCACTAACTGTATGACCCTGGGTAAATCATTTAACTTCTGCCTCAGTTTTTTCCACAGTAAAATGGGCATAATATTAGCATTTATGGGTTGTTATAAAGATCAAATAAGATTATATTTACAAAATTCTTAGTGATGAGCCTGGCATAAATATATATATATGTAATTTCCCTTCCTTTTCCCTCCCCTTCCCTACCTCTGATCAGAATTCCCAAACACAGTTTATCACCCCAGTGAAATCGTAGGTCCAACTTCCCCTCCAACACACAGTTACATTCAGAGGAGGGAGTTTAGGTGAGGCAAGAACAAGGGTTAAGAGGGTGATAAATGGTATTTCTCAAGCCTAGAGAAATTCATTTCTTCCAGGAAGGTTTTCCTGACTGACCTCATCCTTTCTGATTGCGTCTTTATTCCAGACCCCCTTGGTATTCCCCTCTGCATTCTAAACTTTGCCGTTATAAATTTGTTCCTATAATACATTGTCTGCCCTTGGAATTTTTCCATGAGTTCTTGAATTCAGAGACCATTTCCTAACCATCTTTGTCTCTTTCCAAAGGCTGAGCGTAAGCCCTTGTATATAATAGGTTCATAGAATCCTAAGGATTAGCTAGTGTTACTCCATTTTCTAAAGGAGTAAACTTATGTCCAGAGACATTAAATGACTTCCCTAAGGCCCCATGGGTATGGGAGTGGCAAAGACTCCTCACTGGCAGAGGCAATGACTTCCACTACATGTCTGGAACAGCCTAGGATAGAGGGACCAACACATGGTAGTAGGTGCTTAATAAGTGCTGGTGGAATGCTGAATGAAGAGATGAGATGCTGCCAGATTTATACTTATTACCCCAAATGCCCTTCACTAAATTTTGATGAAGCAGGTGACCTGGGTGGGAATCCTGGTTTTGCCAGTTAATATTTAGGTGGCCTTGGAACAATTATTTAAATTCTCTGGGCCTCAGTTTCTTCATCTGTAAAATGAAGGGCCTGGACTAGCTGACCTTTAGAATTCTGTGTTGTTGTTCAGTTATTTTCAGTCATGTCTGACTCTTTGTGATGTCATTTGAGGTTTTTGTGGCAGGGATACTGGAGCAGTTTGGCATTTCCTTCTCCATCTCATTTTATAGATAAGGAAACCAAGACAAACAGGGTGAAGTGACTTGCCCAGGGTCACACAGTTAGTAAGTGTTCAAGGCCAGATTTGAACGAGAAAGATGAGTCTTTCTGAATGTAGGCCTGGCACTCTATCCATTGCACCACCTGGCTGCCCCTTTAGGGTTCTAGGACCCTACTCTATATAAGGTCTTGTGCTCAGTTCTGGAAAGATACAAAGATGAATAAGAAAGATAGGGGTGGGGAACCTGTGGCAGGGAGATCCCATGTTGCCCTCCAGGTGTAGTGCAGTCCTTTGACTGAATCCAAATTTCACAGAACAAGTCTGCTTAATAAAAGGATTTGTTCTGTAAAACTTGGACTCAGTCAAAAGGCTGCACCCAAGGACCTAGAATAGACTCTATCCTAATGTTTTGGCTCACTGTGACCTCGAACAGTTGTCATGTCTGAGTTTCCTTCTCTTTACCACGAACTAGGGGATCACAAAGGTGGTTCTTCCAAGGCTCAAAGTGTATATTCTAAGCCCTCCCTTCCCAGCTCTAGCTTCCTGTGTTCTAAGTTCCCCTTCCCAGCTCTGATAATCTTTAATCTGAGTCTGTGATGGTTGACATTTTGAGTACCAGCAATTGGGAGGATGATACACACATATTATTACATGCATTCTCTAAAATATGATGATGTAACTCATTCCTTTCCTATCCCTGTCCAGAGCCATGAACCTGTGGGTCTTGCTTCTCCTGGCTGTGGTGAACATCGGACGAGCCACCTACAGGCCCCTGGAAAAACCTCCCTGTGATATGGTAAGAAAGTCCCCTTGAGAGAGAAGACATTCCTGAATTGAGAAGCAAGAGTCAGCCTCGGGAAGTGGGCACAGAAGGGGCTTCATTCGGGACTCTTCCACTCCCCCATCCCTGGAAATATCCAAACACAGACTGAATGACCAGTTGTTAATGATATCACTAGTAAGATTCATGCTTCAGATAAGGGTTAGACAAGATGAATTCTGAGGTCTCCAGCTCTGTGATTCTAAGTAGTGAATGAAAACATCATTATCTGTATTTTATAGATTGGGAACTGAGGCTCAAAAAGGTTAAGCAATTGACCTGTGGTGGCAACTAGTCACCGGAAGAGCCAGGCCTGGGATCCCATTTCTCTGACTCCTAGACTAGTAAGCCCAATCTATAGATAGCAACGTATGTCTGCTACAAATTTAGAGAATTTTGTAGGGTCCTTTGCCAGCCTCAAGATTAGTGAGGTAAGCAATTCCTTTCCCCAAATGGGAACAAATGCTTTCCCTTTGCTCTGCTTTCTAAACTATCTAAACACAAGTGTCTGAAACCGAAGGTTTCACATACCTTCCCGTGGGTTGGACCACTTTATTTATTCCACTTGCCCCAAGTCATAGGCAACTTAACATTCACTTAATTCTATGCTCTACAAGTGTAACATTCTTTTTGCCCTCCTCACCTCAATGGCACTTCTGGGTTGGATCTCCAGAGAACAGCTGCCCTTCCTGCAGGTTCTAGGGGTATCCTGTGGGACTCTAGAACCATAGCTTAGAAATCCCCATGAGTATGCTTCTTATTAACTGTTAGCCAGTAGACACCATTAGCTCAAAGCAAAAGACATTTAATAAGATGGCATGGTAAGAAAAGCAGCTACAGACTCCCATAAAACCTGGGTATATATTCTTCCACAAGTACACACAGCCTCCACGAGAAGACTGAACACAAACTTAGAGTCCACTGAGTGAGGCATCCATGGAGGGATCCCTTGTTCACAATCATTAAGTGATTATTATATGCCAGGTACTTGGGTAAGCACAGAGAACATGGGAATACAAGTACAAGCAGAAAAATGACAGCTCCTGCCTTTAAGGGACTTTCATTCCAATGGAGGAAGAAAACACATGAAAGGAAGCAGGTTGGGGGTAGGAAATGGGGAGGGAGAACAGGAGGAGAAGGTACCCTGCAGGAACACGATCTAGAACATTTAGAGAGTCAGGAGTAGATGTTACAGAATAGGAAGGAAGACGTAGCTTACTGGGCACTGTACTTAAGATAGGAAGGGGCCATGGGAGAAGAGTATGTTTTTTCTCCTAATGGAGTTCTTCCAAAGGTCCTAATGGGTGCATCATTTCAGTTGGGCCAGATGTGCAGATCCTCTCTGTAGTTCCATTCTGGATTGTTCGTCTTTTGTTCCTTAAGAAGACCATGCCATCAGAGAAATAATGGCATGACTTGCACTTGACTTTGTTTTGAGTGAGGGAGGTCTGTGCAGGTTACCAGCCTTACTTCTCCTCCAGAGCCATCTGAATCCAGGGACCAGATATTCATCAGGATGAGTGGAGATGACCCAGGATGAGGCAGTTGGGGTTAAGTGACTTGCCAAAGGTCACACAGCTAGTGAGTGTCAAGTGTCTGAGGTGACATTTGAACTCAGGTCCTCCTGAATCCTGCACTGATGCTCTATTTACTGTACCACCTAACTGCCCCAATTGCCAGGGCTAGCTCTCTCTAGAATTCATAGTCAACTCTCTTCTCTACTGCCAGAGATCATGTTTTTGAAAGCTATTTCCTCCCTTGATTGACTGCCACTCTATATAATATATATTACAAATATAATGTACACATATATATGATGCATGCATATATGTATATCCATATAATACACACATAAACATGATACATACACATTTGTGTGTATACATACATGTGTGCCCATACATGCATATGTATGCTATATTATACAGATATACTTATAATTATATAAGTATCTACATTTATCTAAAAAATCTGTTTCTTTGCTCCTTCAGCTATACTCCAAACTCTCCAACAGCTGAAAATGGTATCTCCTTCTGGACCTGATACTAGGATCCAAGGCCAGTGGGGAAGAGAGATGAATCCTATTGTCCCCCACCTCCACCTCTGGGGCCATATTCTACAATTGTTCTAATCCTGGATTGCCTCTCTCTCCAGCTGCCTTAAACTCCCCAACTTCTGAACACTTTCACTATTTCCACTGGCTCCAGGCTGTAGCAAATGTTCTAGTCTAGATAATCAGAGAAAGGTGTGAATACCCACAAGAGATTTCTGAATATTAGTCAGTTGGTCAACCAGTATTTTTAAACACCTTGTTAGCATATTAACACTTTATCGCCTGTGGTTACATCTTATGACTATATCAGCTGAGGTGGGGAGGGAGGACCCCTTCCTTTATATAGGTCACATTTTACGGCCACTCTTCGAAAGAATCTTCCTATTTGCAGATAGATCCATTTCTCTTATTATGCAGTTGTTTTCAGTTGAGTCTAACTCTTTGTGACCCCATTTGGGGTTTTCTTGGCAAATATACTGGAGTGGTTTGCCATTTCCTTCTCCAGCTCACTTTACAGATGAAGAAATTGAGGCAAAGTGAGGGTTGAGTGACTTGCCGGGGGTCACACAGCTAGTAAGCGTCTGAGGCTATATTTGAACTCAGAAACATGAGTCTTCCTGACTCCAAGCCAGGCATTCTATCCACTGCACTACCTAGCTGCCCTCATATCTGGTAGGAGCCAAATTAGTTTGGCCCCAGATAAAGAACAATTTACTGGTTACAGCTATATAGAATGTTTAAAAAAACAAAACAAAACAAACCTGGAGTCTGGAGGTGACCCCATATCCCACTGCTAATAAATGGCAGAGCTGGGTTTTGGAATCCAGGCTAGCATCCTGACACATTCTGGATGGCCTGCTAGCACAGGTTCTTAGATCTGCAAACTAAAATGAAAGCAACTTTTGAGGGGTCAATAATCTTTAATCACATATATCAACAAAGAAAATAGAAGCAGAGAAATAAAGACCAACAGACAGGGCTTCTGTCTGACCATAAGCAATACATACATCACAGATGAACAGACAGATCCAACTGTCTGACCATCACATACATACATAGTTACCACAGAGAGAAGCACCAACATCTAGGTTTTCAAAGGGGGCACTTAACGGTGCTCAAAGGTGCCCCTTAACTACCCAGAGTCTTATCTGGCACAGGAACCTTCTTTGAAACAGTAAGCCCTGAAGGAAAACCTCACCTCAGAGTAAATGTACATTTTTCAGGCCCAGAGGTCACCACAACCCTAGTGACCCAGTGCCTCATTAACAATTAAAGACGTACAAAACAAGCCTCCCCTAATCAAGCTTCCCTAAATGGGCTCCACCTGAGGCCTATTAGTGGGAGGGGAAGATCTTTACCTTCCATTAACATTACAGTGCTTTACAAATATTATCTCATTTGATCCTCTCAACAAAGCGGGGGGGGAGGGGGGGGTAGACTCTATCATTATCTCTATTTGAGGGAATGATGAGGAAACTTAGGACAGATGTTAGGTGAGTTACCTAAAGTCACACAGCTAGTAAATGTCTGAGACTGTATTTGAATCCAAGCCCCACGGACTCTGGGGCAGCTAGGTGGCACAGTGGATAGAGTGCTGTATTCAGAGTCACAATGACTCATCTTCCTAAGTTCAAATCTGGTTTCAAACACTTACTAGCGGAAGCTGTGTGACCTTGGACAAGTCACTTCACCCGGTTTGCCTCAGTTTCCTTATCTGAAAAATGCATTGTAGAAGGAAGTGGCAGACCACTGCAGTATCTTTGCCCCCAAGAAAACCCTAAATGAAGTCAGGAAGAGTCAGACATGACTGCACAACAAAGAAATTCCTGACTCTAGGTCCAGCACTCTGTCCATTGTAACACCTAGCTTCTTCTAGAAAATAGAATTCTTCCTAGAAGAGGTGGAGTGTAAGCTTGGGTAGGGTTTGGGAAGGAAGAGGGGAAATATGGGGACTCCATGGGGGCGGGGGAGCAATGACATGAGTAAAGTTTTAGAGAAAAGAATGAATACAGTATCTAATTCTTATGTTCAGAATTTAGAGTTGGGCAGGACCTGTGAACACAAAATGTCAGAGCTGGTGGGATAGTTTGGTTCATTACCTTCACTTTACACAGTTTACACAGAAAGAAACTGAGACATACAGGGGGCCACAGACAGGCAACAGACTTAGGACTTCAATTCAATTCAGCAGATTTTTAATAACCAAAACGTGTGTGCCCTCTGCTCAAAACTAGGGATAGGATGAAAGTCAACATAGTTCCTGTCGGCAAGGAGCTTCCTCTGTACTTGTGAGATATTTGGTTCGGTGCTCTGACCTAGAAGCATAAAGGGAAAGTGAGCACCCAGCCTGGTCAGAAGAGAGGGAAAGTTGTTGGGGGAAAATTGAACAGAAAATTGGAAAGGTCTGATGGGGACAGATTGGGGAGGTCTTTAAATGCCAGATTCAGGAAACTGGACTTAACCCCCAAAGTTCTCGATCAGAGAGAAGGAAGGTTGCACAGGTTGTATTCTTAATATCGACTCTTTCTGAACAAGCTCTGTGCTAATTCCAAATTCATGCAGGCATCTGATATTGGGACAGCTTTGTTAGGCTTAGTTACTAAGAAGTAACTAATACAAGATGTCTGAGAAGCCAAGATGTTCTCCCAAAAACCATTTTCCTTCAACTCTTGTTGAAGACCTTTCTCAATTTTTCAGACAAGAAGCCTTTGAGTTTGAGTTTCAGCTCTCCCACAGTCTTGATGTGTGACCTTGAGCAAGTCACTTTTCTTCTCTCTTAGCCTCAGATGGTCTCTAAGGTCCCTTCCCATGCTAACATTCTGCATTCTGTGTTCTCTATTCATCCAGCCAAAACCCTGTGACTCCAAGTCTGTATGACAGCAGGCAGCATGGGGCAGGGGATGGAGCCTAGAATTGGGAATCAGGAGCCCGGGGCTTCAGAGATGCTTCTAGTTGCCTTAAGCAAACTTCCACAATCCCTTTCTCCTCTCTGGACCTCATTTTCCCCTTCTATAAAATAAGAGGATTGAACTTCATGCTCTTTTGTCAACTCCAAACCATAAAATAGACTTCCATGGTTTTACTAATGTATCAATAGCAATAATCCTAGCCAGAGGCTTACTAGTCAGTGATGAAAACTCATTATTAAATTTTCACTGTAAGCATTTACACATAGGAAGTCAGCCAACACTGTGAATCAGGACATGATTTATTGTTATTTTGATTATCTAGACTTAAAGTGGACAGCTAGGTGGCTCACTGGATAGCAGGCCTGGAGTCAGGAAGACTCATCTTCCTAAGTTCAAATCTGGCCTCAGACACTTACTGATTGTGTGACCCTAGGCAAGTCACTTAACCTTATTTGCCTCAGTTTCCTCATTTGTCAAATGAGCTGGAGAAGGAAATGGCAAATTACTCTAGTATCTTTGCCAAGAAAACCCCAAATGGGGTTATGAAGAGTCAGACACAACTGAACAACAAAAACTTAAAGTAATAGAGGAAATTTTAATAAGACAGATTGAACTTATCAATATATCATGGTTATATATTTTTTTCAGAGAGCTCGTTATTAAATATTCACCAGCATCTCACTGATCCCAATCTTTATTTCTGTAGTCCTTTAATACCTACAGAGGGGTATCCTCACAACCCTGAATGATATGGAATAAATTCTCATATTCTAAGTAAGGAACATCATGCTCAGAGAGATCATCTTCAGCCTGTAGTCACATAATTAGGAAACCTCAGAACTAAGACTAGAGCACAGGTGTTGTAAACTCCTTCCTTTGATAATCATGGGCCATGTCAATTTGGACCAGTCATTTGACCTTTGTGCCTCAGTTTCCTCATTTGTAAAATTAGAGGGTTGGGCTGAAGGGCATCTGAGGTGTCTTCCAGGTTTAAGTCCAACTGCTAGAACTGATGTTCATCCCACTCCATTGTAAGATTTCTGGGAATGTGAGGCTTATTCCTTTGTGTAGTATGGGTGGGGGGCAGGAGATCACAAATGGAAAGGTCACACAGCCAGTGATAGATTAGGACTCAGATCCTCACACTCCAAATCCAATGCTCTTTCCATGGTGACATTATGCTCCATCCTACAACCAGCTAGGAAGGAGGTGGCTGCATGCATTCGGCCACGTGAAAATGATGACCCAGCTTAATTAATCAACAAAGGCCCCAAAGGCTGAGTGCTGGGCCAAGCCTTGACAGTGGTAGAGGCCAGAGCCCCGGGGTGGGAGTGACAGCCCATCTGGCATGCCACCTAATCTGGTTCCAATGTTCCCTCGTCTTTGACAACCCAGGCCAGAAGCCCCTGACTCAGAAGCAGGCCAAGCAGCTGTAGCCAGAGATCTGAGGCTCTGGCCTCTTTTCTCCACCAAGTCCTTTCCCCTTGCTAGCTGCTTGTTCCCACACATCCCTGTTTCTTAAAGTCACAAGTTCCTCTTTTCCTGCTTTTGAGACATGAGATATCCCTCCTTCCACCCCCAAGATGCATGGGATTGTCAGATTTAGAATTGTAAAGATCTCAACCCATCATTCCTTGAATTCCCTTCATGCCCACCTATAATCTCTTGCCTGGAAAGTACTTTCTCAGGGCAGCTATCGAAGTGTCACAGTAGATAGAGCACAGGCCCTGGAGTCAGGAAGACCTGAATTCAAATTTGACCTCAGACACTTACTAGCTGTGTGACCCTGGGCAAGTCACTTAACCCCTATTGTGTAGAAAGAGAAAGGAAGTATTTTCTCCTCTTCCTTCAAGGCTCAACTCACGTGCCATCTCTTTCAAGAAGCCTTCACTGATCACCACCCTTGTTCAAAGTACTCTCTCTACTTCAAATTTTCAAAAATATCCTTTGTTTGAATCTCACCCTTTACTTCCTACCATCTGCATGCATGTTGCTGTAAGCTCCTTGAGGACAGGAACTATGTCATTTTTTATTTGTATATCCCAAGTATCTAGCCCAACTTCCTGTTTATGGAAGGCACTCAGTAGATGTTTCATGAATGATTCCTCTGGTCCAATCTCTTCATTTTGTTGTTATTATTCAGTTGTGTCTGACTCCATGACCCCATTTGGGGTTTTCTTGGCAAAGATACTGGAGTGGTCTGCCATGTCCTTCTGCAGCTCCTTTTATAGAGGAGGGAAACAGAGGCAAACAGGGTTAAGTGACTTGCCCAGGGTCACGCAGCTGGTGAGTGTATGAGGCCAGATTTGACTTCAGGTCTTCCTGACTCCAGGTCTAGCACTCTATTCAGTGCACCACCTAACTACCCACTGTTAATACTAACTCACATTTATTTAAAACTTTAAGGTTTACAATCCAATAAGCATTTATTAAGTACCTATGATATAAGTGCTGAGAATACAGTTAATAAAAACAAAAGCAAAAAAGACAATCCCTGCCCTACAATGTAAAAGGAGAGACTCTGCACTGAAAGAAGTAGGAAGGGGAAGGTGAAGGGACTGCACACTGGGGTACCTGGCTTAGGAGCATCTTGTTCCAAGGAGTTGAAACCAGGTAGGGCAACCAATGTAAGGCCAGAATCGAGTTATTATCCTTTATAAAGGAAAGCATTGGGAGGAATTTGGCACTCAACCCTCCAGAGGTGAGAGGAGGTGGATTCAATTAGGGAGATGAAACTAGAGGTGATGAACTTAACCTGGGAGGAGAAACTCAGATTTCTTGGAGTTGAAAGCAGATTGAAGGTGGAGTTTGCAGAGCATCTTTCAAAAAACACATCATCTCATTGGATTCTCACCACCTTGAGGTTGTGAAGTAGGAATACTATCATTATTCTCATTTTATGGATGAGGAAGTCATTGACTTAACAAGCTGGTAAATGTCCAAGGTGGAATTCAAATCTAGGTCTTCCTGATTCCAAGATCAATGTTACATTCACTATAATATGCTGCCTCCCTAGCCTAGAGAGAGGTCATATAGCTTGCCCACACAGCTTGCCTGTCTTATGGATGAGGAAACTGAGGTGTAAGTCTATTAATAAGGACTTAGGAAGTGCCTGCTATGTATCAGGCACTGTTCTAGTTGCTGGGGCTAGTATGAAAAAAACAGTTCCTAAAGCTGAGGTTAAGTGACTTGCCTAGGGTCACACAGTAACAGATGGAATTTGAACCATGGCCCTCTGACCCCAGATCCAGTACACCTTCCACTGTGATATAGTGCCTTGTCTTAGATCTTAGTAAGAATCAAGCCTCCCTTGGCTTCCATTCTTGGCCCAGATGCAGGAGAAAGATAGGGGCCAAGTCAAAAATCCTCTTCCTTTTGAAAAAGAAAGTTACATTTTGAGCCTTCCCATAGTGGCTGGGCCAGGAGCAGAGGAAAAGGGTCCCAGGGAAGGAAGACAATCATTCCTTTCCTGTTGATCCACCCGGCCTCCACCGTCACTTCCTGAAGTTTACCACACACAGCAGTTGGTCCTATAAATAGATTTCCTGGAAGCCACCCCTGGGCTTTTCACTGGATCCCCAGCAGAGCAGGGACCACCTGCTGGAATAGCAATTGGCCCTCCCATTCACTGCAGTCTCTTCTACTCTGTTCTGGACCTCAAAGACAGAAACATAGAACCCAAGAGAGGAGTAACAGGAGCACTGAACTGAGAGCCAGAGGGCCTGGGCTTGGATTCTGGTTCTGTCTAGCTGTGTGCAAAATACTAGTCCTTTCTTGGACTCTGCGTCTTTATCCATAAAATGAAGGTGCTCAGGCTTGCATTCCAAGGTCCCTGCCAGCTCTAGACAGAGTCCTAAGTTCTATGAGCCCCTAGGCCCAAACTAACTCTCAGAAAGTAAGCTTGCTTCTGGTGAAACTTGTGGTGAGCTCTCATTAACTCAGCTTGGCATAAAGCTGAGGGAGTCTTTTTTTCAACTACGCACAAGGAGCTCAGCCTCTTGATCCACACCTCTGAGAGTGTCAGGGTCAAAGCTAAACAGGCCACATGGGACGAGAGAGGTAGCATTGGGCTGTGGAGGGGGAAGAGAGCTTTACTCCCACTCTGGTTACACCTGAGCACATCTTGTTTCTGGCACTTACTGGCTAAAAAACTTTTTAAACTCTTACTCTCAGTTTTACTCACCTATGAAATGGATATAATAATACCTCTAGCCCTTATCTCCCAGGGTAATTGGGAAGCTGAAATGATATATTAATAGTATGTTAAAATGATATGTTAAACAAGTGTTTTGCAAACCTTCAAGGGCATTTGAAATGTTAGTGGTTATTTCAAGGGGGTGATGCAGTATAATGGAGAGATTGCTGGATCTTGAGTCAGAAGACTGTGGTTGAGTCCCACTAGTGTGACCTTGGGCAGATCATTTCACTGCTTGATGTCTCCAGGCAACTTCCTAAGGCTGGAAACTACAAATGATTGTCAATCTCCATCAATGAAGGGGGTTTCCACATTGGGAATTCTCCTACATTATAAAATCATAGACCTAGACCAAAACCAAAATATTTTACTGCTTGACTTCTCAAGGTTATTGGGAGGGTAGTGTTTTGTTGACCTGATGTGAGCTATTAGTTGTTGTGAGGATCTTTGAGATAATATATGTGAAGTACAACTGCTACCTTAAAGCCGTGTATAAATGCTAACTATCTAGCTATAGTGGTGGTGGTAGTAGTAGTAATGGTGGTGGTAACGATAGTAGTAGTGGTTGTAATAATAGTGATGGTGGTAGTAGTAGTTGTAGTGGTGGTGGTAGTAGTAGTAAGTGGTAGTGGTGGTAGTGGTAGTAGTAGTAATAGTGGTAGAGTGATGATGGTAGTAGTAGTGGTGGTGGTAGTAGAAGTAGCAGCTAGGTGGTGCCATACATAAACTGACAATCCCTAAGTCAGGCAGTCCCAAGTTCAAATCTGGCCTGAGACACTTACTAGTTGTGTGACTCTGGGCAAGTCACTTGACTTCTGTCTGCCTCAATTTTCTCATCTATAAAATAGGAACAGTAATAGCTCCTACTTCTGAAGATTGTTGTGAAGATCAAATGAGATAAGAATTGTAATGCACTAAGCACATAGTGAACACTCCACAACTGTTAGCTATTACTATCCTTGTAGGAGTAGGAGCATCAGGAACAATTCCCATTCCCCTGGCCCTAAAACCTTCCTTGAAGCAGTCCTGTAAGGGAAAGAGTACGTAGCCAGCTGCCATTTCTTCAGCTCTCCTATGTTGGCCAATGCCTGCGCCTGTAAAAACTGAGATCTCAACAAGCAGGTGTCGCTATGGCTTCTGGTTCCTATGTACCAGAATACAAGTGGGAAAATAAATACATTACAAAAAATACAGTAGAACACAGATAATGTTCATTTGCGGTTTTCTACGTCAATGTGACTTGGCCCAGGCTTCTAGTTGACTTTGATACCCCAGCTGAAAAGAAAAGCTTCAGGCCTTGACCTCTATGTACATTATTGACCATGACCTAGAATGTTCGGAAAAAAAAACCAACTTTACCTTGCCTCCGAATTTCTATCAGAGCATACACGTAATCACAGAGCCAAAATGTCATTGTAACTCACAGGTTAGAAGATGTCACATAAGAAGTGTGTGACTGAGAAGGGTGGGAGAGAGCAGGGCATGGCTGATGGGTGGGCCACGTACATGCCTGGTAGATGCCTTCACCAAGGAGAGAAGGAGGAAGGAAGGCCCACAGGGAGGGAAGGGGTCCCCTGGACAAGGTGGACAAGAGTCACATAGGATGGGCAGGCTTGGAGGGGGTGAGAGCTGTGCTGATGGAGGGTATGAAGTCATAGATCCAGTGGAGAATTGCAGTCCTTTTAACTCAACAGGAAGCTTTTGGCACTGATCTTGGTCACAGGTGTGTGTGTGTGTGTGTGTGTGTGTGTGTGTGTGTGTGTGTGTGTGTGTGTGTGTGTGTGTGTGTGTGGTGTGTGGTGTGTTACAGACTCATTTGTTTATTTTGTGAAACATATGATAAATTAGAGGCCTGCATCTGGAGGCAGAGGTCCTGGGTCCTAACCCTGATATTACTGACTGCAACAGATGGTGGAAGGCTTGCCCATCATCCCATATGAGCCAAGAACAGGAGATGTTTAGCCAAGAGGAAAGATGTGGTCTGGGCAGACATACTGGCAAAGAGGGCTTGTGTGGATAGTTGGTTGGAATGGATCAGCTTTGTTCTTTATGGTCACAGGGGCAGGAGGAAGGAACTTTTGGAGAGTGTCTCTAACAGTGGAATGGGCTACCCAGGAGACAGTGGGTCCCCACTCCCTGGAGGGCCAACTGTTCAAGCAAAGGCTGAACGGTTTTTTAACAGGAAAATAACATTGGCAGCCTTGTGTATTAAAATGGAAATAGGAAGGGAGTAAGCACTTATGTAACACCTACTGGGTGATGGGCCCTCATCCTCACAACAACCCTGGGCAGTAGGTGCTATTATTATCCCCATTTTACAGTTGAGAAAACTGAGGCAGACGCAGCTTAAGTGACTTGCCCAGGGTCACACAGCTAGTAAATGTTTGAAAACAGATTTGAACTCAGGTCTTCCTGATTCCAGGCCCAGAACCCTATCCATCATGCCACTTAGCTGATCTTGCCAAGTGTGTGAAGGATAGAAGGTAAGGAGATTGCCTGGAACCATGGAGTCCAGTCAGGAGGCTACATTGCAATAGTTTCCAGAAAAATAATGAGGACCTGACCTAGGGTGATGACAATGGGAATGGAGAGGAAGGAACTGATGGGAGAGATGGTACAGAGATAGGATCAAGAGGACTTGCTAAGCTGTTGGTTGTTAGGGGTAAGGGAGAAGGCAGAGTTCAAAATGATTCTGAGATTTTGAGCCCTGAGTCATTAAGGGAGAGTGGTGATATCATGAACAGAAACAGGGAGTATAGGGAGAGGGACAGATTTAGGGTGAGGGAACCTTAGAGGCAACTAGGTGGCTCAGTGGTTGCAGTTTTGGGCCTGGAGGCAAGAAAACCTAAATTCAAATCTGGCCTCAGACACTCACTATCTGTCTGACATTGAGCAAGTCACTTAACCCTGTTTACCTCAGTTTTGTCATCTGTAAAATGAGCTAGAGAAGGAAATGGCAAACCACTCCAGTATCTCTACCAAGAAAACCCCAAATGGGGTCATGAAGAGTCAGACATGACTGAACAACAACAGTACCTTATAGATTAGTTGACTCATCGCTACTAAAGACCTTCTGTGCACTCAACCCCAAGCTAGACTCTTCTGTGAAGGAGAGAAAAGAAAGAGAGGATACTTCCTACCTACTTCTAGACAGATCTTATTTTTGGCCACAACCACAGTAAGACCCAAATTAGATGACCTTGGGCAAGTCACTGGGGTCCCTCTCTGTGCCTCAGTTTTCTCATTTGTCAAATAAGATTGGATGAGATAATCTCTGAGGCATTATGGTATGGTGAAAAAAGCTCTGACTCTACAATGAAAAGAAATGGGCTCAAATTCCAAGCTTTGACACTTCTTGCCTTATGTGATCATCTTGGACCAAATCACTACCTCCCTGTTCCTCAGTTAGCTCATCTGTAAAATTAAGAGGTTGAATTAGATGGTTCCTTCTAGCTCCAAAACATTGATCCCATGACTCCTTCCAATTCAGGCATTTTATGTTCTTTATTCTAACTTTGCATTTCTAAGGTCCCTGCCAGTTCTGCCATTTTATGTTCTAATATTCAGTGTTTGAAGGTTACTCCAGCTATAGTGTTTTCTGTTCTTCATGAGGGGAGTATCTAGAAAGTGTCTAGAAAGCACTTTATATGAAGAAGACTTGAAAGTCTTCATGGGTCACAAGCTTGATTTGAGTTAACAATGTGATTTGGCAATGAAAAAAAGTGAATGAAAGCTCAGGCTGTACTAATATCAATTAATCAACTACCATTTATTAAGCACCTACTTGTGCCAGGCATTGTGCTAAGCTCTGAGGATACAAAGGAAGGACGAACAAAAACATGCATACAAAAAAATTAGTCTCTTCTCTCAAGGAGCTCACAGTTCAATGGGAGGGACAACATGCAAACAGTTACATACAAAGAAGTCATAGACAGGACACACTGGGGGAGTCACAGAGGGATGACACTAAGAAAGGCTGAGACTAGGAGGAAGGCAGGGAAGCCCGGAGGCAGAGGTGAGGAGAGATAGGGAACAGCCAGTGAAAACACTTGGAATGGAGAGATGGGGGCAATGTTTGAATACCAGGCAGGAAGTCATGTCCAGAGCAGGAGGGACTGTAGTCCTGCTCCCACCCCGCACTGCTCTGGTCGGGTCTCATCTGGAACAGTCTGTCTATTTGGGGACAGCATTGGCAAGAGAACATCAACTAACATAATGAAGAGATTGAAACGACTTCATTCATAGGAGAATCAGTTGGGAGAACCATGGATATTTAACCTGCCAGGGAAGTGGGATGCCTGATTTTTGCCTACTGATATCTGCAGGGCGATCAGGAGAGGAATTCTGTGATGCTCCAGAGGTTAGAATCAGGACCAGTGGAAGGAAGCTGAAGGATGCAGGTTCACGCTTCACATAAGGAAAAATGTCCAATTTGAACTGTCCAAAAGTGGAATGGACTGTCTCGGGGAATAGTGAGTGCCTTGTCACTGAGTGTTGTCCATTAGACTATAAGCTCCTTGAGAACAAGGACTATCTTTTGCTTCCTTTTGCATCACCAGCACTTGTATTTAATAAATATTGACTGATTGATGAAGCTTTGATAAGGGGAGGAGTTGACCCAGGTGACCCCTGAAGTCTGTTCCAAGTCTGTTTCCAGGACTGTTAAGGCCTCCTCCAGTTCCAATCTTCTGAAATTCTACTATTCTCCAGGGAGAAGCCCTCACCAACTCAGTCTGGGTTCTCGGTCCATAGTAAGGAGAGACACTTGGCTCATAGAGAAGGGTGAGGCAAGCAGAGCAAGGATGATATTACATCTGGGGAATGTTAGTTATGATGGAAAAGGGGAAGGGGCCTCAATTCCTGCTCCTTGGAATGGGGATTTGGAAACAGTGTATGAAGATATACGAGAGGCTAAAATCAAAATTGGATGACTGGAGAAAATGTCTTATCTTTCCTTCTTGTAAATATTTTGCCTCCACTGACATTAGCTGAAGTCAGCCTGTAAGTGTAACAGCATTAAACAAGGGGAAAGCAAGTACCTGGGGGAAAGTGATGGTTTTTGTGAAGATACCAAGAAGTGGATATCTGGGCAATACATAGAAGCAGAGGGACCTAGGAGGTCACTTGGGTATAGAATTCTAGAATGTTAGAGGAGGGAGGGCCCTTAGAACACAGAATGTCAGAGCTGGAAGGGACCTTAGAACACAGAATGTCAGAGGTGGGAGGGATCTTAGAACACAATTTTAGAACTGAAAGGGTCCTTAGAACAATCTTAAATCTAGAAGGAACCTTAGAACACAAGAGTTTTGGAGCTGGGAGGGGCCTTGGAACATAGGATGTCAGGAACAGAAGGGTCCTTAGAACACAGAATGGAAGGGTTCTTAGAACACAGAATGTCAGGAACAGAAGGATCCCTAGAACACAGAATGTTAGGGACAGAAGGGTCCTTAGAACACAGAATGTCTGAGCTGGAAGGGTCCTTAGAACACAGAATGTCAGGGACAGAAGGGTCCTTAGAACAGAGGCAAAGCTGGAAGGGACATAAGTCAGGGTCAAAGGTGGCACATGAACTTGAGTCTCTTGGTTCCCATTCTAAGGTTCTTTTGTGGCATCATTATTGGAGATCTATGTTGCCTACGTGCAGCATCAGGTGTTTGGCCTTGTTCTAGTCTCTGCTTTGCTTTATGGATATTCAAGAGGCCCCTGCCTTTAGAGAACACTCATTCTGGTTGGCCAACTGGAATAATACCCATGAAGTGCTCAAGGTTAGTACAGGATGTGATCTACTGGGAAACCAAGGCCCAAACACTTAGGGACCATCTGAGGTTAGAGGAGGACATAGAATCCATGTGTCTAGCAACAACAGTGCTAGGAATACAAATAATACTTTGCAGTTTACAAAGCACTTTCCTAACCATTCTCTGCCTATAAAACAGGAATGACGATATGTGCAGTATAGAGTTCACAGGGTTGCTTTGGGGAAATGTTTTGCAAGCCTTTTAGAAATGGGCACTGGCTCCTCATTGTTATCAGAAAGGCAGTGTGATGTAGTGAATGAGGTCCGAGTTCAAATCCTGCCTCTGACGTAGACTGTCTGTGTGATCCCTGGGTGAGTCATCAAACAGCTTAGCACTCCCAGCCAACTCTCTTAAGACTACATATCATAAATGATTTGTCTAGCTCTATGGAAGAAATTTTCTCAGTGGGAGATCCCTGTACCAGTATAGTAGATAGAGTAGACATGAAATCAGGAAGACCTGAGTTTGATTCCCACCTTAGAAAGTTACTTACTACCTGTGTGACCCTAGGCAAGTCATTTAACCTTTCTACGCCTCAGTTTCCTCATCTGTAAAATTAATGGAGTTAAACTCAGTGACCTTTAAAATCTCTTTGAATTCTAAATCTATGATCCTAGGAAACTGAGGCTTGCTTAACTATGATTACATATCCATGTGTGTATATGTATGCACATATATCTTCAAAAGAGCTGCAGGAGGTATGCAGATGAGGAATCAGAAGTTCAGGATCTGTCCAAGAATATAAAGCTATTAAGCCCCAAAGCTGGGACCCAAGCCCATGACCTAGAGTCTCACTGACTTGAGCCGTTTCTGATACCCTAAGAGGCTTCCTTGAGTACAACTAACCCTGCCATCTTTGTCTCTGGTGTCCCCAGGAGACCTTCCAGCTCATAATGCTCCAGTGTTCTCTCCCCTTCACTAGGTGGGCATGGAGGTCCTGTGCCACAGCCGGGGGCTCCTGCAGATTCCTGCAGTCCTCCACGCGGACAGCAAGGCCCTTGATCTGTCTCAGAACCAGCTACAGAGCATCTTGGAGACTCCATTGATATTTTATACTTCCCTCCAACGTCTAGACCTAAGTTCCAACCAGATCAGCTTCATCCAGCCTGGAATTTTTGCCAGCCTGTCTCAGCTCGAGCACCTCAACCTGGCCCGAAACCGCTTGGGACGAGCATCCCCACACAATGTCAACGGGGGTATTGGACGCCTGCCTCGAGTGACCACGCTGGACCTCTCAGGCAATGGCTTGTACAATAGCCTGGCAGAGGCCTTCCTGGAGGATGCCCCTGACCTGCTCACTCTCTCCTTGGCAGAGAACAGCCTCACTCGAATCTCCCGCTGGACCTTGCAGGGAGTCCCAGCCCTCAAGGAGCTGGACCTGCATAGCAATGTGATCATGGAGATCGAGGAGGGAGCCTTTGACACCTTGCCCAACCTTGCCCACCTCAACCTCTCCATGAACTCCATCACTTGCATTTCTGACTTCAGCCTTCCACAGCTGCAGTTCTTGGATCTGAGCCGCAACAGCATAGAGACCTTCCAGACTGCCACTACAGACCAGGAGTACCAGCTCTACTGGCTTGACCTGAGAGAAAACAAGCTGTCGCAGTTCCCTGACCTGCCTAGGCACAACCAACTCATTTACCTGAATGTATCCAACAATCTGATCCAGATGCGCCCTGCTTCCTCCATCAGTGATGGGGACCCCAGGATGAAAGATTGGCCCAGTGAACCCCATCTGGCCCCTGACCCAAGTGGAAATGATAGCTCCATGGCTCTCTCTCACCTCTTGTTCTTGGACCTAAGCTATAATGAGATTGAGGCCATCCCAAAAGGATTCTTGGACCCTATGACTTCCCTACAGTTCCTCAACCTCAGCAGAAATTGCCTCCGCACCTTTGAGGTGCAGCTAGAGCACTCCCTGCCCAGGTTGGACATCCTGGATTTGAGCCACAATGACCTTCAGGGTTTCACAGTGGGTATCCGTAGTCTAGCCAGCCTACAGCAGCTCTACTTACAGCACAATGCTCTGGCAGCCCTACCACCACTCACATTCACCAGCCTCCCTAAGATCCAGCAGGTAGACCTACAAAGGAACTGGATCCAGCTCTGTGGGGCCTCCCAGGACCTGGGTGAGCCAGCTGCCTCAGGCTGCATTGTCTTCTCCAGCATCCCCACCCTCCAGGCCCTGAACCTGGCAGACAACGCCATGGAGAGGCTCCCGGCAGGAGCATTCCTGCAAACTCCACTGGTCACTTTGGACCTCTCAGCAAACCCAGGGCTAGAAGTCATGCCTGGTGCTCTGGCTGGACTTGAATCCTCACTAGAGGTGCTACAGCTCCAGGGAAATGGCCTGGATGCTCTTCATGTTGACCTTCCCCGCTTCACCCGCTTGAAGCAGCTCAATCTCTCAGAGAACCAGCTGAGCTGGCTCCCTGCCTGGACCCGGGAGGCCTCTCTGGAAGAGCTGGATCTTCGGAACAACAGTTTTAGCCACCTTGAGAGTGGGGACATGAGTGGCCTGGAGGGGAGCCTCCAGAGCCTCTACCTGGCAGGGAACCCGCTCACTTGCTGCGGCAATGAATGGCTGGCAGCCATGATCCAGAGGGGGAGTGTGGACATCGCCAACCTTGAGGACCTGATGTGCCGGCCTCCCAAGGACTTCAGCTCCCAGGAGGATGTCCCCTTCCTCCATGTCCACCCTGAGGACTGTGAGAAAGAGGGACTCAAGAAGATCAACGTGCTCATCATCCTCATCTTCACCCTAGTCTTGTCAATCCTTCTCATTGGCTTGGCTCTTTTCTGTCGCTTCTGCCGGCAGGAGTTTAACCAGCATTTCAAAGCCTAACCCCCAGAAGTGTTCCCAGTTCCCTGCCTCAGAGTCATTCTCAGTTCTTGGGAATGGAGATATATGGCTTCATTGGGGTCTTATAAATTCAAAGCTGGCAGGAACCTTAGATAGCACTTATGGGGAAACTGAGGCTCAGAGAGGTTAAGGGACTTGCCTGAGGCCACACAACTAGTAAATATGGTGTCTAGATCTCCTAGGAGGTTGGACACATTTGTTTTTCCAAACTAGCCATGACCTTTATCCATTCAGCTATCCATCTGCTGACTATGTTCAGCAAATGTGGGGATCCCTGAGCCTGTTTTATTCCCTTTCCTCCCTAAGCAAGTCCCTGGGGCCTTTCCCCCCACCATCATAAGATCATTTGAAGGGACTACAGATATGATATAGTTCGACTCTTTCATCCTACAGATATGTAAACTGAGACCCAACCCAAGGTCACAGAGGTAATGAAGTATAGAGACAGGATTGGAACCCAAGGAGAGCAAATTCTTTTCCCCTTGTAGCATACTACCTCTAGCCTACTTGTGGTCTGGGAAGACCACAGTCATCTTTAGGAGTGATCTTGAATAAAGTCAACCCAAGCGAAATGATATATCCTCTTAGGACCAGAAAGTCACCTAGAAAAATGATTCTTTAGAATTTGTCTCAAAGCAAAATGTTTGCCACAATTCACACTAATTCTTTAAACCTTACATATGAGAGGGATAAGAATTCCCCAAGCTACATTCTTCTTTGATCTGAAAGCTAACACAGAAATCACCAGCCAAGGCCTTTGCTAGATAGTCCAGTCGCAGAAGATGATGGAAGGCACCCTCCACCCCAGAATAGGGGCATCAGAAAATATGGACTGCCAGAGACTCTGAGACACAGAGCATTAGAGATGGGAGGCACCCTGGAAATAGATAAGGCCCAGAGAGAGGGAATAACTTGCCCAAGGTCAGAGAGCTGGGCCAGGACTCAGATCTCTTCCCTCTTTGGGCAAGGGCTCTTTACCTTGTAGCATAGATTAGGGGCTCCCTGTCCTCAGCTCTCTCCCAATGGAGGGGTTTCCAATGACCAGTAGTCACTTACCCCTTTCCCATACTCCCATGACCAACTTTGAGAGTTCTGGGGCCAGCTTCCCCACTGTCTTGGGTCCTGACTCCACCATTAGCCCATTGTGGAAAGCAGAGCTGAGCAAGGAGGTTGATTGAAGAAAGCTATATTATGTATTCCCAAGCCAAATTGGTCCAGTGCCTTCCAGATTAACAATTTACATAGTCCTGTGAAGAATACACAGAGCTTATTGTTCCCATTTCACATAAGGGGAAACTGAGGCCCATAAAAGGAAATGACTGACCCAAGGCCATGCATTGTGAGCCAGGACAGAAATTCAAATCCCATTGCTATTTAGGGGACAGGCAATTCTCCAGTGTGACTGAAGCATATACCAAGTGCTTAGAAGGAGTAGTATGAGCTAATGTTAGAAAAGTAGCATGGCTCCATATTGTGGAAGACCTTGAAGGACAGGGAGGGAAGGCAAAGTTCACGAAGTTTGGAATTGTCAGGGATACTAGAAATTATTAAGCCTAAGGATTCTTAACCTGATCTCTACAGGCCCCCAGGGGCCAAGGGAATAACTCAGATAGGAAAAAAATTTACATTTTTATTTTCACTAAGCTCTCACTGAAATTAAGCATTTCCAACTCCCTCATTTTAAGGATGAGGAAAGTGAGGCCAAAAAGTGGACTCTTTGCTCGGTGGTCCCAGATGAATTTCAGGTCCTAATTCATCCAGATGAATAGGTTTAATATCCAATGAATGAGGCTTGAGTAGGGAGAAATTTTCAGTTTATCAGCTACATGTGGGTATTGCCCTGTCCTTTCTTTAATGCTAAAATTAAGGGGTTCACTACAGACTTTTGCCCAACCCCGTCTGTTGTTTCTTTGCACTCCAGGGTCCGCTGCAATAGCTGAGTTACTGTCCCTTTCATCCTTGCCCCTGACAATCAGTAAATCGAGCCGGGGTCTTACGAGGGCACACCCACCCCGGCCATCTATGTAGGGTGACTCCTCTTCTCCATGCAGGACTAGGAGTTCCAGTGCTGCTTCTGGTGGGTGTTCAGGGCCAAGCCAAGTAGAAACTATTCTGTCTTTACTAAGCTCCTGATAGAAACTGGCAGGCATCTGGGTGTCAGGCAGTATTGACCGGGTCTGAAAATAGTTCGGGGCATGGGGGCGGGATTAGAAACATTTGGTGTTCAAATGGAATGTAGACAGAAAGCTTGATTTGAAGGGGGAAATGTCTAAACAGTATTGTACCCAACTTGTCTCCCCTTCTGTTTCTATTATACATGCTACTCTTCCTCTCTTTAGGTCTTTCATTACTGTTTCTGTCCCTATTTTCCTGTCCCTCTGTCTCTTTCTGTCTCCCTTTCTATCTCTCTGACCTCCTACCGTTTCTATACATCTGCCTTTCTTCTACGATTCCCTCTTCATTCTCTCCTCCCCTCTCCCTCTTCCATCTCCCCTCCATGTGTATCCTTCTTCTCTTTCTGCTCCTCTTCCATCTTTCTCATCTTTGTCTTTTCTTTCTTCTTTCTCTGTCTCTCTCCTGCTATCTGCCCTCTGTCTACAGAGTAACCAGTTCAGTCTAACTTCTGGTAACTTGGAGCAGGGGGAGGACAAGTCAGTCAAACCAGTTATGTGTCATTTCCATTAGAATGGTCCATCCCATATACAATCTGATCATTGAAATCAGGTGGTGA